>NC_064412.1:50100000-50700000 GCF_023375975.1 Astyanax mexicanus | reverse complement strand
GCGGATAGCTATGCTAACGCTGGTGCAGCAAGCCTTAGTGGACATCTGGAAATCTAAGCTTACTGTAAATAAACTGAAGCACGTTACTCACCCAAATAAACAGTTTTCAGGAGAGGAATCTGTGTAGATTAATATCCAGCACTCGTTTGACTTTGAAAGAGCTAGATTTATATATACTGAGACGCTCCACCGGCAAGCGACCACCCCCGGTGGGGGAAGGGAAACATGGCACCACCCCTGTTCACTTTGATATAGGCACCCTTTCTAGTGTCACTTAACGCGCCTTATAATGCGATGCGCCCTATGTATGGAAAAATAGCAGAAAATAGGCGTTCTTTGATAGTGCGTCTTATAATACGGTGCGCCTTATAGTCCGAAAAATACGGTAGGTAAAGTTTAGGCAATCAAGAAGGCAGCCTCCATTGCAGCTTACTTTTTGCTTCAAACTTTTATTTTAAACTATAGACCAAAGGCTTGACAGGTTTATACACAAATGCTAACATCATACCTGGCTCTGAATAGCCAGCTTTAACTAGCTGTTAGCTGTATTAGCATTTCTTTTGTTTAAGTTGAAGCTTCTAAGTTTCAGGGCCTAAATGAATTTTGCCACTGTCATTACATGCTCTCTCTCTTTCACACACACTCACACACACTTACACACTCAGCCCTGAGCTCACGGAGAAGAGAACAGAGTGAGCGATCACATTACACTGATTTATTCCTTTGTAGTGAGGTGTGTTTCAGAGGAGGGCAGCGTGCCCTGCCCGCGGTGGGCACTGCATACATTAATGAGAGCAGATAATCTACTGCACAACACGGACTTCATGCGAGCGCTTAGCAAGGCCCTAATGCTCGCCAGCAAAAATGGAGCGCCTGCCATTAAAATTTCAGTGTTTTGAGGGGGTGGGGGGAGAGGGGGGGCGGGGTTTCCGAGCCATGCAAAGTAGCAATCAGACACAGGCCATTTTAATGGAGAACTGAGGGGAAGAAAATGTGAGGCCTGCTTTATGAAATTTTAATCTGGCTATTAGTTTAAGGCTGAGAGGAGGTGCTATTAGCAAAGCTTAACAGCGAGCTCTGGGCTAGGACACGCAGTCTGAATAGCACTTTCATTTATTAACAGGCATCGGCGTGGGCAGCCGTTCCAGCCCGGTGATTTCATAAACACATGAGAAGAGTGATCGAGGATCGAGGAAGTGCTCTTGAAATATAGTGCAGGTTACTTATGGTGGTGTCATCACTAGCTATATTAAGTATCTAAAAAATACATTTACAGTAGTTACTTAATAATGCATCAATTACTCCTGACATTAATGCATAAAAACAGTCTGTAAACCCTGTTGAGAACTACTGCCAATAGAATAGGCCTCTCTGAAGTAGATAAGGTTGAATCTCAGAGTTAAGCATTATGTGGAGCAGTTGAATATTAGATGGTTCCAGAGTCTGGATGGCAGTCAAGGGTGGGTCCTTAGTATTGCTGTCTCATTAAGACTCCTTCCCAGTAGAATTTATTCTTTTTTTTTTTCCTTTTGCATTATATGTGTGCCAATGAACCAGGAAGGATACATCAGTTGCGTCCTCATGATGTACACTGCATTTCTTGGCTGTACACAAAAGGGTTCTCACTTTGGTACAGATTTTTATAATTTGAATCTGTTGAGAAATCCAGCCTTGAATTTGAATTGAAGCTTGTGTTCTCTAAAACTATAGGTCTTCATCCAGTACTTTTCTTTAGGATGAGTTGGGAAGTTGGGAATGAGGTGTGGTGGTGATAATCCAACATCCTCACCTCATCAATGTTTTTTCTTACTGAATGTAATAAAATCCTCAAAATCTAGTGGAAATGAATTTCCTGGAGAGTAAAAACAGTTACTTAAAATCAGGACAAACAATTTTTAATATTCTCAATATCAGAAAAAAAGAACATTTGTCACAATACTTCAATATAGTCAATTTATACAGTTAGTTCCGACTTCACAATTTGATTGGTTGAGAAGTAGTCTAGCCGTGCTGAAATATGTGATAACATCACGGCCTTCTCACACTAAACTTGTATCACTCCACCGATGCGTTGTCGAGTAACGGCGCATACACACAGGACACCCGCAGCAGCGTTAGCATAGCAGAGGCTAGTGCTCAGCCGTGGCATGCTCGCCCGCAGTGCTGACTTGTCTTTTGTGGAAAAAAGGGAAATAAAATCTCTCGGCTAATGCCATCTGACAGCCAGAACGCTAACCAGCCAGGCCAGGCTACGCTAAGTTAATGCTGAGCTAAAGCAAGCTACACTAACCTAACCACAGTCCAACCAGCTAGCTAAAACCAACACCACCCAGCAAAACAGGCAGAAATGCTCAAAAAATGCGCAGCTTTCACCTGAAGACGACTCCACGGAGCAGGAGAGGAGAGTATTAGCGTTATTACACGATCTTAATGTTACCATCTTCACTATTCCCAATTTTAATTTCAAGCTAGCTTTTGTGGTGTTAGTCTGTATGAACCATACACCGTTTTGTAGTTAAGTTTCAGTTCTGTTACAGTTTTTGTGGAACTACTTTTTGGCGGAAGGCACAGTCCATATTAAAGCATATTCAAACTGAATTTCTTAAAGTTCCTTAATTTATTTTCTTTATTCGTTTTGTAAAAAAAAAAAAATGTTGTTTAAAAGCAATAGAACACTCAAGGCCGTGTGTTATCACGAATAACATCACGGCTGTGATGATATTCGTGATAACACACTCCCTCTCGTGTTCTATTGCTTAAATAGTGTACTAGATTCTTTGAGTCATACCATAGAACTTAGATTTTTTTTAAAAAGATGACTGTATTTTAATTGTTTGCCAGTCTATCCCATATTAGCCTAGACCCAAGTTTATTTTATTTTTTATTGTTTTTGTAATAGAGATGACAGATTTTAAACAATTTTAATTGTTTGTACATTTGTTTGCTTGTTTTTTGCTATTTTATCTCAAGTGCCCAGACCCATTTTTACATATTGATTCAAATTAAGTACAGACATTAAATTAATTGCTCATCAATATTGTGTTTCTTATTCGCACTTACACTTACTGTGCTTGTCATATTTCACTGAGAACTGCAATGCACGATTGAAGTTCCCATGCAATGGATTAATACACCGGCATACACTTGTTGATTATGAAATTGTTATTGTAATCAGTAATAATGTTTTTTTTTTTTTTTTGTCATTTTTACTCCTAATTGTTCCAGGGTTTTAAAATATTACAATGTTTTTTAATAATATAAGCTAGTTTAATAACACCAAAAAATTGCATAATTTGTTAACACTGTGAAAGAGTTTATGTTAAAATTAACTCCGGCTGAGAGCTGTATTTTACTTTAGATGGGATAAATAGTTTAACTCCCACAACAGTTAAAACGATATCATCCACGTTTTCTACAGTTTCTGGTTACAGAACCTTTTTATTTGTAATGTGAACAGAAAGTGTAGAGTACATGTCACAGGATTTGTTTCTTTAACCTGTTCACATAACTCTACTGTATAAAAAAAATTCAAAAAAGAAAGTAAAACAAGGCTGAAAAAAGATTGCCAAAAAATAAGATATATGTGCAATACCTTTCTGCAGACTCAAAGAGCATTTCTCCTCCCTTCGTTCATTCATCTCTCTCTCTCTCTTTCTCCTTTCTACGCCTCTTTAATTAGCACAAAGAAGAGACATCTCCATGAAAGAGTCTTGTGCTCCAAATTAAATAAAAAAATATGAATAAAACATACTGTGGGCTTCTGATGTTCTCTGTGCCATTTTTTTTTTTCGTACCTTGCTAACGAAGGGGTGAAAAAAAACGACGATACGAATAGAGAAAAGAGGAGAGGAAAGGTAAGATAGAGGGAAAGGGAAGATGGGGCCTAGTCTCTAGTCTACACTTGATGTGATTTTTTTTTTTTTTTTGGGAGATGGGGTGAAGTTGCCATTATATAAGGAGCCAGCGCTTTGCCGTCTTCTTGTTTATAGTGCAAATGTCTCACTCTCGACTCTCGCGTTTGTTCGGCTGTTCGGACACCTGACGCGCGATGCCCGTGACACTCGCGCCCGCCACGAGATGAAAGGTGCGTCTGCGTGCCGAAGCAGCCTGTCTGGGTACGAGCAGACGAGCGAGGCCCATTTGTACGAGGAGCAAGTAAAGGGTTGAAATAAAGTTAAGGAGAAAGGGGAGAGGGGTGAAACCGGGGGGGGGGGGTGGGGGGCGGGGATGAGAGGGGGGGGGCGGCGGCTTGTCATCAACAGACTTTATGTAGAAAGAGACTTTCACAAGACAGAGGGAAAAGTGGTACCATTTGTCAGATGAAAGCCTCTTCTCTTCTCGCACCTTGCTGAGGATATGATCTGTGCTTTAGACTGGTGGGTTCGATTGGGGGCGGGGCTCACAGAGAGAGCTCCAGCCCGGCTTTATGAAGATGATAAAATGCGAGGCGAGTCTGGCGCGGCTGGCGAGGCTGGCGAAGCCAACCAGGCCCGAAAAACACAGCGTCCCGCGCCGTTTCAGAGCCCTCTTCCCTGACAGATCGTTTCACAGCACTTGACATCTTTGTGTTTTTTTCTTTTCGTTCTTTTTTTTTTTTTCGTCTCCTCTGTCGGGTCTCTGTCGGTCCTGTGAGTGATCTGAGGGTGCGGGTCACGGTTCGGCGGGTCAGAGAAGATGAAGGTTGAGGTCGGAAGGGAAGAAGAAGGGAGGTTTTGATATGCGGGACAGGCCTGAGTGACACGGTACAGTGTGTCTGTGGGAGTGATCAGATGTTTTACACTCTTGTCAAAGTGTCGACGTCTCCATAACGGACACTCCTAACATTCGTACACCCATATATTATAACTAGAACTGCAACAGAGAAGAAGTGAAGAAGCTGCACTCCTGCGAATACGGGCAAAAGTATTGGGACACCTGCTCATTTAGTGAGTGCTTTCACATACAGGTGTATCTCAAAAAAAATTTATATCGTGGAAAAGTTACTTTATATCAGTAATTCAGTGATAGGATAGCAAAATGTGAAGCTCATATATTATAAAGATAATGATAAGAGTATTAATATAAGAACAATTGGTACTTTTGGCAGTGTGGGCAGTGTGCCAAGTCCTGCTGGAAAATGAAATCCTCATCACCATAAAAGTTGTCAATAGCAGAGGGGAGCATGAAGTGCGGTACGATTTTCTGGGAAAACAAAATTGCACTGACTTTAGACTTGATAATAAAACACAGTGGATCAACACCAGCAGATGACATGTCTCTCCAAACCATCACTGATCATCAGTAAAATTAAATTACATTCATTTGTAAATGAAGGGAGCAGAGTCTGGAGGAAGAGTGGAGAGACACATAAACTGCTTGAGGTCTAGTGTGAAGTTTCCACAATCAGTGATGGTTGTGAAAAAAAAGTATACTTTGCAAAAGATATCGGCCTAAGATGTGTAGATTTTGGATTTTGGAACTGTTAATTACTACTTGTTTGTAATTAATATAATATGAAGTTGCACTGTATTTATACTGAGTATACTAGTCATATGTTATTTTCGACGCTATTTAATACCATTTAAGTACATTTGTGTGAGCTGTCCAACTGTACATTAAAACATATTAAAAAGTGATTAAAGTATAGATTTAACATCACATTCATTTTAAGGGATTTTAAAGAGTGTACATGGTTAAACTGGTTAAAACCAAACGTATCAAAGGTATCTCTTTGCTGCAGACATCAGCTGGTAAATACAATACTGTATTTGACCTTCACTTAACTAACTAAATAAATATTTTGAAGTGTAGTTTTAACATATAAAAGGTTTGCCAGCACAGCATTAATTTGTATGAGCACAAAACACAAACTGAAGTACATTTTATTGCATCATTGCAGAAATACTGTATAGGCCGTTATTGTAAATAAGAACTTGTTCTTAATGACTAGCCAGGTGAAATAAAGGTGAAAAAAAAAATAGGCTCCTATGGCACATTTAATGATTGTAAGTGTAGTTTTATCATAATAATCAACGTTTTAAATAAAAAAAAAACTCTAAGCATATATTTTTATTAAGTAAATTAGCAGTACAATTAGTACAGAAAAATAAAGTATACTAACATACAGATTTAGTAGATAAAAATGTAAGTATAGGGAGAAAAAGTGCACTTTAATTATTCCGCACACAGTTTAAGTGCGCTATTATTATATTTGAAGATATGACTTTTTCACAGGGGACAGCAGTTAGTAAGTGTTCAGTGTCATCACATATCTCCTCCTGTCCCTCCTGCCTCTGGCCTGCTGTTTATCCAGTCTGTTTGAGTGGTGTGTGAGGTAGGGGACTGGATAATACACTGGCTGCTTCAGTGGACGTGGGTGTTTGTAGTGGTGAATTGACTGCTGAGTGCGGTATATGAAGTCTGCTGGCTCTGTGTACAACACCGCGGGGTTGCCTCTCGCTTTGTATACTTGACTTTATTGATTTCTTCTTACGCCGGCAAAAAGAGCAGTAATTATGAGCCTGGACCGACTCATTGATTTGACTCGCCATCGGAGACTTCACACTGACAAATCATTAGCTCTCTCCCCTGGGCTCCATCCGTTAACCAGAGTTTTGTGTTTTAACTTGCTTAACTGGAGCCCAATCTATATTTACTACTGCAGCAGCTGTCTGTCCACTGTTTATGGTTATTGTATGACGTACTGCAAAGCAGCTGTATTATTATCCAATTTATTAGTAGGATTGCAGTAGGCAATTATACACTGCCTGGTCAAAAAAAATGTAAAATTGCCACCTTTGTTGGCCACCTTTAGCTTTGATTATGGCACACATTCACTCTGGAATTGTTTCAATAAGCTTCTGCAGTGTCACACGATTTATTTTTATCCAGTCTATTAATTTTGCATCGAGATCAACAATTTGTTAGTTACCACCTAAAAACACATTAACATTTAATGAATAGCAACACATTTACCATTTGCCACTTTATCAGCAGTAAAGTAACACCTTAAGAACTATAGAGCAACACCTTAGCAACCACATAGCAACGTCTTAGCAACCAAAGATACGCCAATACAACAACTTGTTAGTAACTGCCTAAAAACACATTAACATGTAATGAATAGCAACACATTTACCATTTGCCACTTTACCAACTGTAAAGTAACACCTTAAGAACTATAGAGCAACACCTTAGCAACCACATAGCAACATCTTAGCAACCAAAGATATGCCAATACAACAACATTTACCATTTGCCACTTTATCAGCAGTAAAGTAACACTTTAAGAACTATAGAGCAAAACTTTAGCAACCACATAGCAACATCTTAGCAACCAAAGATATGCCAATACAACAACTTCTTAGTAACCAACCAACATTTACCATTTGCCACTTTATCAGCAGTAAAGTAGCACCTTAAGAACTATAGAGCAACACCTTAGCAACCACATAGCAACGTCTTAGCAACCAAAGATATGCCAATACAACAACTTGTTAGTAACCACCTAAAAACATCCAATGCATAGCAACCCATTTACCATTTGCCACTTTACCAGCAGTAAAGTAACACCCTAAGAACTATAGAGTAACTCCATGGCAACTACATAGCAACACCTTTGCCACACCTGAGCTACTGACTTCTTTATCATTTAGCAACACCTTAGAATCCCCCTAGAGCATCTTATAAGCTAGTAATAACCACTTAAACTGGCCAACCTTTCTGCGCTTCGTGCAGAAAATGCACTTTTTTCTAGTGAGTGTTTATTCTTTCACTGTTTCAGAGCAAGATAAACTGATATTAGCCTTTAGAACAAGAGCTGCTATTTCAGGCTGTGCTAAATGATATGAATGGAAATATCCTACTGATGAAAAACAGTAAACAATGTAACGCTGGAACGTTTAATACCAACAACAGCTTCTTCATTACAGAGAGGCGGCAGAAAGAGAGAGAGAGAGAGAGACAGATAGAGCTGCCGAGAGATAAAGAGATAAAGAGAGAAAGAGAGAGAGTTGCCTCTGTTTCGATGGAAACGAACATAGCTTTGGGCCTCTTTGTAAACAGTACACAGCTGCTATTTCGAGTGATAGGAGCTCCACCTTGTCACAACAATTCCTTAAAAGAGGAACAGTTTAATGTCAACAATATTTTCTCCATCTGCCTGTTCATGAAATCCTGCAGATCCACGGGGGAAAAGCTTCCTCTCGCGCAGGCAGGGAGGTGCAGACTCCAGATTTCGCTAAGAGCTCGCCGGATTACATCAACCCCCGCAAAACACCAACGCTGCACTCGCTGGCAATAATAGGCTCCGGTGTTGGCACAGATCCAAGTGCTTAATCTGGCGGCTGGTACCATACAGGTGTTTGGGTTGGGACGGCAAATGGGATTAAGGGGCTGGATTGTTGGTACACATTGTGGCAAATTTAATCCAGTGCCGGGTTACAAATTCACCCTGCAGTTTAATGAATGAGCGCACTAAAGAACTTTGGGTAACATTGTCTATGAATGTCATCTCTATTAGACTCTATAACCACATTCATAACCTCTTATAATGCGTTCCTAAGGCACTATAATTGTGGCTATTAAAATTAATAAAACTGCATAACCCATTATAGCCATGGTAATTAAGCATTATGACTTGTGAGGTAACACTTTCTTTGAATGTCATCTCTATAAGACTCTATAAACATACTCATAACACATTATAATGCATTCATGATATAATAATATAATAATGTATAATTCATTATAGTCATGTTTATTATGCATCATGAACTGTGATTATAATGCACTATTAGCTGCGTTTATAACATGTTATAAATCAATACCAAGAAACTCAGTCCCAGCTTGCAGAATATATCATGACTAAAACAGCTTCCAATTTATAAACACACCCTCAATAATCCTAAAAATATATTTTCAACCACTGATAAATTATTCTTGCTTTGAATACAATATTAATTATAGTCAATTATAATGTATTATAACAGGTCTTTGTGCGCTCTAAGTAAAGTTCCAGACTTTAATTGTGGGACTAGGTTATTAACTATAATAATTAATATTATATTCAAGACAAGAATAATTTATGAGTGGTTAAAATATATTTACAGAAAGGGTGTGTTTATAAGTTGGAAGTTTGTATAATCATTATGCAGTCTGCATTATGCAAGCTGGGAGTTTCTTGGTATTGATGTATAACATGTTATAAACACAGCTATTAATGCATTATAATCAAAATTCACAATGAATAATAAACATGGCTATGATGAATTACACGTTTTTATAAATATGTATAACAGTGTTTATAATGACTTATGAATGTATTATAATGTGTTATGAGTATGTTTATAGAGTCTTATAGAGATGACATTCATAGAAAGTGTTACCGGCATGGTAACACTTCCTATGAACCCATCCATCCATCCATTTTCCTCCGCTTATCCAGGGTCGGGTCGCGGGGGCAGCAGCCTAAGCAGGGAAACCCAGACTTCCCTCTCCCCAGCCACTTGGGCCAGCTCGTCCGGGGGAATTCCAAGGCGTTCCCAGGCCAACCGAGAGACATAGTCCCTCCAGCGTGTCCTGGGTCTTCCCCTGGGCCTCCTCCCGGTGGGACGTGCCCGAAACACCTCACCAGGGAGGCGTCCAGGAGGCATCCTAATCAGATGCCCAAGCCACCTCAACTGGCTCCTCTCGATGTGGAGAAGCAGAGAGAGAAATACATTTATAATGCATAATATGACATGCATAATAACTTATATTGACTGTAATAAGCCTGTATAATAACTCATAACTACTTAAAGCAACATTCATAACACATTATAAACTACAAGTTTCCAACTCACTACCTACTATTCATATTCTGTGGCCCAGAGAATTGACAAAAATTGACTATTTCAAATATAAGCAAATGGAGCACAACAATCATTATCATTTAAAATTGATTAGGTGGACTATTTGATTGGTAGATTAGTAAAAAAAAAAAGATTGGTAAAAAAACATGTAAAAAAGAGACCAAGTGCCCTTTAAACTTCCCTTCTTGTGTGGAAAAAAAGTGACATCCACTAGGATTTCTCTTTTTGCAATATTATATTTCATTAAAGAAACTTTGATATTGTCTTATGTATTAAAGACACATAATGTGTCTTTTCTGCTCTTCCAGTAAGTAGAACAGGATATAAAATAAAGTTCTACTTTTTTTTTTTTTTGGCCCTGTACTTTAAACAGCCACAAAATTCACCACTGGATCGCCATATTATACTCAGCAGCCGGGGTGTTGGCACGTTTGTCTCTCAGCCTGGATGTGAGCAGAGCATCTTGACCAGAATCTAAAGAAACCTAAAGATTTGAACCTGGCTGGACCCCCGGGTCATGGCACCTGATTTACTTATTGATCAGCTATTTTGTTTTTTTTGTTTTGTTTTTTTGTGCAAGAGTCTAAAAAATCCATATAAAAAAAGGGTAGGACAGAAAGCAGATTTATTAAATATATATATTCTGATTCTCCTTTGCATTTCGAGAGATGCTGGTTCTTGATCTTGCCCGGTGTTACACTCCACTCCAGGTGTACAAACCCACTGAGTCAGGAAGCAGGTGGTCATGTGACAGAAAAAGAAGAAGAAGCAGAAGAAAGGGAGGGGAACAGAAATGAAAAAAAAAAGAAAAAGATGCTCGGCTTTGCTTCGGTTCCAATTTGCAGTGATCGTGAATTAGCCGGGTGGCTTCTCTCCACTCGCCAGCCTCCTGACAGGTTCCCACAGACAGAAAATCCCAATTAAGGCTGCCGTGAGCACAGTGTCAGCTTCTAATTGGATTAGATTACAAACTTGATTGGGGCCAATTAGCGTGCGATGCCTTCACCTTTTTAAAAAAGAAAAAGTAATTTAGCCTAATGGAGATTCTTGCCAAGGTGTATATTAGGACTCTTACTGCAGTAACTGAGTCAGATGGCCTGGCCTCGGGGTTTGCGAGTTAAGCAGGCTGAAGCCGGGCTTATAAATAGGCTTGCCGCTGACACACACGACAGGAGCCGAGAATGAATTTCGCACTGGAATATTTCCTTTACCAATCAGGATTCCGTGCGGGAGCCAACACTTCGCATTTAAATTGCATTGAAGTAAAGCTTCTGGTAACAAGTGCGACCTATGGTAAAGCTTGACTAATACTCGCCTCTGCCGGGCCTCGGCTCAGCGTAATCGAAAGCCTCCGTACAGATAATTTGCTGGAAATGATTCCGGTCTGCCAGGTATTACAGACAAAGTGGAACAAAAAGGGGCCGTTACTTTTCTTTATGATGTCCCGGCTTTCATTAGTGTGATTGTAGTACATAATCATAATCTTATTTATTATTATTATAATGACACATCTGTCCTGATCTGATATAGTGTGTTATATAGTGAGACATCAGTTTCTCTGATTTTGCTCTTTATAGGTATATGTTTAAGTAAAATGAACATTGTTGTTTTATTCTATAAACTACGGACAACATTTCTCCAAAATCCCCAAAAATTACAAATATTGTCATTCAAAGCATTTATTCCCAGAAATTGAGAAATGTCTGAAATAACAAAAAAACGAAAGATGCAGAGCGTTCAGACCTCAAATAATGCAAAAAAAAAAAAAAGTTCATATTCATAAACTTTTAGTAGGTCAGAAATCAATACTTAGTGGAATACCCCTGGTTTTTAATTCCAGTTTCCATGCATCTTCTTCTTTCAGGCATGTTCTCCTCCACCAGTCTTACACACTGCTTTTGGATAGCAGCCACCTAGCAACACATTCTGTACAACAGAAAAAAACTTTAGCTACCACCTTGCAACACCTTAACAGCAAAAGTCTGTTTCATAAAAACACCTTAAACACCAATAATCAGTACCGTAGCAACTGATTCCTATATCATAGCAACACCATAGCAACTACCTAGCACAAAAGCTTAGCATCCAATGCCTATATCAAAGTAACACTGATGAGATGCAATCACTCTCACATTTTCTCTTTAGGAAATTAACTTTTTACTTATTTTATGACGTCCCTGTTTTAAAATGAATATCTGTCCTCCAACTTGAAACGATCTGAACGCCACATGAATTAAGGGTAGGCATGCAAATGTGGTCATCGCGGAAAAGCAAATTGAGCGAGAAATGGAGGTTAAGTGTCTGTTTTTCAAAAGCGCCACTTTAGTTTCTGAATCAGTTTCTCTGATTTTGCTATTTGTAGGTATATGTTTGAGTTAAATTAACATTGTTGTTTTATTCTATAAACTATGGACAGCATTTCTCCCAAATTCCAAACACAAATACTGTCATTTAGAGCATTTATTAGCAGAAAATGAGAAATGGCTGAAATAACAATCAATATTTGGTGGAATAAGCCTGGTTTTAATCACAGTTTTCATGCTTTTCATGTTTGCCTCCACCAGTCTTACACACTGCTTTTGGGTAACAGCCACCTAGCAACACATTAACAAACAGAAATCAATATCTTAGCAACTGATTCCTATATCATGGCAACACCATAGCAACTGCCTAGCACAAAACTTTACCATCCTACGCCTGTATCAAAGTAACAGTGATGAGATGCAATCACTCTCCCATTTTCTTCAGGAAATGAACTTTCTAGTTCTGTTATGACGTCCCATCATTTCTTTTGAAGCCTTTTTTTTAAATATATAATTTTTCAATTTAAGAACGTCTGTCATCCGACTTGAAACGATCTGAACGCCACCCGAATTAAAGGTAGGCATGCAAATGTGGTCATCGTGGCAAAGCAAATTGAGCGAGAAATGGAGGTTAAGTGTCTGTTTTTCAAAAGCGCTGTAATTATATAGCTCTTAAACTGTCTATTAAAGTCAAATCACTGCCACACAGCGAGGTGTTTTCCTGCTTTAATGAGTGATGGGTCCTTTAAAGTTGCCTGGCATCTCTGAAGCGGGCTCATATATAAACAATGACATTAATTAATTACCTCTTTCTCTCTGTCTCTCGTTCTTTCTCTCGCGCTTTTGCTCTCTCTCTCTCTCTCTCTCTCTTTCTCTCTCTCCGCCGCTCGCGCACAAACCGAGAGGTTTATATAGCAGCGAAAAACAGGAGCGCGGCGGGTTTACAGAAAATCCAGGATATTTAATTGGAGTTTGTGTGTGTCTTTGTATGCGCCTCTGTATCTACCAGCAAAATGACTTACGAAATTAAAGCGAAATGCTTTGATCTGTGATAAGATTTGAATAGCGGGGATTTAAATATTTAAAACTCTTGTGCAGCGTCATGCTTTGATCTGCCGGCTGATTAAGAGGAGGGGGGGGGGGTTGTTATTGAATCTGCGCTAAGTGAACGTGGGTGAGCCGGCCCCCTCTAATTGCGAGTTGTCTTGCTGAGCGAGGGGGTAAATTACACATCTTAAAGGAAAAGGGTAAACAGTTCATTTGAATTAGCTTTCTCTTCTCCCTCCCTTCTCTTTGAGAAGAATAAGGAGAGACGACAGGGACAAAAAAAAATAAAAAATCAAACAGCTGAATCTATAGTGGGAGGAAAGTCAAAGCAGAAAACAAACGTAGCTTCTGCATCACTTTTACAGTTTTCTTCTGTGTTTTAGCTTCTAACCTTGTAAATTTTGTGTGCAAAGTGTTTTAAAACAAAGAAACAAAGGGTTGTGAAGGTCCGTATTAATTCCATATACAGCTCTGAAAAAAAAATAAAAGGCCACTTCATTTTCAGAATCAGTTTCTCTGATTTTGCTATTTATTGTAGGTATTTTTAGGTATGTTTGAGTAAAACAAACATTGTTGTTTTATTCTATAAACTACAGACAACATTTCTTTCAAAGAAAAAAGTCATTTAGAGCATTTATTTGCAGAATATGAGAAATGGCTGAAATAATAAAAAATAGTTCAGAAATCAATATTTGGTGGAATAACCCTGGTGTTTAATCACAGTTTTCATGCATCTTGGCATGTACTCCTCCACCAGTCTTACACACTGCTTTTGGATAACTTTATGCTGCTTTACTCCTGGTGCAAATATTCAAGCAGTTCAGCTTGGTTTGGTGGCTCGTGATCATCCATCTTCCTCTTGATTATATTCCAGAGGTTTTCAATTTGGTAAAATCAAAGAAACTCACCATTTTTGAGTGGTCTCTTATTTTTTTCCAAAGCTGTATACGTTAATCAAGTACAAAGCAATACATTAAGTGGTGTAAAAAAAAAAGTATTTGCCCCCTTACAGATTTCTTTTGTTCTTTTGGATTTTTGTCATACTTTCAGGTAACCAAACAAATTTTAATATTGAACAAATATGACCTGAGTAAATATAAAAAATTAAATAAATAATTAATTTGTTAAGGAAATAAACTTTTCAAACCAATCCAGCCCTTTGTAAAAAAAAAAAGTGTTTGCTTAATTAATTAATTAATTAATGTGATTAATTACCCTTTTTAGAAAGCAGGCGTGTAGAATCACTTAAATAGAACCTGTCTGACAACATGAAGCAGCTAAAAGATCTCAAAAAGCATGACATGGTTTTCCACTCAAATAGAGAATAACCCATATGCCTGTATGATGATAACTAGAATAAAACTGGAATTAAAAAAAAAAACACACAATTCAGCTCAATATTAAACAACAACAATAACTACTGCTAAAGAACAAGAACCCCATATCTATGCAGACCATCAACTGCGGCTGGTCAAGAGCTTCAGCTGGTGATTACAGGACTGGGTGTCAGTCAGACATTGAGGTGTGTGTCTCTTTAATTGGCAGGCGCTCCGGCGAAAACCCGAGGAGGCAGATTATACCGCAGAAAAATGCAAACGGCGTCTGACAGTAAGCTGCATGCATGCACAGCTCTTCCTCTAAGGATCACATTAGCACTTCAATTGATTCTGAACCTGGGCTGGCCGGCCCCTCCGTACCCGACTCTCCACAGGGCGACCCGGCCCTCCCCACCATTCGCCGGGATGTTTATCACGGAGTTAACAAGGCCAGTGCTGCTGAACCCTCTGCTGAGGCCTAACCCACCGTTGACCAGCGGAGTCAGGAATCTTCCTTAGCCTGTTTTTTTTTCCTGTTTTACTGTTTTTCAGCTTTAAACCAGCGGAAAAAAAGTGCTCGAATTTATGGTGTTCTGTCTGACAACATGAAGCAGCTAAAAGATCTCAAAAAGCAACACAATGCCCTGATCTAAAGAAATTCAAAAATAGATGAGAAAACAAAGTCATGGATCATCTATCAGTCTGGAAAATTTTTTACAAAAAGTCTAAAGCTTTGGGACTCCAGCGAACCACAGTGGGAGCTATTATTCACTAATGGGGAAAAAAAAGTGAAACACTGGTGAACCTTCCCAGGAGTGGCTGGCCTACTAAAATGATTCCGAAAGGGCATTAAAAATAAAATTTGCATTTGAAAAAGAAAGTGCTTTTTATTTTTATTTAGGTTTTCTTTGTATATTGATATTAAAGTTTGTTTGATAATCAGAAAAATACCAGTATGTGAATGTGGGTTGTGGCAGGCGAGTATTAGTTAATGTGAATTATCGGAGTTGTAGTGAGTTCTGATAGTGGTTGTAGACAGATGCAGGGTTGCCTGGTTTGTGGTTTTCCCGCCAAATTGCACTGGTTTGAAAATCCAGTCGCGGGTGAAAATTCAAGGGTGGTGTGGTGTGTTTTGGGCTACTTCTAAACATTACCATGGCCGCCAAAAAAACTAAAGAAAAGGAGAGAAGAGAGTTCAGGAGGGGCAAGGACAGAAATTAGAAAGTAAAAGTTAAATTATGCAAATTATGTTACTAATAAATGTTCTTGACTAGAATATAAAACTGTCATAAAATAACTAATAAAACACAGTTACAACATTTTTATTGACTTTACGATAAATATAAATACTGACAATAAATCCCTTATAAACAAAATACTAAATCGTACACTTACAGCTGTTTTGCCATTTGCCTTAAACATGTGACAGACATATACTTTGGACTAGTTTAAGCTTCTTAACGGTGGGTTTTAGACAGGACTTTTTTTTTGGGCTGGATATTTTTGTTGGACCTGGCAACCCTGGACAGATTGGACATTACATTTCGGAAGTTGTGATGGTATTTACATTTATCCAGATCAAGCTGACATACAGCTTTGTAGTCGAGCTGGACTGAAGTACAAACTCACAATAAGTGAATTCAGAAAAAAGTCTGTGTAAACGCTAAATACTCGCTAATCCTAATACCAATTATGTTGGGTTGGATTATGTTTTTCTGAATTTTTCTCTTATTATTATTAATAATATTGTATTTGCCCGATTAAAATAGCCAGCTCGACATCTTGTAGTGTTTCTAAACTCAAGCTCTTCATTATCTGTCAAACTGCCAGTATTTACTCTTGTTTTAGTCCATCTTTGGTCAGTGTGCTTTTTTGAAGAACGCCAAGGGTTTTTAGGCTGTATAGCAGCTAAGGTTTTGGCTGAACTATCCCGCTTACTAGCTTCCATTGCTGCAGCACCACTGAAGTGTTTTTAAACTTGACAACCCTGAGGATGGAATTATTGTTGGGGAATGAGCAGTAGATTCTAGTAATAAAATACTGCCTGAAGCTCTGCTGACAAGAGCTGACAGTGCTTGGACTTTTCATGTTTATTATTATTATTATTATTATGGGTCATTTAACTTTTCTTCTTCTTAAGAAGAAAAAGTGCGATTAATCATGATTGAACATGAGTATAGCTTTGATTAAGCCGATATTTTAAAAAATCGATTAACACCCCTTTTCAATAAGTGAATTCAGAACAAGTTCACAATTAATGAATGCGCTAATGCTTCTGCTAATGCTAAAAGCTGCAATAAATGGAGGAATTATTGCAATCTGAGGGCTGTGATTTCAAAGCGTTTTTTTTTTTGTCTTCTTCGTTCTTTAGTTAAACGTTAAACAAAGCTCATTTGGGTTTAGCTCAAAAAAATACACTATGCACCAGTTTCTGTTCATTTTTAATGCGCTGGATGTCGTTAATTTCCAAGTGTTGCGAGAGAGTGTAAAACTCTCTCTCTTTTTTTTTTAGAAGACAGAGAAAATATCCAACATTCATGGCAGCGACTATATTTCTTTGCTTGCTCACTTGCTTGTTTGCGCTTTCCTTCATCCCTCGTTAATATTAAAAAGAAGAATGCTCTGTTGAATAGATGATCAGACTCCCAGTAAAGAGGCTCTTTTTCTCCAAATGCACTTCTAGTCCAATAATTACATTAAATATGATATTTGCTCTAAATGAATGTTTAAACAGCCCCAAATTTAAATTCATAACATGAAAAAACACAGATAAATGTGTCCGGTTGATCCAACGATGCCTCAGTGAGTTTGTTCCAGATTAATAGGACAGGGCTGTAAAATGCTTATTAAATTAGAGGAGCGGCCCTGCTTACAATACAATGCTTTCATCATCTTATAAATATTCAAAATGTAGATCGCTCTGAAAACAAATACGAGACGCAGTTTGCGGTTGTCTTCGTGTGACATGAATGTTTCATTACATGCTAAATGTAGAAAAGTCATTCCAATTTCTTCCCCGGCTGCAAGCAGCGGCAAACCGGAACCGACTCCTAATGAGCGCAGTTACAGCGGGGAACGCACCACACCCAGCTAATGCGCCCGAGTGTGCTGCGGCAGCTTCATTATGTGCAATAAATGCTTTGTAGGAGGATGAGTCTCGTGCTTTGGAGCAATTTGTGCCTTTGTTTCTGCTAAACTCTCTATCTGCTGGATAACTGCAGATTTAATGTTATTATTCTAATATAAAACCAATCCACACGCTGTTCATTTGAACTAAATTTACACAATTAATGTAGAAATTGGAGCATTTTTACTCCATCAGTAGAGCATTAGATTCATGATATGATGATATGCTATGATACACTATTGGACAGTTTCCCAGACAGGGATTAAGCCAAGCCAAGGAAAAATCTTCATTAATATTTTGTGCAGTCTAAGACTAGGCTTAATTCCTGATTAAGAAACTGCCTATATATGTTCAAATGTTTGTAGACACCACTTCTAATAAATGCATTCAGCATTTAAAGGTTGCACACATTGCTGACATAGATATGCAAATGCACACACAGCTTTATTAGTCTCTGCAAAGAAGTAATGCAGATAGTTACACAAAATTAGAATAATTTAAATTGAAGCTGCAATCTGTCATTTTGGGAAAACTCCTGAACCCATGGCTCAATATTTGGTGCTGCACTCCAACCCACAGTGTTGTGTTGTCTTGTCTTCTTGGATGGATGGTAAAAAAAATAAAAAAAACTATTATTTTTTTCAGATTTGATGCTAGAATTAAGCCTTTTTCCCCTTTAATCCACTATAAATAAGATAGTTGAGATGATTTCCCATGTTTTAAATGGTAGTTATGAGTATCGTTGTCTCATGTGTGCATTTACTGTAAATGCAATTCTGGAAACTTAATTTTTTTTTCCAATTTCTTATATAAAAAATAAGCATAGCCAGTTGTATGTCTGATATTCCCAGAAATATCTCCTCAAAACTGAATAAGCAGGCTTCTAATAATACAACATAATTGACAGGAGGCTTTAGAGTCACTCAGAAATCCGGCAGACGTGTGAAGAGTGTTGGAGGTGGGAGTGGACGAGGCTAACTGAGGTGTTCACAGGTCAGTGATGATGCATCTTCCCAAAGCTGTTGTCTTTGTGTGACAGGTGATGTAGCAGGCCATGAATCGCCTGTCCCAACATTTCAGGCACCACAGCAACCGATGTTCAGATTGTTGTGGCAGCGTTTGTGAGAGAGAGCCACCTGCTCGTGAGCAAGGTGATCAATGCAAAGCGAGCTTTCAGAGCCGCCACCATACGAGACCCGTATTGATGTTTCAAGGCCCAGGCCCGGATCAATGGCGTCTGCTCGGCCCGTCTGACCGAGCCCACTCCCCCTGTCCTGAACACCAGCTCTCAGGGCTCTCAGGGCTCTAAGGGTGAAATTAATTGATTGAGGCGATGACAAATATTGGACAGCCGTGTCAATCTGTGCTTATTTATGCCCCCCTGAGTCTGGTGGGGGGATCTTCTTGGGTGAGCTGGGCTTAGGGTGTACAGGGCTGCCAAAACACCATTTCCCCTGATTCTGACATTTGTTCTTCTGTGATGTAGTTGGATGCAGATAGCATCACTGAGAGAGGTAGAATGGCATGAAATTTTAACATGGTTTTGCCACTAGGAGTGAATTTGTCCATGGCACAGGGCTTCCATTCAAACAGCACCCGATCATCCCTTTCAGACAGCTTCCTCTTACAGCGTCCACAGTTAATCCTGTTGGATGTGGTTTGTCCTTCTTGGTGGTATGCTGACATTACCCTGGATACTGTGGCTCTTGATACATCACAAATACTTGCTGTCTTGGTCACAGATGCTCCAGCAAGACGTGCACCAACAATTTGTCCTCTTTTGAACTCTGGTATGTCTCCCATAATGTTGTGTGCATTGCAATATTTTGAGCAAAACTGTGCTCTTACCCTGCTAATTGAACCTTCACACTCTGCTCTTACTGGTGCAATGTGCAATTAATGAAGATTGGCCACCAGGCTGCTCCAATTTAGCCATGAAACCCCTCACACTAAAATGAAAGATGTTTCAGATTCATTGTCCAACCCCTGTACCAGGAGCATTGAAGTAAAGTATTGATTACATTCAGTGATAAAAATATTCATATTCAAGTCAGAAAATTATTTTGGATGAATTAGATGATCTCCATCCCACCTCATCCCCAACTCCACAACTCACCCCAAAAATATTGTATTTTTAACCATTCATACTTAACATATGGCAGTATGCTAATAACAGTATTAGCCGATTGGTCGAATACAAGGTAATGTCTTTATTTCCTTGATTTTATTGCTTGAACTTAGACCTTAAGCATCAAAATTTAATCTTAAGCCACTCTAGGAAAAATGTAAACAGCTTAAATGGGCACTTGAGCACAATCTAGAATGTGGAGCATCACGTCAGCCCACTCCAGCTATCAGCATATTTACACTTCAGGATCCAATAAAACCCAAACAGTGTTCTAAGTGCATTTAAAGTGCACGAGAGACACGTCTCAGGTGTTGCAAAAAGGGTTACCTGGCCACGTGGAAAGCGAGGTGTTAATGTGTGAGATCGTCTTCTGAAGGAAACTATCCCCACCAACCAGAATGCTCTAAACCCTGCCCCTCCAGCCCCACCAACAACCCCCCCCCACTCTCGCCTGTCTTGTCCATACTGTCCCTAAAGAAGGCCAGGCCTGCTGACAAGTCCCATCTAGTCATTGTGCCTCTTAAAGTATCTCTCCTCGCCGCTTATCAAAATGACTCTCTGTTAAATAAACCATGAAAAAGCTTTTCCACTGACGGAGTGCTGAGGCAGAGGCAGACATCGCAGCCTGTAAAGCTAGAACATTAATCAACAGATTGGATTCATGCACGGAACTGAGCTTCAGCACTTCCTTTGTACCCTATATTAAGTACACTGCAAAAATATCTGTAAAAAAAAAAAAAAAAAAAGAATTTTGGGAGCAGGCTTGCCAAAAAAAATGTAATTGGTAATATTCAGTTTTATTATTGATGGAAAAGTACACATTTAAACATAACATCTCTTAGAGCTTTAAAGAACACAAAATAACAATAATTTGACAGTGAAATATCTGCATAGCAACAGCATTCCTTTTTTATGGCTTTAAATTGTTAGTTTCTTTAAAATAGCCAACTGTAAAACAATATAGATCATTTATTTATTCCATTTATACAGTTTTTTTTTTTTTTTTTACAAAAAATCCATTTTCCAAAGATATTTTTACAGGAAATTACAAGTTACTGGGAAAGACCTGCAAAATCTGAAAATAATGAAAAAAGATAGAACAAATAGTGCACAGTATATACTTTTTGCATATTTTAGCAGTTATAAAACTGAATTTGTCAGTGATGTATCTGCATAACAACAATCTTTTGTTTTTTATATACAGTTATTACATATTTTACAGTTAGTTTCCTTAAAATTACCACACTGTAAAAAAAATCCTATTTTTACAAAAAAATAACTCTAAATGTTTACACTATTTATCCCTTTTCTTTTACTGCAGTCTAATTTTGTCAAATTACAGACATTTTCTGTTAATTACAAGCCCCTGTTCTAATTTTACATATCATGACATTAATGAGAGATTACGGTTAAAACTCTTATTTTTAGGGCTATATTGCTATATTATTTTTATGGTATTTTTCCATGTTCTTAAGTTATATAGATATGTATGTAAAATTACTTATTATTATATGTAATTATATGTGTGTGTTATTATTTAAAGGTTTATTTCTTTCCCAACAACTCAGTGTTTTTCTTCATAATTGTAAGGTTTATTTATTTATTTATTTTTTTATTCATTGTTAAAAAAAAAAAAATACAGAAAATAACCATAGAAATAAAACGTTTTTTTCTTTCTTTTATGTAAAAGAACATATACCTAAAAAAACAACGGTCTGTGGGGCGTGGCTATGTTAATTAGATGTTCAGTTTAGAGGGCTCACCATGATGTAGTTTCATAGCAGTTTTATCCACCTGGCTGGGTTTTAGACTGTGCTATTATAAGTGGTTTTACTCTCTGAGCACTTATTATTGCTTTAAATGAGCAGAGAGC
This sequence comes from Astyanax mexicanus, assembly GCF_023375975.1. Classification (NCBI taxonomy): domain Eukaryota; kingdom Metazoa; phylum Chordata; class Actinopteri; order Characiformes; family Acestrorhamphidae; genus Astyanax; species Astyanax mexicanus. The sequence continues at coordinate 50,678,376 of NC_064412.1, read as the reverse complement.
CTGTTAATAAAGAAATTCTGAAAGAATCATACAGTTTGTCACTGAATGAGTCAAATACACATTAATTTGTGAATCATAAAGATCACAACTTGAAAGACAATAAAGTTAGTTAAAAAAAGGTAAAATAACAGTTTTTCCCTGCAGAAATCACTTTATTGAAGACATTTAATTGTAAATATGCTCTGAAAAACTGTAAAATACTGGTGTATGTATGTGCAACCTTTAATGAAAATGCATGTGAATCTACTGGTTTTGCGCTTCATATGAATGAAAGTATTTTACTTTAATTTTAGGGTTTTTGTTTGGCAGCCGCTGCTGCCAGTAATTTGACCGTTTTTTTACGGTTTTATTTTTTACAGTGCAGCTTAAGATAAAAACTTGTCATTTTATTTTCCAGAAAAATATTTTACAATTTTCTGGGGAAAGCCTTTGAAAAAAAGAAAGACAGAATGGTGCAGGCTCATCTATCTGTCCAGCAGCATATCACACAACCAAGCTAAAGAGAAAGCACATGTTAGTAACTCTTTGTTTATAGGACCTGGGGGGTGGTGGATGGTGTGGGGGGTGCTGCCAACAGAGATCAGGCAGCATGGCTGGCTCATACTGTCAGCAAATGTAGCAGAATGCTAAGTGGCTAGCCAGAACGGCACAGCCAAGTATGAAGGTGGTGTCCCAGCATTTAGAGCGCGGGGGCGGCTAACCGGGGTTGGCAGCGGGCTCTTTTAGCCCAGCCCGTCTTTTTTATAGCTCTCTGCAGATATGCAAAGCTGCGTTAAATCAGGCAGAGGATAGATAGTGACAGCGGGCCGGGCCGTCACACAGACATTACGGGCTGTGATTGCTCACATTTGACTGTCAGAATGCCCATCTTTCAAAGTATAAGATTGTAGATCACCATACATCAGAAATGATGCCTTTGATGTCAGGAGCAGAATCTTTCAGGTACCATTATTAAACAGAGCAGCGGCAAATGACAGGGGAGGCCTTTGTCCTGACACTTCAAAGCTGGCTAAAGATGGAGAGCATCTTCACGATGGGTAGGAAAAATGTCACATGAGATTGCACGGCATACGTAAGTAAAGACCCACCACTCCAAACCTATTCCGCCCACATACTAGCACCAACTAGCTGCGTTTCTCAATCTGCAAACTCAAATGTACACTGAAAAAAAATGATGCGTGAAATGTACTTTAAAAAAGTTTAGCAGCTTATTGCATTTGCTTTTTTTAAATAAATTTAATTTCAGATACATTTAAATAACTTTATCTCTGTTTAGAGTAAATAAGTGAACTAAACTTCAGTCGATCCTTACTTTTAGTAAACTTTACTTAATTGTTTTTTGCTGAATCAACCCTTTCTTTTAATAACCTTTACTTAATTTCTTCATACAATGTTACCTAATTACAATTACTTAATTTATACAATATTACTGAAATGTAAACATTTTTAGTTAAAACACACCTTCAAATATTAACATAATCTCAAAGATATATTTTGTGAACAGACCAAGTCTCACTGTCTCAACACATGGATGGCAGGAATGTATTACTGTGTGTTTTAACAAAAAAAAAAAATTAATTTCAGGAATTATAATATATCTTGTATCATAAATTATTTGAGTAATATTGTATAAATTAAGGAATTGTAATTAGGTTATACTGTATACAGAAATTAAGTATAGGTTACTAAAAGAAAGGATTGATTCAGTAAAAATAAATGAAGTAAAGTTTACTAAAATAAAGGATTGATTCAGTAAAAATAAATGAAGTAAAGTTTACTAAAATAAAGGATTCCCTGAAGTTCAGTTCACTTATTTACTCTATGTAACATTTAAGTCTTGAACCCGAGTTGAAGTTACTTAAATTTATCTGAAATTGAATTTACTTAAAAAAAGCAAATGCAGAAATTTGTGAAACTTTTTTTAAGTAAATTTTACTCATCATTTTTTCCACTGTACTGACGTTCTTGAGGGCTTGGGAACCATCATCAGTCACAGCCAGAGTACTGTTCCATATGAAGGTTTGCAGCAAGTCAAGTACACTACAAATACCAGGATGTGTTCTTGCTCCTCCTGGATTAATGGGAATACATCGGGAGTTTACTTGTCTGGTCCTCGTACAGTCTAATATATACCAGAATTCATTTCGCACCATTTTTAGTGCAACAACAGTGGAGAAAGCTCACACTTGTTACCTGTACATTATTAAAATAGTACTGTTGTGTGATAAAATAAAATTTGAAGTTATTTTTAGGTCATAATGTAGGTGTTTAGACTTCAAAAATATGTGGTTTATTTGTGAAAATTTGCTCCTATGTTGTCAGAGATGTGCGGCCCCATTAGTTGAGAGCTATCTAGTAAGTAAGCTAGTCCAAACTTTGTGAATTACTGAATTGAGAAACGGTTATTAAGTAGGGTTGGTGCTATCTATACCATTAGAATCCTATACAGGCTTAGATCGGATACTGCCAAGCCCATTGTGAAAGCACAGTTAGTGAAATAGCAGCTCACACACCACACATACTCAACAGCATGTGAAAATGGTGCCAAAAATTATGATTCGGTTTTGGTTTGACCAGAAGTGTTTTTCTCAGCCTGGATCAACAGAGAGACAAAGAGAACAACAAAGAGAAAACACTTTTCTAAGTGAGTCTGACTTTTGGATCAATTGTAGGAAGTTCAGACAATATTCAGCACCCATTAAACAATAGAAGAAGAAAAAGCTGTCAAGCAACAGCATGAACAGGTTATGCTGGTGATTCCTGTATCTACGGTAACTGTAGATTAACAGTTAGAAATAAAAGAAATCTGAGAGGAATCTGTTACACTCATGCTGCTAAGACGAATTGTGGCAGGGAGGCAAAATTTGGCACAACACCTTAAAAGCTGTTGATGACAGGACGTAGTAAATCTGCTCAGTTGCTAAACTGCAGTGTAAAACCAAAACTAACTGTGGACCAAATGTACACAGTGTAACAAAAGATAAAAGTGAAAGCAAAGAAACTAACTGCATATTATTAGTGTGATTGCAGTAATGCAATCACAGTATTGTTCTTCTTAAGTCTTATTCTTCTTCTTCTTCTTATTATTATTATTAGTGTGATTGCAGTATGCAATCACAGTACTGTTCTTCTTAAGTCTTATTCTTATTATTATTATTATTATTATTATTAGTGTGATTGCAGTAATGCAATCACAGTATTGTTCTTCTTAAGTCTTATTCTTCTTATTATTATTATTATTATTAGTGTGATTGCAGTAATGCAATCACAGTATTGATCTTCTTAAGTCTTATTCTTCTTCTTCTTCTTCTTATTATTATTATTATTAGTGTGATTGCAGTAATGCAATCACAGTATTGTTCTTCTTAAGTCTTATTCTTCTTCTTCTTCTTCTTATTATTAGTGTGATTGCAGTAATGCAATCACAGTATTGTTCTTCTTAAGTCTTATTCTTCTTATTATTATTAGTGTGATTGCAGTAATGCAATCACAGTATTGTTCTTCTTAAGTCTTATTCTTATTATTATTATTATTATTATTATTATTATTATTATTATTCCACCTGTTTTTTGTCCGGTTAACTAGTGCCGCAGTTTTCGAAATATCGACTTCGTTCAAAAGAGAAAACGTGCGTCCATATCGGGAATGGTGGGCTTGTATACAGCTTTCCGATCGGACTTACGTTTTTCGTAAAAACTTCGTAAGTACGCGTTTTTTTGACCATTGAAAATGAATGGGCAGAACTTTGCACGCCCGTGGACGTCGCAATTTTTGAAATACGAAGATGAAACCAATTGAGGACCTGTAGAACTTATTGAGCTCTTTCCGAAAATATGCGTTACGAAAAGTTACGACGTACGGATTTCGTACGAATGTCGTACGAAGTGGCCCCATTGGAATGAATGGGGCCAATCGGAGGACGGCAGCTAGATCGAAGGACAGGTAGCTAGAACTCCAGTACTGTGAGTGTATGGAGCAGCTATGGGATAAAACAGCATTAGGTCAAAAGTTTGGACACCCCGGCCCCCCAGTACTGTGTGTAATGGAGCCATGGGTCAAAAGTTTGGACACCCCGGCCCCCCAGTACTGTGTGTAATGGAGCCACGGGTCAAAAGTTTGGACACCCCCGAACGGCCAGAGCAACCTAGCGTGCATAGCTAATTGATGTATTTGCACGTTGCGTAGCAACGTGCAAACACCATTTAATCTAATTTATGCATATAAATCACCTAGCAACCACCTAGAAACACCATAGCAACCACCACAGATACCATAGCAACACCTTAGCAACCGCCTAGCAACACCTTAGCAACCACCTAGCAACCACCTAGCAACACCTTAGCAACCTCCCCGGATACCATAGCAACACCTTAGCAACCGCCTAGCAACACCTTAGCAACCGCATAGCAACCACTTAGCAACACCTTAGCAACCACCCCGGATACCATAGCAACACCTTAGCAACCGCCTAGCAACCACCTAGCAACCACCTAGCAACACCTTAGCAACCACCCCGGATACCATAGCAACACCTTAGCAACCGCCTAGCAACACCTTAGCAACCACCTAGCAACCACCTAGCAACACCTTAGCAACCACCCCGGATACCATAGCAACACCTTAGCAACCGCATAGCAACCACTTAGCAACACCTTAGCAACCACCCCGGATACCATAGCAACACCTTAGCAACCGCCTAGCAACCACCTAGCAACCACCTAGCAACCACCTAGCAACACCTTAGCAACCACCCCGGATACCATAGCAACACCTTAGCAACCGCCTAGCAACACCTTAGCAACCACCTAGCAACCACCTAGCAACACCTTAGCAACCACCCTGGATACCATAGCAACACCTTAGCAACCGCCTAGCAACACTCTAGCAACCACCTAGCAACCACCTAGCAACACCTTAGCAACCACCCCGGATACCATAGCAACACCTTAGCAACCGCCTAGCAACACCTTAGCAACCACCTAGCAACCACTTAGCAACACCTTAGCAACCACCACGGATACCATAGCAACACCTTAGCAACCGCCTAGCAACACCCTAGCAACCACCTAGCAACCACCTAGCAACACCTTAGCAACCACCCCGGATACCATAGCAACACCTTAGCAACCGCCTAGCAACACCCTAGCAACCACCTAGCAACCACCTAGCAACCACCTAGCAACACCTTAGCAACCACCCCAGATACCATAGCAACACCTTAGCAACCGCCTAGCAACACCCTAGCAACCACCTAGCAACCACCTAGCAACACCTTAGCAACCACCCCGGATACCATAGCAACACCTTAGCAACCGCCTAGCAACACCCTAGCAACCACCTAGCAACACCTTAGCAACCACCCCGGATACCATAGCAACACCTTAGCAACCGGCTAGCAACACCTTAGCAACCCCCTAGCAACCACCTAGCAACACCTTAGCAACCACCCCGGATACCATAGCAACACCTTAGCAACCGCCTAGCAACACCCTAGCAACCACCTAGCAACCACCTAGCAACACCTTAGCAACCACCCCGGATACCATAGCAACACCTTAGCAACCACCTAGCAACCACCTAGCAACACCTTAGCAACCACCCTGGATACCATAGCAACACCTTAGCAACCGCCTAGCAACACCCTAGCAACCACCTAGCAACACCTTAGCAACCACCCCGGATACCATAGCAACACCTTAGCAACCGCCTAGCAACACCTTAGCAACCACCTAGCAACACCTTAGCAACCACCCCGGATACCATAGCAACACCTTAGCAACCGCCTAGCAACACCTTAGCAACCACCTAGCAACCACCTAGCAACACCTTAGCAACCACCCCGGATACCATAGCAACACCTTAGCAACCGCCTAGCAACACCTTAGCAACCACCTAGCAACACCTTAGCAACCACCCCAGATACCATAGCAACACCTTAGCAACCGCCTAGCAACACCTTAGCAACCACCTAGCAACCACTTAGCAACACCTTAGCAACCACCCCGGATACCATAGCCACACCTTAGCAACACCTTAGCAACACCACAGCAGATACCAGCCAGCACTGCAATCACACTCGCAGTTTCTGTAGGAACTGCAATCTAGTTATTATTATTATTCCACCTGTTTTTTGTCCGGTTAACTAGTGCCGCAGTTTTCGAAATATCGACTTCGTCCAAAAGAGAAAACGTGCGTACATATCGGGAATGGTGGGCTTGTATACAGCTTTCCGATCGGACTTACGTTTTTCGTAAAAACTTCGTAAGTACGCGTTTTTTTGACCATTGAAAATGAATGGGCAGAACTTTGCACGCCCGTGGACGTCGCAATTTTTGAAATACGAAGATGAAACCAATTGATGACCTGTAGAACTTATTGAGCTCTTTCCGAAAATATGCGTTACGAAAAGTTACGACGTACGGATTTCGTACGATTGTCGTACGAAGTGGCCCCATTGGAATGAATGGGGCCAATCGGAGGACGGCAGCTAGATCGAAGGACAGGTAGCTAGAACTCCAGTACTGTGTGTAATGGAGCAGCTATGGGATAAAACAGCATTAGGTCAAAAGTTTGGACACCCCGGCCCCCCCCAGTACTGTGTGTAATGGAGCCATGGGTCAAAAGTTTGGACACCCCGGCCCCCCAGTACTGTGTGTAATGGAGCCATGGGTCAAAAGTTTGGACACCCCGGCCCCCCAGTACTGTGTGTAATGGAGCCACGGGTCAAAAGTTTGGACACCCCCGAACGGCCAGAGCAACCTAGCGTGCATAGCTGATTGATGTATTTGCACGTTGCGTAGCAACGTGCAAACACCATTTAATCTAATTGATGCATATACATCACCTAGCAACCACCTAGAAACACCATAGCAACCACCCTGGATACCATAGCAACACCTTAGCAACCGCCTAGCAACACCCTAGCAACCACCTAGCAACCACCTAGCAACACCTTGGCAACCATCCCGGATACCATAGCAACACCTTAGCAACCGCCTAGCAACACCCTAGCAACCACCTAGCAACCACCTAGCAACACCTTAGCAACCACCCCAGATACCATAGCAACACCTTAGCAACCGCCTGGCAACACCTTAGCAACCACCTAGCAACCACCTAGCAACACCTTAGTAACCACCCCAGATACCATAGCAACACCTTAGCAACCGCCTAGCAACACCTTAGCAACCACCTACCAACCACTTAGCAACACCTTAGCAACCACCCCGGATACCATAGCAACACCTTAGCAACCGCCTAGCAACACCCTAGCAACCACCTAGCAACCACCTAGCAACACCTTAGCAACCACCCCGGATACCATAGCAACACCTTAGCAACCACCTAGCAACCGCCTAGCAACACCCTAGCAACCACCTAGCAACCACCTAGCAACACCTTAGCAACCACCCCGGATACCATAGCAACACCTTAGTAACCGCCTAGCAACACCCTAGCAACCACCTAGCAACCACCTAGCAACACCTTAGCAACCACCCCGGATACCATAGCAACACCTTAGCAACCGCCTAGCAACCACCTAGCAACCACCTAGCAACACCTTAGCAACCACCCCAGATACCATAGCAACACCTTAGCAACCACCTAGCAACACCTTAGCAACCACCTAGCAACACCTTAGCAACCACCCCGGATACCATAGCAACACCTTAGCAACCACCCCGGATACCATAGCAACACCTTAGCAACCGCCTAGCAACACCCTAGCAACCACCTAGCAACACCTTAGCAACCACCCCGGATACCATAGCAACACCTTAGCAACTGCCTAGCAACACCTTAGCAACCACCTACCAACCACTTAGCAACACCTTAGCAACCACCCCGGATACCATAGCAACACCTTAGCAACCGCCTAGCAACACCCTAGCAACCACCTAGCAACACCTTAGCAACCACCCCGGATACCATAGCAACACCTTAGCAACTGCCTAGCAACACCTTAGCAACCACCTACCAACCACTTAGCAACACCTTAGCAACCACCCCGGATACCATAGCAACACCTTAGCAACCGCCTAGCAACACCCTAGCAACCACCTAGCAACCACCTAGCAACACCTTAGCAACCACCCCGGATACCATAGCAACACCTTAGCAACCACCTAGCAACCGCCTAGCAACATAGCAACACCTTAGCAACCGCCTAGCAACACCCTAGCAACCACCTAGCAACCACCTAGCAACACCTTAGCAACCACCCCAGATACCATAGCAACACCTTAGCAACCGCCTAGCAACACCTTAGCAACCACCTAGCAACACCTTAGCAACCACCCCGGATACCATAGCAACACCTTAGCAACCACCCCGGATACCATAGCAACACCTTAGCAACCGCCTAGCAACACCCTAGCAACCACCTAGCAACACCTTAGCAACCACGCCGGATACCATAGCAACACCTTAGCAACCGCCTAGCAACACCCTAGCAACCACCTAGCAACACCTTAGCAACCACCCCGGATACCATAGCAACACCTTAGCAACCGCCTAGCAACACCCTAGCAACCACCTAGCAACACCTTAGCAACCATCCTGGATACCATAGCAACACCTTAGCAACCGCCTAGCAATACCTTAGCAACCACCTAGCAACATCTTAGCAACCACCCCGGATACCATAGCAACACCTTAGCAACCACCTAGCAACACCTTAGCAACCACCTAGCAACACCTTAGCAGATACCAGCCAGCACTGCAATCACACTCGCAGTTTCTGCAGGAACTGCAATCTAGTTATTATTATTATTATTATTATTATTCCACCTGTTTTTTGTCCGGTTAACTAGTGCCGCAGTTTTCGAAATATCGACTTCGTTCAAAAGAGAAAACGTGCGTCTATATCGGGAATGGTGGGCTTGTATACAGCTTTCCGATCGGACTTACGTTTTTCGTAAAAACTTCGTAAGTACGCGTTTTTTTGCCCATTGACAATGAATGGGCAGAACTTTGCACGCCCGTGGACGTCGCAATTTGTGAAATACGAAGATGAAACCAATTGAGGACCTGTAGAACTTATTGAGCTCTTTCCGAAAATATGCGTTACGAAAAGTTACGACGTACGGATTTCGTACGAATGTCGTACGAAGTGGCCCCATTGGAATGAATGGGGCCAATCGGAGGACGGCAGCTAGATCGAAGGACAGGTAGCTAGAACTCCAGTACTGTGAGTGTATGGAGCAGCTATGGGATAAAACAGCATTAGGTCAAAAGTTTGGACACCCCGGCCCCCCAGTACTGTGTGTAATGGAGCCATGGGTCAAAAGTTTGGACACCCCGGCCCCCCAGTACTGTGTGTAATGGAGCCACGGGTCAAAAGTTTGGACACCCCCGAACGGCCAGAGCAACCTAGCGTGCATAGCTAATTGATGTATTTGCACGTTGCGTAGCAACGTGCAAACACCATTTAATCTAATTTATGCATATAAATCACCTAGCAACCACCTAGAAACACCATAGCAACCACCTAGCAACCACCTAGCAACACCTTAGCAACCACCTAGCAACCACCTAGCAACACCTTAGCAACCTCCCCGGATACCATAGCAACACCTTAGCAACCGCCTAGCAACACCTTAGCAACCGCATAGCAACCACTTAGCAACACCTTAGCAACCACCCCGGATACCATAGCAACACCTTAGCAACCGCCTAGCAACCACCTAGCAACCACCTAGCAACACCTTAGCAACCACCCCGGATACCATAGCAACACCTTAGCAACCGCCTAGCAACACCTTAGCAACCACCTAGCAACCACCTAGCAACACCTTAGCAACCACCCCGGATACCATAGCAACACCTTAGCAACCGCATAGCAACCACTTAGCAACACCTTAGCAACCACCCCGGATACCATAGCAACACCTTAGCAACCGCCTAGCAACCACCTAGCAACCACCTAGCAACCACCTAGCAACACCTTAGCAACCACCCCGGATACCATAGCAACACCTTAGCAACCGCCTAGCAACACCTTAGCAACCACCTAGCAACCACCTAGCAACACCTTAGCAACCACCCTGGATACCATAGCAACACCTTAGCAACCGCCTAGCAACACTCTAGCAACCACCTAGCAACCACCTAGCAACACCTTAGCAACCACCCCGGATACCATAGCAACACCTTAGCAACCGCCTAGCAACACCTTAGCAACCACCTAGCAACCACTTAGCAACACCTTAGCAACCACCACGGATACCATAGCAACACCTTAGCAACCGCCTAGCAACACCCTAGCAACCACCTAGCAACCACCTACCAACACCTTAGCAACCACCCCGGATACCATAGCAACACCTTAGCAACCGCCTAGCAACACCCTAGCAACCACCTAGCAACCACCTAGCAACACCTTAGCAACCACCCCAGATACCATAGCAACACCTTAGCAACCGCCTAGCAACATCCTAGCAACCACCTAGCAACACCTTAGCAACCACCCCGGATACCATAGCAACACCTTAGCAACCGGCTAGCAACACCTTAGCAACCACCTAGCAACCACCTAGCAACACCTTAGCAACCGCCTAGCAACACCCTAGCAACCACCTAGCAACCACCTAGCAACACCTTAGCAACCACCCCAGATACCATAGCAACACCTTAGCAACCGCCTAGCAACACCTTAGCAACCACCTAGCAACCACCTAGCAACACCTTAGCAACCACCCCGGATACCATAGCAACACCTTAGCAACCGCCTAGCAACACCCTAGCAACCACCTAGCAACACCTTAGCAACCACCCCGGATACCATAGCAACACCTTAGCAACACCATAGCAGATACCAGCCAGCACTGCAATCACACTCGCAGTTTCTGTAGGAACTGCAATCTAGTTATTATTATTATTCCACCTGTTTTTTGTCCGGTTAACTAGTGCCGCAGTTTTCGAAATATCGACTTCGTTCAAAAGAGAAAACGTGCGTCCTTATCGGGAATGGTGGGCTTGTATACAGCTTTCCGATCGGACTTACGTTTTTCGTAAAAACTTCGTAAGTACGCGTTTTTTTGCCCATTGAAAATGAATGGGCAGAACTTTGCACGCCCGTGGACGTCGCAATTTTTGAAATACTAAGATGAAACCAATTGAGGACCTGTAGAACTTATTGAGCTCTTTCCGAAAATATGCGTTACGAAAAGTTACGACGTACGGATTTCGTACGAATGTCGTACGAAGTGGCCCCATTGGAATGAATGGGGCCAATCGGAGGACGGCAGCTAGATCGAAGGACAGGTAGCTAGAACTCCAGTACTGTGTGTAATGGAGCAGCTATGGGATAAATCAGCGTTAGGTCAAAAGTTTGGACACCCCGGCCCCCCAGTACTGTGTGTAATGGAGCCATGGGTCAAAAGTTTGGACACCCCGGCCCCCCAGTACTGTGTGTACTGGAGCCACGGGTCAAAAGTTTGGACACCCCCGAACGGCCAGAGCAACCTAGCGTGCATAGCTGATTGATGTATTTGCACGTTGCGTAGCAACGTGCAAACACCATTTAATCTAATTTATGCATATAAATCACCTAGCAACCACCTAGAAACACCATAGCAACCACCACAGATACCATAGCAACACCTTAGCAACCGCCTAACAACACCTTAGCAACCACCTAGCAACCACCTAGCAACACCTTAGCAACCTCCCCGGATACCATAGCAACACCTTAGCAACCGCCTAGCAACACCTTAGCAACCGCATAGCAACCACTTAGCAACACCTTAGCAACCACCCCGGATACCATAGCAACACCTTAGCAACCGCCTAGCAACCACCTAGCAACACCTTAGCAACCACCCCGGATACCATAGCAACACCTTAGCAACCGCCTAGCAACAAATTAGCAACCACCTAGCAACACCTTAGCAACCACCCCGGATACCATAGCAACACCTTAGCAACCGCCTAGCAACACCCTAGCAACCACCTAGCAACCACCTAGCAACACCTTAGCAACCACCCCGGATACCATAGCAACACCTTAGCAACCGCCTAGCAACACCTTAGCAACCACCTAGCAACCACCTAGCAACACCTTAGCAACCACCCTGGATACCATAGCAACACCTTAGCAACCGCCTAGCAACACCCTAGCAACCACCTAGCAACCACCTAGCAACACCTTAGCAACCACCCCGGATACCATAGCAACACCTTAGCAACCGCCTAGCAACACCCTAGCAACCACCTAGCAACCACCTAGCAACACCTTAGCAACCACCCCGGATACCATAGCAACACCTTAGCAACCGCCTAGCAACACCTTAGCAACCACCTAGCAACCACCTAGCAACACCTTAGCAACCACCCTGGATACCATAGCAACACCTTAGCAACCGCCTAGCAACACCCTAGCAACCACCTAGCAACACCTTAGCAACCACCCTGGATACCATAGCAACACCTTAGCAACCGCCTAGCAACACCCTAGCAACCACCTAGCAACACCTTAGCAACCACCCCGGATACCATAGCAACACCTTAGCAACCGGCTAGCAACACCTTAGCAACCCCTTAGCAACCACCTAGCAACACCTTAGCAACCACCCCGGATACCATAGCAACACCTTAGCAACCGCCTAGCAACACCCTAGCAACCACCTAGCAACCACCTAGCAACACCTTAGCAACCACCCCGGATACCATAGCAACACCTTAGCAACCGCCTAGCAACACCCTAGCAACCACCTAGCAACCACCTAGCAACACCTTAGCAACCACCCCGGATACCATAGCAACACCTTAGCAACCGCCTAGCAACACCTTAGCAACCACCTAGCAACACCTTAGCAACCACCCTGGATACCATAGCAACACCTTAGCAACCGCCTAGCAACACCCTAGCAACCACCTAGCAACCACCTAGCAACACCTTAGCAACCACCCCGGATACCATAGCAACACCTTAGCAACCGCCTAGCAACACCCTAGCAACCACCTAGTAACACCTTAGCAACCACCCCGGATACCATAGCAACACCTTAGCAACCGGCTAGCAACACCTTAGCAACCCCATAGCAACCACCTAGCAACACCTTAGCAACCACCCCGGATACCATAGCAACACCTTAGCAACCGCCTAGCAACCACCTAGCAACACCTTAGCAACCCCCTAGCAACCACCTAGCAACACCTTAGCAACCACCCCGGATACCATAGCAACACCTTAGCAACCACCTAGCAACACCTTAGCAACCACCCCGGATACCATAGCAACACCTTAGCAACCGCCTAGCAACACCCTAGCAACCACCTAGCAACACCTTAGCAACCACCCCGGATACCATAGCAACACCTTAGCAACACCATAGCAGATACCAGCCAGCACTGCAATCACACTCGCAGTTTCTGTAGGAACTGCAATCTAGTTATTATTATTATTCCACCTGTTTTTTGTCCGGTTAACTAGTGCCGCAGTTTTCGAAATATCGACTTCGTTCAAAAGAGAAAACGTGCGTCCATATCGGGAATGGTGGGCTTGTATACAGCTTTCCGATCGGACTTACGTTTTTCGTAAAAACTTCGTAAGTACGCGTTTTTTTGCCCATTGAAAATGAATGGGCAGAACTTTGCACGCCCGTGGACGTCGCAATTTTTGAAATACGAAGATGAAACCAATTGAGGACCTGTAGAACTTATTGAGCTCTTTCCGAAAATATGCGTTACGAAAAGTTACGACGTACGGATTTCGTACGAATGTCGTACGAAGTGGCCCCATTGGAATGAATGGGGCCAATCGGAGGACGGCAGCTAGATCGAAGGACAGGTAGCTAGAACTCCAGTACTGTGTGTAATGGAGCAGCTATGGGATAAATCAGCGTTAGGTCAAAAGTTTGGACACCCCGGCCCCCCAGCACTGTGTGTAATGGAGCCATGGGTCAAAAGTTTGGACACCCCGGCCCCCCAGTACTGTGTGTAATGGAGCCACGGGTCAAAAGTTTGGACACCCCCGAACGGCCAGAGCAACCTAGCGTGCATAGCTGATTGATGTATTTGCACGTTGCGTAGCAACGTGCAAACACCATTTAATCTAATTTATGCATATAAATCACCTAGCAACCACCTAGAAACACCATAGCAACCACCACAGATACCATAGCAACACCTTAGCAACCGCCTAGCAACACCTTAGCAACCACCTAGCAACCACCTAGCAACACCTTAGCAACCTCCCCGGATACCATAGCAACACCTTAGCAACCGCCTAGCAACACCTTAGCAACCGCATAGCAACCACTTAGCAACACCTTAGCAACCACCCCGGATACCATAGCAACACCTTAGCAACCGCCTAGCAACCACCTAGCAACACCTTAGCAACCACCCCGGATACCATAGCAACACCTTAGCAACCGCCTAGCAACACCTTAGCAACCACCTAGCAACACCTTAGCAACCACCCCGGATACCATAGCAACACCTTAGCAACCGCCTAGCAACACCCTAGCAACCACCTAGCAACCACCTAGCAACACCTTAGCAACCACCCTGGATACCATAGCAACACCTTAGCAACCGCCTAGCAACACCTTAGCAACCACCTAGCAACCACCTAGCAACACCTTAGCAACCACCCCGGATACCATAGCAACACCTTAGCAACCGCCTAGCAACACCCTAGCAACCACCTAGCAACCACCTAGCAACACCTTAGCAACCACCCTGGATACCATAGCAACACCTTAGCAACCGCCTAGCAACACCCTAGCAACCACCTAGCAACACCTTAGCAACCACCCCGGATACCATAGCAACACCTTAGCAACCGCCTAGCAACACCTTAGCAACCACCTACCAACCACTTAGCAACACCTTAGCAACCACCCCGGATACCATAGCAACACCTTAGCAACCGCCTAGCAACACCCTAGCAACCACCTAGCAACACCTTAGCAACCACCCCGGATACCATAGCAACACCTTAGCAACCGCCTAGCAACACCCTAGCAACCACCTAGCAACACCTTAGCAACCACCTAGCAACCGCCTAGCAACACCCTAGCAACCACCTAGCAACCACCTAGCAACACCTTAGCAACCACCCCGGATACCATAGCAACACCTTAGTAACCGCCTAGCAACACCCTAGCAACCACCTAGCAACCACCTAGCAACACCTTAGCAACCACCCCGGATACCATAGCAACACCTTAGCAACCGCCTAGCAACACCCTAGCAACCACCTAGCAACCACCTAGCAACACCTTAGCAACCACCCCAGATACCATAGCAACACCTTAGCAACCGCCTAGCAACACCTTAGCAACCACCTAGCAACACCTTAGCAACCACCCCGGATACCATAGCAACACCTTAGCAACCACCCCGGATACCATAGCAACACCTTAGCAACCGCCTAGCAACACCCTAGCAACCACCTAGCAACACCTTAGCAACCACCCCGGATACCATAGCAACACCTTAGCAACCGCCTAGCAACACCCTAGCAACCACCTAGCAACACCTTAGCAACCACCCCGGATACCATAGCAACACCTTAGCAACCGCCTAGCAACACCCTAGCAACCACCTAGCAACACCTTAGCAACCATCCTGGATACCATAGCAACACCTTAGCAACCGCCTAGCAATACCTTAGCAACCACCTAGCAACATCTTAGCAACCACCCCGGATACCACAGCAACACCTTAGCAACCACCTAGCAACACCTTAGCAACCACCTAGCAACACCTTAGCAGATACCAGCCAGCACTGCAATCACACTCGCAGTTTCTGCA
Source organism: Astyanax mexicanus (assembly GCF_023375975.1). NCBI lineage: Eukaryota > Metazoa > Chordata > Actinopteri > Characiformes > Acestrorhamphidae > Astyanax > Astyanax mexicanus. The sequence goes on along the minus strand of NC_064412.1, from coordinate 50,662,611 downwards.
GGAACTGCAATCTAGTTATTATTATTATTCCACCTGTTTTTTGTCCGGTTAACTAGTGCCGCAGTTTTCGAAATATCGACTTCGTTCAAAAGAGAAAACGTGCGTCCATATCGGGAATGGTGGGCTTGTATACAGCTTTCCGATCGGACTTACGTTTTTCGTAAAAACTTCGTAAGTACGCGTTTTTTTGCCCATTGAAAATGAATGGGCAGAACTTTGCGCGCCCGTGGACGTCGCAATTTTTGAAATACGAAGATGAAACCAATTGAGGACCTGTAGAACTTATTGAGCTCTTTCCGAAAATATGCGTTACGAAAAGTTACGTCGTACGAATTTCGTACGATTGTCGTACGAAGTGGCCCCATTGGAATGAATGGGGCCAATCGGAGGACGGCAGCTAGATCGAAGGACAGGTAGCTAGAACTCCAGTACTGTGTGTAATGGAGCAGCTATGGGATAAAACAGCATTAGGTCAAAAGTTTGGACACCCCGGCCCCCCAGTACTGTGTGTAATGGAGCCACGGGTCAAAAGTTTGGACACCCCGGCCCCCCAGTACTGTGTGTAATGGAGCCACGGGTCAAAAGTTTGGACACCCCGGCCCCCCCAGTACTGTGTGTAATGGAGCCACGGGTCAAAGGTTTGGACACCCCCGAACGGCCAGAGCAACCTAGCGTGCATAGCTGATTGATGAATTTGCACGTTGCGTAGCAACGTGCAAACACCATTTAATCTAATTTATGCATATAAATCACCTAGCAACCACCTAGAAACACCATAGCAACCACCACAGATACCATAGCAACACCTTAGCAACCGCCTAGCAACACCTTAGCAGCCACCTAGCAACCACCTAGCAACACCTTAGCAACCTCCCCGGATACCATAGCAACACCTTAGCAACCGCCTAGCAACACCTTAGCAACCGCATAGCAACCACTTAGCAACACCTTAGCAACCACCCCGGATACCATAGCAACACCTTAGCAACCGCCTAGCAACCACCTAGCAACACCTTAGCAACCACCCCGGATACCATAGCAACACCTTAGCAACCGCCTAGCAACACCTTAGCAACCACCTAGCAACACCTTAGCAACCACCCCGGATACCATAGCAACACCTTAGCAACCGCCTAGCAACACCCTAGCAACCACCTAGCAACCACCTAGCAACACCTTAGCAACCACCCCGGATACCATAGCAACACCTTAGCAACCGCCTAGCAACACCCTAGCAACCACCTAGCAACCACCTAGCAACACCTTAGCAACCACCCCGGATACCATAGCAACACCTTAGCAACCGCCTAGCAACCACCTAGCAACCACCTAGCAACCGCCTAGCAACCACCTAGCAACCACCTAGCAACACGTTAGCAACCACCCCGGATACCATAGCAACACCTTAGCAACCGCCTAGCAACACCTTAGCAACCACCTAGCAACCACTTAGCAACACCTTAGCAACCACCCCGGATACCATAGCAACACCTTAGCAACCGCCGAGCAACACCCTAGCAACCACCTAGCAACACCTTAGCAACCACCCCGGATACCATAGCAACACCTTAGCAACCGCCTAGCAACACCCTAGCAACCACCTAGCAACACCTTAGCAACCACCCTGGATACCATAGCAACACCTTAGCAACCGCCTAGCAACACCTTAGCAACCACCTAGCAACCACTTAGCAACACCTTAGCGACCACCCCGGATACCATAGCAACACCTTAGCAACCACCTAGCAACCACCTAGCAACCACCTAGCAACACCTTAGCAACCACCCCGGATACCATAGCAACACCTTAGCAACCGCCTAGCAACCACCTAGCAACCACCTAGCAACACCTTAGCAACCACCCCGGATACCATAGCAACACCTTAGCAACCGCCTAGCAATACCTTAGCAACCACCTAGCAACCACCTAGCAACATCTTAGCAACCACCCCGGATACCATAGCAACACCTTAGCAACCACCTAGCAACACCTTAGCAACCACCTAGCAACACCTTAGCAGATACCAGCCAGCACTGCAATCACACTCGCAGTTTCTGCAGGAACTGCAATCTAGTTATTATTATTATTCCACCTGTTTTTTGTCCGGTTAACTAGTGCCGCAGTTTTCGAAATATCGACTTCGTTCAAAAGAGAAAACGTGCGTCCATATCGGGAATGGTGGGCTTGTATACAGCTTTCCGATCGGACTTACGTTTTTCGTAAAAACTTCGTAAGTACGCGTTTTTTTGCCCATAGAAAATGAATGGGCAGAACTTTGCACGTCCGTGGACGTCGCAATTTTTGAAATACTAAGATGAAACCAATTGAGGACCTGTAGAACTTATTGAGCTCTTTCCGAAAATATGCGTTACGAAAAGTTACGACGTACGGATTTCGTACGAATGTCGTACGAAGTGGCCCCATTGGAATGAATGGGGCCAATCGGAGGACGGCAGCTAGATCGAAGGACAGGTAGCTAGAACTCCAGTACTGTGAGTGTATGGAGCAGCTATGGGATAAAACAGCATTAGGTCAAAAGTTTGGACACCCCGGCCCCCCAGTACTGTGTGTAATGGAGCCACGGGTCAAAAGTTTGGACACCCCGGCCCCCCAGTACTGTGTGTAATGGAGCCACGGGTCAAAAGTTTGGACACCCCCGAACGGCCAGAGCAACCTAGCGTGCATAGCTGATTGATGTATTTGCACGTTGCGTAGCAACGTGCAAACACCATTTAATCAAATTTATGCATATACATCACCTAGCAACCACCTAGAAACACCATAGCAACCACCCTGGATACCATAGCAACACCTTAGCAACCGCCTAGCAACACCATAGCAACCACCTAGCAACCATCTAGCAACACCTTAGCAACCACCCCAGATACCATAGCAACACCTTAGCAACCGCCTAGCAACACCCTAGCAACCACCTAGCAACCACCTAGCAACACCTTAGCAACCACCCCGGATACCATAGCAACACCTTAGCAACCGCCTAGCAACACCCTAGCAACCACCTAGCAACCACCTAGCAACACCTTAGCAACCACCCCGGATACCATAGCAACACCTTAGCAACCGCCTAGCAACACCCTAGCAACCACCTAGCAACACCTTAGCAACCACCCCGGATACCATAGCAACACCTTAGCAACCGCCTAGCAACACCCTAGCAACCACCTAGCAACCACCTAGCAACACCTTAGCAACCACCCCGGATACCATAGCAACACCTTAGCAACCGCCTAGCAACACCCTAGCAACCACCTAGCAACCACCTAGCAACACCTTAGCAACCACCCCGGATACCATAGCAACACCTTAGCAACCGCCTAGCAACACCCTAGCAACCACCTAGCAACCACCTAGCAACACCTTAGCAACCACCCCGGATACCATAGCAACAGCTTAGCAACCGCCTAGCAACACCCTAGCAACCACCTAGCAACACCTTAGCAACCACCCTGGATACCATAGCAACACCTTAGCAACCGCCTAGCAACACCTTAGCAACCACCTAGCAACCACCTAGCAACACCTTAGCAACCACCCCGGATACCATAGCAACACCTTAGCAACCGCCTAGCAACACCCTAGCAACCACCTAGCAACCACCTAGCAACACCTTAGCAACCACCCCGGATACCATAGCAACACCTTAGCAACCGCCTAGCAACACCCTAGCAACCACCTAGCAACACCTTAGCAACCACCCCGGATACCATAGCAACACCTTAGCAACCGCCTAGCAACAACTTAGCAACCACCTAGCAACACCTTAGCAACCACCCCGGATACCATAGCAACACCTTAGCAACCGCCTAGCAACACCTTAGCAACCACCTAGCAACCAGCTAGCAACACCTTAGCAACCACCCCGGATACCATAGCAACACCTTAGCAACCGCCTAGCAACACCTTAGCAACCACCTAGCAACACCTTAGCAACCACCTAGCAACCACTTAGCAACACCTTAGCAACCACCCCGGATACCATAGCCACACCTTAGCAACCACTTAGCAACACCTTAGCAACACCACAGCAGATACCAGCCAGCACTGCAATCACACTCGCAGTTTCTGTAGGAACTGCAATCTAGTTATTCTTGATTTCTAAAACATCTTTGGGGGAACAGGAGTCCACATACTAGCGACTGATTAATCAGGCCGATTATTGCCATTTTGTAGATAATTGGCATCGATAATTGGATGTTCCTTATATATGCTCTTAGGCGCCACTCTGGGCAGCCCTCTGTGTTGTGCTGCAGTGGATCCATTAGGATGACTAACTCAGCTACTCAAATAGCCAGCTCTGTGCTAGCTGGCTATTTTAGCTCAGCTCGGCTAACACTAACTCAGCTACTCAATGCTAACTCAAGCTAATGCTATCACTAGCTGGTTACTGTAGCTTAGCATGGTTAATGCTAACTCATTTTCTCACACGGTAGGCTCTGTGCAAGCTAACGCTAGCTGCCTATTGTAGCTCAGCATGGCTAACTCTAACTCAACTACTCATACGGCCAGCTCTGTGCAAGCTAACGCTACCTAGCTACTTTAGCTCAGCTCGGCTAACACTAACTCAGCTAGCAAGTAGCCAGCTGGCATTAGCTTGCACAGAGCTGGCCATATACTCATACAGCCAGCTCTTTGCAAGCTAGTGCTAGCTGGCTTTAGCTCAGCTTAGCTCAGGAGAAGAATCCTGAATGCTGCTCTTTAGAAACTCTCTTTATGACTTTACAGCAGTGAAACAGGATTTGTTGTAGCTAAATTGCTAAAACAAAAAAGCTCAGTGCAGCCAATGCACATTTAAAAATGGCATTGGCATTTATATTGTACTATGTGTTAAATATGATGCTACTGGCATGTTTTGGAGGCAATATTAGTGTGTCATACTGAATCAGGTGTAAATTATGGAAATACTGTCTCACTAAATGTGTGTTGTGTCTACTAAAATGTGTGATTAGTGTGCACATGGAATGTTTTAATAGTGTAATTTCACATGGCTAAAATTTGTATATATTTATTATTATTGGTATTATGAATAAATGGCAAAAAAAAGTCAGTTGGAATAAAAACGAAATATCTGTTTTATATATGTGCTCTCTAAATATCGGCATCGGCCATTAAAAACCATATCGGTCGATCACTACGACAAACCTTTGAAAATAAGTCATGAGTTAGATGTTTTATCAAGCCTTGTGAACAAACCGCCAGTGAAAGACTGCTGCCACATAGCGAATCCATCCTCTCAGCCAAACTGGGCCACGTCGCCAGCCATGTCCAAGCAGGAAGAAGTGATCCAGATGAAGGTGACAGCATTTCACACCTTGGAAAAATGTTCCTGATGGTTGCCCTGCCAGTCCTTCAACCACCATTCAGACGGAGAGTTAGGCTATACGAGCCGTAAGAAAAACAGCAGGCTTCATCCGCAAGAAAACTGCCCGAGCCATACCTCGAGCCGAGGCACATCCAAACTCCCAGCTTCACTCTAGGGGACGACGTCTCCACCTATAGTGGACTCAAAAGCACAGCCAATGTCTGCCATTTTGACACGTCAATGATACAATTACAAGATCCCGAGGCTAGGCCTGCCTCTACACGCCAGCCCCCTTCAAACTGAAAGGAGTGGAGAGGGTACTGTTTTCCTCTCTTTGTCTTCCAATGGGTGATAAGCGAAGACATCTCTGAAAAGCCGTGCCACTAGCTGGGTTTTCATTGAGTCGTTTTCCACTCAAAAGTTATAAGGAATTATGACATTTCTGCAAAATAATGAAAAGAACTATAGAGCACATGAGCTACCATGATAGGAGGAGAATGAAGAGATTTAACTCAGGCTGCTTTTAGATGACATTCTTCTTTTATATATAGCTGTTATATATAACAGCTATATATAGCCACTCCCTGACAATGTTCATAACTTGATTGGGAGTGCATACACACCAGACAGTACTGGAAGAGCAGTATTGAGCCATTTTTTAGATAGTATAGCTAGTGTGGGGCACTATACAGGGGTTAAATGGTAGTATATTGGAGTATGAATGAGTGTAGGGATGATATGATTGGATAGTTTAGCTTGAGTAGGACACTATAGGGGTTATAGGGTAGTATATGGGAGTATAAGGTACTGTAGGGAGGGTAAGATAGGATAGGATAGCTTGTGTAGGACACTATAGGGATTATAGGGTAGTATGTGAGAGTATAAGGTAGTGTAGGGAGGGTAAGATAGGATAGTATAGCTTGTGTAGGACACTATAGGGGTTATAGGATAGTATATGGGAGTATAAGATAGTGTAGTGAGGGTAAGATAGGATAGGATAGATTGTGTAGGACACTATAGGGGTTATAGGGTAATATATGGGAGTATAAGGCAGTGTAGGGAGGGTAAGATAGGATAGTATAGCTTGAGTAGGACACTATAAGGGTATAGGGTAGTATATGGGAGTATAAGGTAGTGTAGGGAGTGTAAAATAGGATAGTATAGCTTGAGTAGGACACTATAGGGGCATAGGGTAATATATGTGAGTATAAGGTATTGAGTAGGATAGTATAGTATACCTTATGTAGGGCACTGTAGGGGTTATAGGGTAGTATTTATGAGTATAAGGCAGTATAGGGAGGTTAGGTTAATAGGATAGTATAGCTAGTGTACAGCACTATAGGGATTATAGGGTAGTATTTAGAAGTATACGGTAGTGTAAGGAGGATAGGATAGTATAGCTAGTGTAGGGCACTATAGGGGTTATAAGGTAGTATTAGGTAGTGTAGGGAGAATAGGATGGAATAGTATAGCTAGTGTATGGCAGTATAGGGGTCATAGGGAAGTATATGGGAATATAAGGTAGTGTAGGGAGGATAGGATAGTATAGCTAGTTTAGGCCAATGTAAGGGTTATAGGGTAGTATATGATGGTTAGGGTAGTGTAGGAAGGATAATTAATGTATTGTAGTATATGCTAGGATAGGAAGAATAGGAAAGTATAGGGTAGTACAGGATGTATGTGGTAGTTTATAGAGCATAATATAGAGTATAGGTATGTATAGGATAGTATACAGAGTATGCAAAGTACAGGGGAGTACAGAGTAGTACAGGTTAGGATAGGAAGTACATCAAAACATAGGTTAGTATAGTGTGTATAAGTGAGTACAGAGAGCATACAGGGTGTGTAGGGTAGTACAGGCTAGTTTAGGGTAGTGTGAGGAATATATGATAATCTAGGCTAGTATAGGATAGTATAGTATGCAGATAGTAGGATAGTATGCAGAGTATAGGGTAGTATAGGCTAGTTTAGGGTAGTTTAAGGAATATATGGTTGTCAGAAATTGTTTGTGTAAGCGTTAAAACAGTATATTATTGTGTATTTTTTTGTCTTTTTTGTGATATTTGGATGTTTTTTCCAAACACCCAAAGACATGGTTGATGGAAAACCCACTACTCTACTGCAATTCATACATCACCACAGATAATGCGTGGTTATGACGCCTCCCACGTGATCTGCCTCGCTTGTTTTTTTTAGGATGATTGACTGTTCACGAGAGCCACCTTCAAAAACACACTCAATAAAGGTAATATGTCTACATCAAGCTACACAAAGCCTCTTTGTTTTGTGTGTCGTAATCATTACAGATGTGGACCCCTATTCTCACATCTAATTCGACCAATGCAGACATGCCTTCACATCTTCAGAGTTGTGTACAGAGACGCTGACGGAGTATCAAGAGGAACGGGAGGGTGGAAACAATCGAAGATGGGGTGTTTTGATCATTTTTATGTCACGCAATAAAGACGCATCGGAGGAGCTGAGCATCCCAGCCTGTACCGACTGCCCCGCATGCACGCTTCTCAGGTGCAGCCTAAATCACAGCCCTGTTATATTGTTCTCCGCTACACTATCCGCTCCACAGTAAAGACAGAGAGGCAGAGGCAGAGGAATCAATAAAATCATGCATCTAATAAGGGGAGCAGGATTAAAAATGGTTCCGCCAAAGCCTTCAGGGGGAAATAGAGAGGAGATTTAGGACTTTCGACGAGTCGGAACGATGGAGCCGCCGCCTCCTTCCCTCCCCTCCGAGCGAGCTGGATGGGTGGTGGGCTGGGACTCGTTTATGGCAGGTTGGGATTAAGGAGGTCGGATACTCGCTGCCATTTCTCAAGGCCTCAAAAGCCCAGTTGGCTAATTAAACAGTAACTGTCGAGACGGGGGTCTCTCCTGAACTCGCCTTCTGGCTTTGCACCCTTCAATTCCAGCAGTTTAATTTATCTAGAGTGGGGCCTACCCTTTGGGGGCATTGGGCAGCTCTCCAGCTCCGTTCTGTACAGTGGGAACGTCTAAGAGTCACATATATGGCACACGGGCTCAGGAAAGGGGATGCGTTTTGGGAGGGGGGACACGGAAAAAGCCAGGTCAGAACCTGTTCGCCCCTGCTGACAGCCAGAGTAAGACCCGCCTGATCCCGGGGTCTAAAGGACAGAGCGGGAGGCGGGGGGTAGCGATGTCGACACGGGCACTGGAGCAGCAAAGGATTGTGGTCCACGGCCACAGCGCTGGAAGGGCAGGAGCTCGTGTCCGAGGGGTCCCTGCGGAGCCCGTGTTAGGATGAAGGGCCCTGATGTTGTTGACCTAGCCCCAGGGTGCGTGTGTCACAGCCAAGGCCATCAGCGGAGCCCCTGTCATCACATTTGCACTTCAAAAAGCATACGGCTCTCGCAGCCTTGGAGCAGGGAGCCTCAGAGGTGCCTGTGGTGGTGGATTCACCAGCTTACAGGAGACCTGCTGAATTAAACAATGAATGGCAGCTGCTGAACCTGACCGACTTGATCTCGGGGAGACCCTCCTCCGCTAGTCTTCCACGTAATCCCCGTCTCGCTCGCCAGATATCTCTCTCTCACTGCCGAGGTGTGTTGGGGCTGATCGTGGTTTTATTTAGATAATATAGTTACAACACGCTCTTGATACTGTAGGATAACTCACAGAGAATGAGTGGAAAATTTGCAGAGAAATCCAAGATAGATCTTCCCGTCTACTGCAAAGTCCAGATTGTGTAAGATGTTAATCATCTAAAGTATAACAGAGAACAGCATTTTTTGTGTTCTCTGTTAAAAAAAAGTTATTCAACAAAATTAATAACATTTATTAAAATGAAATTCTGACCAGCTTTGGATTCAGAGTTCAGAATGTCTAAAGCAACCTTTAAAAAGCTGGGTGTCATGATTAGACCGACTGCGGGGACTGTGGTTTGTCCAGGCAGTAGTAATATAGGGAGTATAGGGTAGTATAAAGTAGAATAGGAGAGTATAGGTAGTATAGTGAGAATAGGGGAGTATAGGGTTGAATTGGGGATGATAGGTAGTATAGTGAGAATAGGGGAGTACAGGGTTGAATTGGGGAGTATAGGTAGTATAGTGAGTATAGGGGAGTATAGGTTTGAATAGGGGAGTATAGGTAGTATAGTGAGTATAGGGAAGTATGGGGTTGAATTGGGGATGATAGGTAGTATAGTGAGTATAGGGGAATATAGGGTTGAATTGAGGAGTATAGGTAGTATAGGGGAGTATAGGGTTGAATTGGGGATGATAGGTAGTATAGTGAGTATAGGGGAATATAGGGTTGAATTGGGGAGTATAGGTAGTAAAGTGAGAATAGGGGAATATAGGGTTGAATTGGGGAGTATAGGTAGTATAGTGAGTATAGGGGAATATAGGGTTGAATTGAGGAGTATAGGTAGTATAGGGGAGTATAGGGTTGAATTGGGGATGATAGGTAGTATAGTGAGTATAGGGGAATATAGGGTTGAATTGGGGAGTATAGGTAGTAAAGTGAGAATAGGGGAATATAGGGTTGAATTGGGGAGTATAGGTAGTATAGTGAGTATAGGGGAATATAGGGTTGAATTGGGGAGTATAGGTAGTATAGTGAGTATAGGGGAGTTTATGGTTGAATTGGGGAGTATAGGTAGTAAAGTGAGTATAGGGGAGTATAGGTTTGAATAAGGGAGTATAGGTAGTATAGTGAGTATAGGGAAGTATGGGGTTGAATTGGGGATGATAGGTAGCATAGTGAGTATAGGGGAATATAGGGTTGAATTGAGGAGTATAGGTAGTATAGGGGAATATAGGGTTGAATTGGGGAGTATAGGTAGTATAGTGAGTATAGGGGAATATAGGGTTGAATTGGGGAGTATAGGTAGTATAGGGGAGTATAGGGTTGAACAGGGAGGTATAGGGTAGTATAGTGAGTATAGGGGAGTATATGGTTAAATTGGGGACTATTGGTAGTATAGTGAGTATAAGGTAGTATAGGGTTGAATTGGTGAGTATAGGTAGTATAGTGAGTATAGGGTTGAATTGGGGAGTATTGGTAGTATAGTGAGTATAAGGTGGTATAGGGTTGAATTGGTGAGTATAGGTAGTATAGTGAGTATAGGGGAATATAGGGTTGAATTGGGGAGTATAGTGAGAATAGGGGAGTACAGGGTTGAATTGAGGAGTATAGGTAGTATAGTGAGAATAGGGGAGTATAGGGTTGAATTGGGGAGTATAGATAGTATAGTGAGTATACGGGAGTATAGGGTTGAATTGGGGATGATAGGTAGTATAGTGAGTATAGGGGAATATAGGGTTGAACAGGGAGGTATAGGGTAGTATAGGTAGTATAGGTAATATAGAGTAGTATAGGGTAGTCTAATGTAGAATAGGGGAGTATAAGGTGGTATAGGGAGTATGGGGTTATATAGTGTAGTATAGGGTGGTATACTGTATAATAAGTGAGTAAAGGTAGTATAAGGTAGCATAAAGAGTATGGGGTAATATAGACTATTACAGGAAGTATGGGGTAGTGTAGGGAATATAGGGTAGTATAGCTAGCATAGGGTAATATAGGGAGTATGAGGTAATATAGAATAGTAGAGAGAGTATAGGGTTGTGTAGTGAATATAGGATTTTATAAAGGATTAATAAAACCACAATCAAATTACCAAAGAAAATAAGTTTATCTATTTAACTCTACATATTTACACATTTAATCTCTGTACAGATTGTGCTATATATAGATCACGGCTGCAACTTTTACTGGTTGAGTTTTTCAGATTACATTGTTATGCCTCTAAATAAATGATTGAGCATTTAAGCAGGACTTAGATTTCAGTATGAAATAAATATAAATGCATTAGCAGGAGTGTGGTGAACCCGTTAAAAGATGGGAATAGTTCAGAGTCCATTTACACTACTAAACATCTACATTTCCCCCCGTCTCTCCCTCTTAAAACTAGGCTATTTCTATTTTTAATCAGGACTTCCACAAATGCAACATATTGCATGATGGAATGTGATTTAAAGGTGACATATAATGCATTTGTTGAGTGTTTATAAGATGCATATTTGTTTATTAATATTATGTAAATGGTTTTAGTTGGGTAAATAATACTCAGTTATAGTATTACAAGCCTGTTTACCACCCTGTTACTTTGCTTCAGAAAATGATGATAAGCCTTGCTTTTACTGGCTGGTTTACAGAACTCCAGTCGTTCACATAAGCTGTGTACCATAGCATGATTATTAAGAATGTATGTACTTTGAGTATTTCCTCTCAGGTAGCTTGCTAAAGTGATTGCTGCTATTATAGCTATGTTAGCTTTAGTTTAGCCTAGTCTAGCATCTGCTCTCATCCCCAGGTTTTGGTCCAGTTTTCTTAAGTTTAACCAGAAAAATAGGCAGATACTTGTCTTAGCTTGACTCTATTTCCAAGAATAATCAGAGAAAAATCTTTATCATATCATTATTGCGAGATCTTATGTTGTAATTATTATGTAATTACTATTATAGCATACACTGTCAAAAGTATACTAAAGTGTCTTGTTATTATGAAATATTTGATCATAATTACAAGCTGTACGCCATAATTACAACATAAAAATACATTTTTACAACAAAATATCTAATTTTTACTTAATATTTTGTTATAATTCTGAAATTACTTAATATCTTATTATGACCAGTTTGGTATTCCAATTAGTTTTCTAGGGAGTTTATACCTGCTCACGTTCCTTGCCTGTTCTTTGTCCCACAACAAGTTTGAGCTCCCTTTTTTAGGGGGCCTTTAAATTAGAAGATAGGGTACCACTTTAAAATAAGACTACCTTTATAAAGGTTTTATAAATTGATTACAATTAGTTTATTAATGGTTATTTATTAGGTTGTAAATGCCTTAAAATCATTAATAATCAGTTATAACACATACATAGAAAGGGAAACAATGACCTGTTGTTTGCCAAATAGTGAACCCACAGCCGTCTATACTGTTGCCCTTTCTACGTATGTGTTATAACTGATTATTAATGATGTTAAGGGCATTTACAACCTAATTAGTAATCATTAATAAACTAATTGTAAACCATTAATAAACCCTTTATAAAGGTAGTCTTATTAAAGTGGTACCGAAGATGGTTTACATGCCTATATATGTGTTTTACCTACTTTAAGTTCCATCAATTGCTTACTTAAATGGAAATATACAGCTTGTAGAATCTTGTATAGAATTAATGGCAATAGAATAGGACTTTCTGGATCAGATGAACAATGGGAATCTATTGGCACTTTGCTTATTGCCAGAAATGTGCTATAAAGAGCCTATCAGCATTGAGCTTTAGAGCAGAGGAACTTTGTTATCTGGAAGAATGGAGCTCCATCCAGTACTTTTGGGATTTGAGGATTTTTCTAATCACCCAACATCTCACACTTACTAACCCTCTAACCCATGCTGAGTGCAATCAAATCCTCACAGCAGTGATCCAAAATCTGTAGCCTTAAATCCTATCTGGACAGTAGAGATGAATCCATTTACTCCAACAAAGCAGGATAAACTCTTGACTTTAATACTCATGATTTTGGAAGAAACAATGAATAAACAGGTGTCTGATCACTTTTGTCCATATAACATATTTCCTTAACTGTTAGAGACAATCCAGTGTCTGTTGTCTGCTATTACACAAGTTTGGCCCCATGTTGCATGGTGTCTACAGCATTCACCAGAGACTACTTTGAGACATAAGGATAGATTGAACCTCTACTCCAGTGGCCTTCAGCTTAAGTGCCGTTGGCTTAGGGATAGTCACGTGACTTCGGCACACCTCGGTAAAATGTGAAGCATCAATTATTTACCTGGCCAATTCTTCCACCTGACAAACATCTCCTGAAAAGTAAATTATCTGTGGGCACAGTCACGAAGGGGAAGCCTGTCAGGTGCCTGTCAAGAGACAGTGGTTTCAGATGTACAGTATGTTACTACAGGCTACTAAAGCTTTCTCTTCGCAATGGATCGCCCCATTTCCACGATTCCTGCTGGGTTTTCTGAGAACAAAAAATGGTTCTGTTGGAATTCTAGGGGAAACCCTGAGCACTGGGCCTCTTGGAAAGACGTGTACTTTAGCAAAACATGACCAAAAAGGGCTGTTACATATAAGAAACTAAAGTATTAATGCATTTTTAATACAAAAAAAAAGAAAAAAATCTTCTAAATATTCACTTACTCGACCTTTGAACATCGATACTGTGGACTGAGAATCGTGAGTTTGAATCCCACATCATATTGCTTCGCCATCAGTGGCTGGAGCCTGAGAGAGGGTTACCTACAGTATACCTACTGTATATTTATTGAATGAAACATTTATAAAATACATGCAGAAGGGTATCAAGTTAAATTTGTGTTAAGAGAGATTGGCTGCTACTAACCAAATTAGTATCTTGCTTATTGTTACCTTCGTTTAAACTGGAAGAAGTGTTTAGTTTGTCCTTATATGTAAGAGCCAATCAGAAATAAGCAAGTAAATATCTTTACCTTGCAAGCAAAATGCGCTTTCGAGATTGGTTCAGAAGTTTTTAAGACATAATTAAAAAAAAATGGTTGTGCCCTCATTCCACTGATAATTTGGCATCACAGTGTTCCTGCTCTCCGAGGCGCTGATTGTTTCCACCAGTTCTCCCCTGTAAATATACCCCTCTGTTTGGCTAGATGTTGCCTGAGTATTGAATCTTGTTTCCTAGCTCTTGTGCAATTTTGTTGCATTAATAACCTATGTACCAACCTATGTTTGCATTGTTTACTTGTCTCTTGCCTTCACCTCTCTGTTGTTGGATCTCTTGTGTATGACCCTGGTTTGCCTCCTGACTAATATCTCTGGTATGTTGTTTATATCCGCTGCCATTTGGTTACTGACCCTGCCTGCCCCTCACTACTCTTGTAAGCCTAGTCCCTTTGTCAATAAACTTTGTGATTTGTATCTAAAACAGTAAATGATAAGGTTTTCAAATATTTTTTTCCCTACAGTGTAGAAAGACATCAGTGAATCTCAGGCACAGTGTCTATAAACACACTTGCAGTTCATGTAGTACATAGTGTATAATAAGTGCCTTTAGCAAGGACCCAAGAAAGAAGACCAATACTTGGCGTTAATGCGGTGTATGATTTGGAGGCCATCGCTGACTCTACCTCCTCCCTCCCTGGACTCTCAGAGCTCATGTTGGTCACGTTCCAGCAGAGAGCCGGGGACTAAAAGGGCTAGGCTGGATTTGAAGGCTCATTGCCACAGCAATGCCGCTGCTCACTGAGCTGTGACAGAACTGCAGGCAGTGAAAGTGTGACTTACTGCCCCAGTGACTTCCCCTCACTGCAGCAAATCTCTTCATCACACCACCAATCACATACATGCTGAAGAGCCAAAACATTAAAAACACTTGCGATAAGTGCACAAATCTACACAAGGCGGAGAATATCAATAGCCCTGTTTTCACTATTGTAGTGTGGACGCAGAACGCTGAGCTTTATTTAACCCTCCTGGGTCAAATTGACCTGTTTAAAAGTTTGAAGATCTAGGAAAAATAGTTAAAAGTATTTTTTCAGTATAAAACTTCTACTGTTGCCTTAATTAGTATAATCAACATATAACCCCCTGAAATAAACAAAAACTAAAGCAAAATTTAAAAAAAAGTTATGTTTTAATGTTATGTAAAGCTACTATGTCTAATATGTTAGTCTTTCAAAAGTAGTAAAGTAGTGAAACATTAAAAAAAAAGTTTAAACATGTCTTTTTTTATGAAAAACAAATGAATTATCCTGATTGAACCATTACCTGTTAGAGGTAAGGAACACCATTGCACTAATATAATAATAAAATAATTATAACAAAATATAATAATAGTAATAAAATATTAACACTTGTTGTTTTTTTTATAAATATTATTTTGGATAATTATAATTTTGGATATTAATTGGATATTTAAACATGCACCATGCACCAAACATGGAGGGTTAAATGCTGACATCACAAGGCATGCATGTTTCTGTCTGAATCTTAAATTTGTCCTTGCTCCCTATATCGTGAACTAAATGAGTCATAAGATCTGTTCAGATGTGGAATCTGTATTTTCCTGAATTGCATGGTACACAACTCAGGGATTGGTGTTTTATGTGGGATGTCACATATTTGTGTTAAGAGACAGAATATAGCAATACCACTGGCAATCATGGGGATAGTGTGCCCAAGCAAAACATAATAACTGCCATATGTACACGACTAAGAAGAAACTCGGCCTCACAAATTACCTCACAGAAGGCTGTTTATGCCACTACCTCTTTCACCTTTTTTTTTGCTTTTGGCCTCTAAAAAAGGTCACACACTCTAATATTTGGTTGGATCGCCTTTAGCTTTGATTATGGCATACATTCACTGCGGCATTGTTTTAATAAGCTTCTGAAATATATTAAGATTTATTTGCATTCATTTTAGTTTTTCACCAAGATCTTGCAGCATTGATGATGGTAGAGTCTGACCACTGCACAAAGCCTTCTCCAGCACATCCTAAAGATTCTGGACTCTGTCGTGAACAATCCATGTGTGAAAATGATGATCTCATGCTCCCTGAATCACTCTTTCACAATTCCAGCACCATGTATCCTGGCATTGTTATCTTGGAATGTGCCCGTGTTCATCAGGGAAGAAATATAAAATCCATTGATGGAATAACCTGGTCTATATTCAGTATATTCAGGTAGTCAGCTGACCTCATTCTTTCAGCACATACTGTTGCTGAACCTAGACCTGCAGACCAACTGCAGCATCAACCCTACATCATTTACTTACTTAAATCCAGGTGGCGACATTTTTTGCCAGGGAGTGTAGATGATATATTGTTTAACATCCATGCCAACATCAAGAACATATAGAAGTATGTGGGTATGGCATAAAGTACATATAAATTATAGTTAAAGCTGAAATTGTGTGTGGAATGGACTTGGGCTTTAGTGAAACATAGTGATAGCATAGTGATCTGTTCACACCCAGTATTTCAAAATACACTTTTAGCCAATGCTCCCAACAGGCTTACGATGCTAGCAATAGTACTAATTGGGGGTTGCTAGCATTGAAGAAGCTGATTGGGAGCATTGACAAAAAAAGTTCTGTATTTTATAATGCTGGGGGTGAATGAAGGGGTTCATTTCACACTGTATTTTTCCTGTAAGATGTTTAAGAATTATTTTGACTGATGGCTCATTTATGTTCAATGTTAAATATGGATACAAATGGTGCACAATTCCTTTAACGCCTGTGAATATAGATGGAATGAAGCAGTACCACTCAACAGTATGGTGAAATTTTGTAATAGACATGCTGACAGCCTTAATCCAGAAATGAAGGCAGACACTTATTTCTAAACGGCGTAAAACCGAATTGCAGTCCTACTTTTCCTTAATAGAGTTATAGAGCGTATTCGTGCTCAAGATCTACAGTAACTCTACTTGTATGTATCTGCACTCCTCAAAATCCAAAATCCTGCATGCAAAGCAAAAAGAATGAACAGTTGCATTGCGGCTAATGCATTTCAGATGTTCTCGCCCTTGTAAGAAGAGGCCTGCTTAGTGTTGTGCGTCTGCGTCTGTCCGTCACTCTAACGAGAACACTGAAGCTCTATTGTGTGTCAGGAAAACAGCAATTTGCTGGTGCTGCTGGTGATGGTGCTGGTTTCCAGTCGCATCATATCACACATTACTCGCGTTGGTTTGCAAAAGCGCCTCAACAGCCACCAGCAACTCCCTGCTCATGTCATCTGCGAATCACAAATCGTAGCTTCTGACGCGAACCGCTGCACAGAAGCCAAGAGCCGAGGGGCTTTCGGCCGAAGCCGGCACCAGACTTAAAAGTGATGCGAAACGGGGTGCAAAGGGGGGCAGAATTTGCCTCCGAGCCTAACACATAGAAAGCTTCAATAGTACGAAAAAAAAAGAAGAAACGGAGGGATGGAGGGAAAGGGGGGGGGAGTGGAGGGTGTATAAGAGAGAGAGAGAAACAGCATAAGAAGTAAAGAAAAAAAATAAATAAATAAAATAAAACATGGCCAGCTTCTCCATCATTTCTTTTTAAAAGGTCAGGATTTGTGTAGGTGGAGCAGTGGATGACTGCAAAGCTGCAGATGCGCTGAACAGCAGGGTATTTTCCGCTGCCATGACCAGCTAAGGAGGACTCCTTTAAAACACATCTGCCAGTAAACATTTTGGCCAAACTCCGGGTCATCTCCCCTGTCTGAGCAGGAGGCAGCTGAGCGTGAACATGTACCTGC
The DNA here is from genome assembly GCF_023375975.1 of Astyanax mexicanus. Lineage (NCBI taxonomy): Eukaryota > Metazoa > Chordata > Actinopteri > Characiformes > Acestrorhamphidae > Astyanax > Astyanax mexicanus. The sequence goes on along the minus strand of NC_064412.1, from coordinate 50,645,003 downwards.
ACAAGGCCGGGCACCACGTGTCACAGACTCAACCTGTCTGTACCTCCCCATTTCCAGCTCTCCAGCGCTTTTCCAGCTCTCTGGGTTTCGGCGGGGCCAGTCTCCAGTCTTTAGCTCCCGTCTGCAGCTTTCATCTGGTCAAACAGCTCCAGTCTGAGCAAAGAGAAAGAGATTTTCCTCAAATATCCACCTTATTCTGCCAAGGAATACCTTTTGCCACTATTGTTTAAATTGTGTTAAAATTTCTGGTGCAGAAGTGCATTATTGATATACAGAGGTTGGTCAAATGAAACTGAAACACCTGGTTTTGGCCACAATAATTTATTTTCCTGACGGACAGTTCTGGTGGAAACACCAGTGGTTTTATGTTTTTTGAAAACAATCCAGGTTAGCACCCGAACATCCCTTTCAGACAGCTTCCTCTAACAGCATCCACAGTTAATCCTGTTGGATGTGGTTTATCCTTCTTGGTGGTATGCTGACACTACCCTGGATACCGTGGCTCTTGATACATCACAAAGACTTGCTGTCTTGTTCACAGATGCACCAGCAAAACATGCACCAACAATTTGTCCTGCTCTGTTTGTAGCTGCACTGTTTGGCTTGTAAGCGCTGCATTGTTGCTAGGTTAGCTGTATGTGGCGGAGTAATACATGGAGAGCTTTGGTTACAGTGCTTTACCGGCTGATAACAGCGCTTATAGAACACCTCTCAGCCAGTCACATCGCAGGGTCAAAACTAACTGTGGTATAATTATAGTCCATACGTTACAGAATAAGTGTGTAGTATGCATCCAATGTTTCTTCTAATAGATTTTGCTGCCTTGTCTTAAAGAGTTCATGGTGTTCAGCTGCAAGAGCATTTGTGAAGTTAGGATGTTGGATGATGATCTCTATCCCACCTCATCCCCAACTATCCCACTCATACCATCCAATGGTATTGGATGGCGCCCCATCTATCATTCCAGCGAACACAGTTCCACTGCTCCAGAGCCCAATGATGAGAGGGCTTCCAACCACTATATTTTACACCAGAGGTTTCCTAGCCTTTTTTTTATCTCAGGACTTACTTATCCCACCACTAAATGTTCTGTGGCCTACAGGTTGAAAACCACTGAATTAATCTATTATTAATGGCTTAGTTAACAAATAAAATAAAGTGCTATCAGTTGTTCTTGTATGACCACAGAACTGATGTGAAAAGTGAAGACTGAAAATGCAGGCAATTGATATCCATTATGAATAGAGGTAAATAGTGGATAAATATCCAGTTGAATCTGGTAAAATCATATCGCTGCGTTGAAATCTCAGAGGTCCATTTGGGAAAAGAGAGGAAAATGGAAGTAAAAAGAGAGAGAGAGAGAGAGGGAAGGGGAAGAAAGCTCTCAGTTCCATCTGAGACTCTAGCTAAGTGCCTCTTTACCTCAGCCATTCACTTGAGAGAAAGCAAAATGGCCTTTCGGCATTATGGCCGGGGAAACGGGAAAAAATGCCTTTTAAACATTCCAGCGTTCTGCCGACCGTGCCGGCGAGCGTGCGGCCTGCGCGGCGGTGCATGTGCACGGCGGGGGGAGAGGGGTGGGGGGAAACGCATCAAATGCTATTGAGTACGAAAGCTTCCCCACTTCTCCAGCAGACGTGATAAAGAGGTTGTTGAGGCAGGCTGGGTGAGATGGAGCCAGGCGGGACAGATGCGCTCGGTGATGAGTGCCCCAGTCGAGGATGGTGAAACACCCGGGGGACTGGCGTAAACATCTGGAAGGAATTGTCAGTGGGATTTGATACAGGAGCCAAACTAATAAAAAATGAATTTATGGAGCCACATTGTAAACAACACACAAGCTGACCCAAAGGCCCATGAACTTTATCGGGCCAGTACGTCTGTGTATGTGTGTATGTGTGTGTGTGTGTGTGTGTGTGTGTGTGTTCATGTGTGTGTCTGTTTGTTTTGCACTGTAATTAAGGTGATTGCAATAATTAGCATTTTTTTTGTTGGACTGATTAACACAATTTTAAAACATTATGACGCAGGCCTCATACTGATGACACATTGTTTTTATGCAGATAAATATACATTTATATACAAATAGATTTAATGATTTAGTTTTATAGAATATGCTTTATAAACTGATCTGAATTACATTTTTGGTAAATTTATTGTATTTTTTTTTCCCATAAGAATGAATGGTGGAATATACAGGAAAATTGCACATACCAGCTATTTAATCAAAGGGTTTCGGACATAGCAACATATTGGCAACCAACTCATATACCAACTCATAACACTGCTGAACTGCAGTCACACCTTTGTGTGACTACAGTAAACCTACAGTATACCATAGCATCTCCCTAACAACACATTTGCAACTTCATAGCAACACCTAGGAAGCACTATGCCATAGCAACCACCTAGCAACACTTATGTCACAGCAACACTCTGTAGTTACACTCTGTAGCTGTAGTTATGCGAACAGATATGCGCGGCTGTATGGATGCAAACACTTAGCATCACCTTAGCAACCAACACCAATTGCCTTGCAACACCTAAGCCTGTACCTTACCTCACTATCTTAATAGTAACACCTTAGGAACCACTTAGCAACACCTAACGTAACCCAACATCGAACTTCTGACTTCTATACAATAACAACATACTTGTACTGTAATATATCATATACCAAGCAACCACCTAGTCTTAGCAACCAACACCTTCAGTGTATTACAGCAACATTGCTGAACTGGAACCACATTGGTAAAACCATCACCAACACCTTTTAACAACGATACATTTGCGACTTGCACCTATTCTGCTATTCCATAGGATCTTCTTAGAAGCCACTTAGGCTCACCTCAGCATCCAAGACCTATTTCATAGGAACCAAGCAACACCTTACAACTATGTACTTCCTATACCATAACAACATCTTAGCAACCACCTAGCAACAAACGCCCACTGTATATCACAGCAACACTACTGAACAGCAATCGCACCTTTGTAGCAACCAACACCTACAGTAAACCTTAGCATCTCCCTAACAACACATTTGCAACTTTATAGCAACACCTAGCACTGTGCAATAGCAACCACCTAGCAACACTAATGTCACAGCAACACTGCTGCACAAGCTGTAATTATACTCTTATGTTTACCTTCCAAGCTTCCAGGCTAAGGCTAAACTGCACCTTAGCAACGACCAAGCATCACCTTTCAAATAGCTCCTAAACCCTAATAACATCTTAGCAACCACCTAGCAACAAACCAAACATTTTCTGTATATCACAGCAACACTGTTGAACAGCAATCGCACCTTTGTAGCAAACAACACCTACACATTTGCAATTTTAATAGCAACACCTAGCACTGTGCCATAGCAACCACCTAGCAACACTCCTAACCTGTAATTATACTCTCGTTTTTACCTTCCAAGCTGCAAGTAAAAACTGTTTCCGTATTTATGATATTGCAGTGGATATTTTCTGTGCACATCCTGTAATTAATCAGATTGTTAAGTCAGGGTTGTTAATGGGGGAAAAACACCATCATTCAGCAACGGAACGGAGAGTAATTACCTAAATTTTGCAAACGAGCCGCTAAGCGTCCGAATGCCACAGAGGATAAGGCTAAAGTGCTAGCGCTGAAGCAGACGCGGCTTTATGGATGGAGTCATCCATTAAACATAAACGAGCCCTAAAGCCACAAAAAGCTTAAATACGCAGGGGGGCGAAGGTCACCAGCTCCGGTGGGGCGATTGATGGGGGGGGGGGGGGGGTTGTTGGTTGTGGGTGGGGGTATGAGGGGGTTAAAGAATATGGGTTGTTGCCCTGCACTTGTTTAATGCGCCGTGGCTCAACTTAAACATTGTTTAGAGCTCAATGCTTCAGATCAGCCACACCGGGGATGGCCCGAGGCTATTCCTATAATGAGCTTCAGAAAATGCCACATTTTCATTTTTTATTATGGGAACACTTTAGAGAGAGAGAAAGAGAGAGAGGGAGGGTAAAAAGAGAGAAAGGTCCCCGGGGAAGGCGTGACAATCATTTACACACTGCCACAGCACTTACAGGGACAGGCCTAGTGTACCATTTTGCACTGTGGTGTGTTTATTTGTTTGTTTGTCTCCTTTTTTCATAAATGTAGATGCCCAGACCGATTACAGCTTTAAACAAAAAGGAAACACTCAGGGTTTAGCATAAAACACCTCAGCTAGAGTCTTGATATACCATAGCAACCACCCAGCAACATATTAGCAACCAACACCTACACATTGCTAAGACCTTTGCAACCACCTTGCAACAGTTTCGCTGTCACCTAACAAGGTATCTAAAGAGAAGGTCTCAATAGAAGTCACTTCTTACCCTGATGTTCTAGTAACACCTGGTAACAGGTGCCTTGCAAGCTCTCAGCAACAAACATCTAAAGGACAGCAACACCTTAGCAACCACCTACGAACTAGGTTAGCACCTTACACCTTGGCATCACCTTTGCAGCTTTCTAACAATACCTCAGGAAGCAACACCTTATCCTAGCTATATCATAATAAAACCTTTAACAATTGTAGTTTAGCAAATGCCTAGGAACACCTCAGCAACCATGTACAGTAGCAACATGTTAGCAATGGATGTCTATATCCTAACAACATCATAGTAACCATCACCTATATTACCACATACTGCCTAACTGCAATTACATTCAAAGGAACCAACAAATCTAAAGGTCGCTAAAGAGAAGGTCTCGAGACAAGACATGGCGATCCTTTGCACTTTTTACTCTGATGTTCTAGCAACACCTAGTAACACCTCAGCAACCAAGCCTTTACTATAGCAACAACTTGGTTAGAACCCTACACCTTTGCATCACCTTTGCAGATTTTAACAATCCCTCAGCAAGCAACACGTTTGCAACCTATAACATAATAAAACCTTCAAGACCTATAGTTTAGCACATGCCTAGAAACACCTTAGCAACCACCTAAGAACTAGTTTAGCAGCCTACATCTTTGCATCACCTTTGCAGCTTCCTAACAATACCTCAGTAAGCAACACCTTAGCAACCTAAAGCATTATAAAACCTTCAACACCTATAGCTTATCAAATGCCTAGAAACTCCTTAACAACCTAGGAACAAAGTTAGCACCCTACACCTTTGCATCCCATTTGCAGCTTCCTAATAATAACTCAGCAAGCAACACCTTGGCAACCAATATATTATTAACATGTAACACCTATAGTTTAGCACATGCTTAGAAACACCTTAGCAACCCCCTAAGAACTAGTTTAGCAGCCTACATCTTTGCATCACCTTTGCAGCTTCCTAACAATACCTTAGCAAGCAACACCTTAGCATACTATATCATAATAAATATGTAACACCTATAGTTTAGAAAATGCCTAGGAATACCTTAGCAACCACCTAGGAACTGGGTTAGCAGCCTAAACATTTGCATCACCTTTGCAGCTTCCTAACAATACCTTAGCAAGCAACACCTTAGCAACCTATATAATAATAAACATGTAACACCTATAGTTTAGAAAATGCCTAGGAATACCTTAGCAACCACCTAGGAACTAGGTAAGCACCCTACACCTTTGCATCCCATTTGCAGCTTCCTAACAATACCTCAGCAAGCAACACCTTAGCAACCTATATCATAATAACACCTTCAACCTAAACCTATAGTTTAGAAAATGCCTAGGAATACCTTAGCAACCACCTAGGAACTGGGTTAGCAGCCTAAACCTTTGCAGCTTCCTAACAATACCTTAGCAAGCAACACCTTAGCAACCTATATAATAATAAACATGTAACACCTATAGTTTAGAAAATGCCTAGGAATACCTTAGCAACCACCTAGGAACTAGGTAAGCACCCTACACCTTTGCATCCCATTTGCAGCGTCCTAACAATACCTCAGCAAGCAACACCTTAGCAACCTATATCATAATAACACCTTCAACCTAAACCTATAGTTTAGAAAATGCCTAGGAATACCTTAGCAACCACCTAGGAACTGGGTTAGCAGCCTAAACCTTTGCATCACCTTTGCAGCTTCCTAACAATACCTTAGCAAGCAACACCTTAGCATACTTTATCATATTAAACATGTAACACCTATAGTTTAGAAAATGCCTAGGAACACCATAGCAACCACCTAGGAACAAGGTTAGCAGCCTACACCTTTGCATCACCTTTGCAACTTTCTAACCATACCACAGCAAGCAACACTTTTCCAACCTATAGCATAATAAAAACCTTTAACACCTATAGTTTAGCAAATGCCTAGGAACACCTTAGCAACCACCTAGCAATATGTTAACAAATGATACCTGTATCATAACAACGCCTTAGCAACTGACTGCAATACCATTAAAATGCCTTGTTTGTTATTATTGTTTGTCTTTGTCTTTTTTCTATTCTTTTCTGTACATCAAACCAGTGACTGGTTGATGGGCATTTTTGATGCTGTCTGTATTTATATTGTTTATCTGTTATGATCCAGGGCTCCATCCTGCCCCACTCATCCTAATTCTTCACACTTCCTGTTTATTAATGCAGAGTTATTTCCATACGCACGTCCATAAGCCCAGCCCCCCGAGACCTCTTCATTATGTGTCATTAAATGTTTTAAAGTTTGCATAATTGATCGTCCCAATAAGTCCTCATTGATTTATGGCGGTCTTGGTTGGAGAAGGTACTTTAAAAATTCATAACAGCTGTATGTGTCTTCACAATCCATTAGCCGCTCCCGGACCCCCCCTCCCTCCGCCCCGCAGACCCCCCGGCCCCTCGGTCCTCGCATTGATTGACCTTGTGCGGGGATTCTCTCAGACTGTGCATTTTTCTCTTCGCTTTTTTCTCCGCTCAACAGTGTGGGAAGAGAGAGGTGGGCTTCAGCATTTTCCCCCAGCAGAGCTTAGATTTTTCTCTCTTTTTCTCACCTTTTCTTCTGTCTCTTTCTCTCTCTATCTATCTGTCTCTATCTCTTTAACATGCTTTATGTCTGTCTCTCTCTCTCTCTAGATAATGCTCTCTAATCACTCTCTCTCTCAATTCAGTTCAGTAAGCTTTATAGGCATGACATCATAACACAAGTTTTTTTTTTTCAAAACATTCAGCATAAAAAACAAATGAAATTTGTTAATACTAAAAAAATCTATTGTTTGTTCTGTCTCACTTTCTATCAGCTCTCTCTCTCTATCTGTCTACCTCTCTAACATGCTTTATGTCTGTCTCTCTCTCTCTCTAGATAATGCTCTCTAATCATTCTCTCTCAACTCAATTAATTTCAAAACATTCAGCAAAATAAACGATTTAAATCAAAAATGAATCTCTCGCTCTCTATATCACTTTCTATCAACTCTCTTTTTCTAACAAATCTCTCTCTGTCATGCTCTCTATCTGTCTCTCTGTCATGCTCTCTATCTGTCTCTCTATCATGATCTCTATCTGTCTCTCTGTCATGCTCTCTATCTGTCTCTCTATCATGATCTCTATCTGTCTCTCTATCATGCTCTCTATCTGTCTCTCTGTCATGCTCTCTATCTGTCTCTCTATAATGCTCTCTATCTGTCTCTCTATCTGTCTCTCTATCATGCTCTCTATCTGTCTCTCTGTCATGCTCTCTATCTGTCTCTCTATCATGCTCTCTATCTGCCTCTCTATCTGTCTCTCTATCTGTCTCTCTGTCATGCTCTCTATCTGTCTCTCTATCATGCTCTATATCTGTCTCTCTCTCTAGAAAATGCTCTTTAAGTTGGTAAGCCTTATCAGCATGACATCACAACACAAGTTAATAATAAAAATCTCACTCAATTTCTTAATAATAAAAGAATGACAATAATATAATAATTAAAATTCAACTATCAACTCTCTCAATCACCCTCTCTCACTTTCTATCAGCTCTCTCTTTCTATTATTCTCTTTCTTTCACTTTCCCTAAGTACCTAAGTTATCTCTCTATCTCTCTCTCTCTCTCTCTCTCTCTCCCTTCTTTTCTCTATCAAATTCAAATTCAAATTCAAATGGCTTTATTGGCATGAATTGCAAATAACAACTGTTGCCAAAGCAAACAATTCAACAAATACAAAAATAATAATTCAATTATGACAAAAGTCTATCACTATCACTCTCTTGATTTAACTTAATTCAGTGAGCTTTATTGACATGACATCACAACACAAATTAACTTTCAAACCATTCAGCAAAAAAAAAATGTTAATACTAAAAATAATCTGTTGCTCTCTCTCTCTGTCACTTTCTATCAACTCTCTCTTTCTATCAAATCTCTCTGTCTATTTCTCTGTCTCTCTCTCTGTCTCTCTCTCTCTCTTTCTGTCTCTCTCTCTCTCTCTCCAGTCAAATTGAAGTCCGTACTCTGAGACGATGAATAAATAAAGCATGTTCCATAAACAGCTTTCCACTATTATTGAAGCTTGCCGGGACTCGGGCTCTGACAGCCTCCTCTCCGCCATCAAATTCAAGTGTGTAAATTTTCTAAAAGGCTCTGAATGTTTAATGATGATTTCAGGGAATGATGGAGTAATAGCTGAATAGTGAGGCTATTAGTTTTAATATTTATATTGAGTGCTTTGAATCATTAATGTGACAGGATGTAGAATCAGAGCTGCGGGACACATGTGCTTTACAACCTAGCCGCCACTTCCTCCAAAATATTTGTTATTGTTTTTTTCACCAAACACCAGGACAAAAGAGTGGAAAGTGGGATGGACCAGAGGGAGGGGCGGAGTTTTTGTAGTTAAATATTACAGTACTGTGCAGTATTATATTAGTATCTGATTCATATTTTTCTTTTCCTTCTTATTTTTTCATGTTATTATAATTATTATTTTCACGTTAGATCTTTACCATGTATCTCAAATTCTGTTCCAACTTTCTCAATAACTACTTAACAACACCTGTGCAGCCACTTGAGACACCGTATCAACCACATCGGATACCACAGAAACTGTCCATGACCCCCTAGCAACATTTTAGCAAATACTAAGCAAGAACATTGACTATAGAACTGTCTATAATGTAATAGAAATCACTGTGCTACACTGTAGTTAGCACCCATGTGGCTTCCATTTAACAACACCATAGCAACCACATGGAATACCATATCAATCTGCTAACATCATCGCAACCACCTGGGATACGATAGTCAGTGCTTATAACACCACAGCACCCACCAAGTAGCAAGTAATTAGCAATCACTTTACAACATCATAAAAAACAATGGAAATACCAGAGCATTTGTTTAGCAAACACCTAGCAGCACATTTCAAACCACATGGGGTACCATATCAACCAGCTGACATCATCACAACCACCTGAGATACCATAGTCAGTGCTTACTAACACCACAGAAACCACCTTGGAGACCATAGCAGCAACTGATTAGCAGTCACTTCACAACACCATAAGAACCAATTGGAAATACCATTGCAATTGCTCATCAAACATCTAGCAGCACCTTTGCAACCATGTAGAATACCAATCTGCAATGGTATAGTAAACACCTGGGATACCATATCAACCACATAGCAACATTCTAGCAACCAATGGGGATATCATAACAACCACAAAGCAACACCATATAATATAGCAACATTACCAACATTACCGTTACCAACTATTTGGAATACTACAGCAACCACAAAGGGACTCCATAGCAACACCATGAAAACCCTCTGGAATTCCATAGTAACTACATAAAAATGCACTTATCTAGTTTTATGTATGCATATTTAATTTTGACACAATATAAAAAAAATGGTCACATTCACACTTAGTCAAAAATAGAAAAACAGCACAATTGGTTACAATGTTTCTGTAACAGTATACACTTCCTTTAAAGACATGCACTGTTTAACCCTTTCAGATCTGGCATCCAATACAATGGATGTCATGTATTTTCTTTCATGTATTATTTAAATAATACTTTTTAACACTGTTGTTCATCAGAATTGTTTATAAACCAATGAAACAGTAACTTGGTACCATGCATTTCACTGGAAAAACGGTAGGACTAGAGCCACTGAGGAAAAGTGACTGTTTAGGGATGGTTCATGAGATAAAAAATATATAAAATATAAAATATTTATAGTAGAATATTACTGATAATACTGATTATTAATGATTTTTAAGGCATTTACAACCTAATTAGTAGCCATTAATAAACTAATTATAAACCATTTATAAACCCTTTATAAAGGTAATCTTATTTTAAAGTGGTACCATTATTTTTGTACTGTAGCTATATCTATTATTTCACTGCATTTGATATGATCCATAACTCCGATACACTGAGAAACATCCACGGCTGATATACACGACACCAAAAAAACAAAAAACAAAGCACAACTGTATCAGAGCATTTTAATGCCATTCTGGAAGCAGATGGGACGGGATGGGGGTGTTGACAAAGTAATTAAAAAGAACGCACCACTCAACAGCGCACCACAGAGTGGTCTTCCATTATTCAGAGCGAGCGGTGGCACAGTTTGTTTGTCGGAGCCCTCGGTGTGTTAAAAAGCTGGCACAGAGCGCCTGAAGGCCTGAGCTTTCCGCAGCGCCGCGGAACGCCCGGCTTAAAGGCCAGCTGATTCTTGTGGGTATCAGACAGTGCGCTCCTCTGGGGCTCGGGCTCTTTCATGCACATTTAGTGCACTTGACTCGACGTGGAGACACTCTCGGATGGAAAAGGCGTGTTTGGAGGACGCGGCTCGGACATTAAAGTGCCGCTGTGCTATTGTTTTTAGCTGCTGCTAAATGTCATCCTCCTCTCCCGAGTCCGCTCCGCCCGTGTTCACCCCGCATGCAGGAAGATGCGTCACAGGAAAAGTAGTTATTGTTGTCGTTGTTTTTTTTTTTTGTTTTTTTTTTTTGGCTTGATTTTGTCTTGGTTTTTTTTTTTTTTTTTTTTACTTTCTCTCTTTTTTACTATCCCTTTGATGCTTTTGCCCTGGTTAGTAAGGTCAGGATGTAGGATGATCATCAGCACTTCTTCTCTTTTACACCTATTATCCATTTTATCAGCTCCACTGATCATAAAGGAGCATATAGGTGTAGTTTTATAAGTACTGTATCTGTTCTGTATCTGTTTCTCTACATACTTTATTATTATCCTTCTCCTTCCACCCTGTTCTTTACCTTGCACTTTATATTGCACTTTATATTGATACTGCTATTTATATATATATATATATCTGCTGCTGTAAAGCAAGAGCTGCTAAATGATATTTCGTTGTTTTCTTTTAAGCAAATGACAATATATCGATTCTGATTCTTAAATACTCAGAACCTCACAGGAGAGAAACCACCACAGAGCAGCTGTTATTATTATTTGGGTGGTTGGTCATTATTAAAAGGAGAACGCCGGTGTAAAATGGACTTTTGTTGTAGTAAAACATGATAAAAAATACTCACCTTTGATGAATAGCACACCTCCGTTCTCCCACAGTGTTCTGAGATCAAGAAATTTTAACAGTTTGTCCAAACACCCTTCAGACTGGGAGACACAGGGCATAATTTGCCCCAATAAATCGCTTTTTCCACCGTTATCCAGGTTTAAAGTAGCTCCACACCTCCTTGCTAGAATCTGGAGAGCCCAAACATTTAAAACATGGCATTAATAACTTAAAAAGTGCACAAGAACCTTGTGTCGAGCTATTTTTCTTTTTGTTTGAATTCTACCAGTCAGGTTGTAAGGAGCAGTAAAGCCAATCCACTGAAGTACCAGCATTATACAGGAGTTTCAGTAAAGTTTCTCCAGAACTAAGCAGCATTAGCATTAGCCGCTAACCGCAGTGCTAGCTCTTTTTCCATTCAGAGGTGAGTATATCGGACTGTAGCCTTTACTGTCTTTACTGTGTTAAAACAAGCTATGTGGGATGAACCACAGGCTGATGGTGCCCTGGGTTACCGGAACACTCAGGGTTCCTCATTCTAGTGCAATCAGGTGGCATTTACTAGCACTAACCATGCCTAGCACTGCTGCTAACTGTGCTCTTTTGAAAATATTGGAAAACTAAGCTTACAGTAAATAAATAATAGCACATTACTTATCCAAATAAACAGTCAGTTACCGGGAGAGAAATCTGTGTAGATTAACATCATGATGATGCCATTGTTCCTTACAATTGTCGCTTAAAATATGCCTTATAATCTTTAAGTATGAAAACAGGCCAGAAAAAACACGTTCACAGATAGTGCGTCTTATAATCCAGTGTGCTTTATAGTCTGTTAAATACGAAATTCTAGCTATGATTACAAACGTTGAGTCATCAACCATATATGGTGTCGCTCCAACAACAAAGTACTTAAACGTTATGTGCTAGTAATTCTGACCTTTCAAGTAGGATCTTCCCACTGATAGCGTCTTGGGTTATCAGAAAATTCAGGGTTCCTCAGTGTAGCGCTGACGGGCGGCATTTACTAGCGCTAAGCACTGCTAACTGCTCTTTTAAAAATATTGTAAATCTAAACTTACTGTAAATAAATAATAGCACATCACTCATCCAAATAAACAGTTTTCAGGAGAGAAATCTTAAAATGCGCTTTATAATCTGGTGAGGTCATACATAACCTTATGTATGAAAACAAACCAGAAAATAGTGCACCTTATAATACGGTGTGCCTTATAGTCCGTAAAAAATATGGAATTCTAGCTATGATTACAAACGTTGAGTCATCAACCATTTATGGTGTCGCTCCAACAGCAAAGCACTTGAATGTTTTGAGCTTATAATTCTGACTTCCAAAATTTTTATTTTAAAAAAGGGGAAAAGGAAGATGCATCACAGTAAAAGTAGTTATTTATCTTCTTTTTCTTCACCTGGAACATGTGGGGTTTTCGGTGAGGGTGGAGGTGGGTGGGTGGTGGTATATAGCACAAACAGAGCTGCTGGTCTGGCTGTCATGTGCACTCTAGTCGGGGCTGAGAGACAGGGCGAGGGATGGAGGGAGACAGCGGGTGAGAGAGGAGGCTGGGTGGATTGAGTGCACAGTTTAGGAAGGCAGTGATTCAATCCATTTCTCTCTCTCTCCGCTGGGGAGGCCTGAACCCCCTGCTCCAGCTCCTCCAGCCTTGCAATACCGCGCGCCGTGTTTCAGCAGATATGTGTCTATAGATTTTGGCCGATTGATTTTGTCAGGAATTTCTAAATGTGAGGTGAATTTGAGCATTATTTTTTTTTTTTTTGTTTAAATAAAAGTCTGGGGATGCTCACAAACTGCTCAGAGTGTACATTCAGTACAACAGCGAGGGCAGGTAGAGCGTAGCCTAATATAGATGCTGTACCGGTGTCTAAGGCCAATTAAAAGTAATATCCATCCTTGCCCGCACTCTTAAAAATAAAGGTGTTGAAAGGATCCTATAGGGCAATGCCATGGAGGTGTACTAATCCAGAGGCCAATTCTACAGCTCTCCAAGTGTTTTTGTAACAAATTATAATGGGATGTTTTTATATACATGAAGAAAAACTCAAAAAAAAACTTTAAAACTCACCTACCTCATTTTCTTTCATACTAATTTAACATTTCTGCTCCAAGAGCTGATTAGAAAAACTTCTGTGGTTTTGTTTTTACCTTGTTTCTAATTACAAACTGTATGAGCCCAGGATAGTTAATGCTTTATCTGCTTAAATTCACTTTATTTAGCAATATACATCCATTCCTGCATTTCAGACCTTATACACTAATATAAAAAAAAATAGTAAAATACTGTATGTAATTTCAAATTGTTTTTAATTTCATTTTGGAACAAAAGCAGTATCAACAAAGCAAAAAAAAATAAAAAATATTAAATCAATGCTCCTCAGAGAAAGATCAAAATCCTTTAGACTGCATCAATAGCTGATAGAACCACATGAACAAAAGATTACTTTACTAAACTTTATCACCAACAAGATCTACAATACAGAGTTACTATATTCACTAATACCACTTACAACTTTACTGTACACAACACAAGCCTTATGATCACCATATCCAGAAGAAGCTCCGCCCACTTCTCTACAATACAGAGTTACTATATTCACTAATACCACTTACACCTTTACTGTACACAACACAAGCCTTATGTTCACCCTGTCCAGAAGCTCCGCCTACTTCTCTACTATAATGCAGAGTTACTATATTCACTAATAACACTCACAACTTTACTGTACACAACACAAGCCTTATGATCACCATGTCCAGAAGCTCCACCCACTTCTCCAGTGGGCTCGGAGGAATCTGGGATAATGGACCATCACATAGTGGAAACACATTAGAAACATATACAGTATTTTGGTGAAATAAATCACTATTCCAGGAGAAAGGAGAAATGGGTGCTTGGGTGCTTAACTTATGTAAAAAGTAATGGTAGTCATCCCAAACCCTACCTCTTTTTATCACTGAATGTAATTAAATCTTTACAGTAAAGCTCCAAACTCTAGTTTAGTTCTAGCGACAGTTACTCACACTCTTTTTCTTAATACCTTTGATTTCATATTTATTTTGGATCAAATCTTAGTGATTCATTTTCACTGTTTTCCTTTGGGTTTTTTTTTTTTTTCAAAAATGTTGAATTATTTTGTTTTTAAGAAAAGTTAATAGCATAAATTCTGCATCAGATTCATGATGTTTACAACTCTTCTTTCATAATGATGGATCCTATTGTCTTTCTTTTAGCAAATTCCCTAAAAGAAAATACAGAATAACGTCAGAATCTTCGTAAAAACTGCGTAAGTGGGTTTTAGGAAGATTTTTTTTTTTGACTCAAGAAGGTTTGGAGAATACGGCTAAGGTTCTCCAAGATACCCAGTTCCAGTGTGGGAATTCAAAAAGTGGCGTTAATTCAGACAGAGGCGGCGTGACGGGAACAGATGTCGCGTATAGACGGCTACATGTTAATGCGTGTGTGTGTGTGTGTGTTTGTGCGTGCACGTGTGTATAATCAGGCCACTCTGATCTATCCCTGAATACATGAGAGGATTTTAACTTGGCCCGAGCACAGCATTAAAAGGCAGCATTAGAAGGACTTGGGGGGCTTCTGGTGGTACATGCCTGGGAATGATGATGGACCACATTAGTGAGTGGAATGGAATTGTGGCGGGTGATTGAGGAGCATAACGCTTGCCTTTTCCTGGCACCTGTCTCTTCTCTTCTGCTTCTCTCGCCCATATTTTCAGCCTAATTGCTATGGAGGGCCTGCCGTCCACACACACACACACACACACACACACACACACACACACACTCTCGCGCAGGCACACACACACGGACGCAAACTCCTTGTTCGGCCTTGCAGAATAAATCTCATCTTTCCCTTGCATGGGGTAGAATTTAAAGAGATGTATTATAATTTTATCACCTCCTGCCCCCCAGAAAGACACCGTGTATGATTCTTGCCCTCAACATAGGATGAAGTCTAATTACATATTCCACAGGGGGTCCTGAGGAGCCATCGACCTGCCGAGACAATTCCGATGCCATCAAAGAGCTTATCCCCTTCTTTGACTTTTTAAGTGGAATGAAGCGGCGAGTGCGCTTCGGCTTATGTATGCAGCACAAAGCATGTTTGGAAATTACACCTCAGATGCCAAATCTTTTACAGTTGCTGGATCCAATTTGATGGGAAGTGTGTACGGAATGAAATGACGGCGCTGCTGCGCGGCCCTGAGATGATGCTATTGCCTCTGACCAGAACAAAAAAAAAGAGATAAGAGATAGAGCTCATCTATTGACTAAAAGACAGACTAAAAGACAGATAACACACAAGTGAAGACTATATATGAGGCCTTAAGCACACCATATAAAATTTAACAAACCTATTAAGATCCCTAAATTTGATATACAAATATAAATTTGTAAATAAAATATATATATACGGGCAGAACTCAGACAAACACAGATGCAAAATATAAACTTTAATAAATAAAGGAGCTATCCAAAGAGTAGTCAGACAGAGCAAGGTCGAGGTAAACTAAAAAAAAAGGAAATACACATATATCAAACAAAGTAGCAATAAAACGCTTTGTAATGCAGGATGAACCAAAACAATACTCAGCAATGAAGCTGAGTTTAGGACAGTCTTATATACAGTTGTGGTCAAAAGTTTACATACACTTGTAAAAAAACATAATGTTATGGCTGTCTTGAGTTTTCAATAAGTTCTACAACTCTTATTTTTCTGTGATAGAGTGATCGGAACACATACATGTTTGTCACAAAAAACAGTCATAAAATTTGGTTCTTTCATAAATTTATTATGGGTCTGCTGAAAATGTCACCAAATCTGCTGGGTCAAAAATATACATACAGCAACAAAATTTGTCAATTTTGGTGATGTAGCGAGTTGTGTCAATCAAATTAGCTTCATGTCATGGCCTCTTCACTTCTTGTAAGTGATTCTGATTGACTACAGCTGTTGACTTCTCATGAGCCCATTTAAATAGGGCTCATTTGACCCAGTGATTAGACTCAGCTACAAAAGCTACAATGGGAAAGTCAAAGGAACTCAGTGTGGATCTGAAAAAGCGAATTATTGACTTGAACAAGTCAGGGAAGTCACTTGGAGCCATTTCAAAGCAGCTACAGGTCCTAAGAGCAACTGTGCAGACAATTATACGCAAGTATAAAGTGCATGGAACAGTTGTGTCACTGCCACGATCAGGAAGAAAACGCAAGCTATCACATGCTGCCGAGAGGAGATTGGTCAGGATGGTCAAGAGTCAACCAAGAATCACCAAGAAGCAGGTCTGCAAGGATTTGGAAGCTGATGGAACACAGGTGTCAGTCTCCACAGTCAAGCGTGTTTTACATCGCCATGGACTGAGAGGCTGCCGTGCAAGAAAGAAGCCCTTGCTCCAGAAAAGGCACCTTAAGACTCGGCTGAAGTTTGCTGCTGATCACATGGACAAAGATAAAACCTTCTGGAGGAAAGTTCTCTGGTCAGACGAAACAAAAATTGAGCTGTTTGGCCACAACACCCAGCAATATGTTTGGAGGAGAAAAGGTGAGGCCTTTAATCCCAGGAACACCATGCCTACTGTCAAGCATGGTGGTGGTAGTATTATGCTCTGGGGATGTTTTGCTGCCAGTGGAACTGGTTCTTTGCAGAAAGTAAATGGGATAATGAAGAAGGAGGATTACCTCCAAATTCTGCAGGAAAACTTAAAACCATCAGCCCGAAGGTTGGGTCTTGGGCGCAGTTGGGTGTTCCAACAAGACAATGACCCAAAACACACATCAAAAGTGGTAAAGGAATGGCTAAACCAGGCTAGAATTAAGGTTTTAGAATGGCCTTCCCAAAGTCCTGACTTAAACCCCATTGAGAACATGTGGACAGTGCTAAAGAAACGGGTTCATGCAAGAAAACCATCACATTTAGCTGAACTGCACCAATTCTGTCAAGAAGAGTGGTCAAACATTCGACCTGAAGCTTGCCAGGAGCTTGTGGATGGCTACCAAAAGCGCCTAGTTGCCGTGAAAATGGCCAAGGGACATGTAACCAAATACTAATGTTGCTGTATGTATATTTTTGACCCAGCAGATTTGGTGACATTTTCAGCAGACCCATAATAAATTTATGAAAGAACCAAATTTTATGACTGTTTTTTGTGACAAACATGTATGTGTTCCGATCACTCTATCACAGAAAAATAAGAGTTGTAGAACTTATTGAAAACTCAAGACAGCCATAACATTATGTTTTTTTACAAGTGTATGTAAACTTTTGACCACAACTGTACCTAGCCCACCAGGTGTTAATACTCAGGCGAACAACTTCCTGAAGTCACTGAGTGGTGTGTTCTGGGTAGTGTAGGCTTGTGCTTGGAAATCGCAGGTAGAGCTAAGTGTGAAGGAGGCATGTTTTCAGCACCAGGTGTGACATCCAGTGAAAGGAATATTCCTCTGTTCATATTTCTTATTTAGTTCAAATGCAAAATGATGTGCTTTTAAATCTAATAAAGTGCCAAAAGTAAAAGTATTATGCATTGTTTTAACTATCATACCTACTAAAATGACATTGATGCCAGAAGCCCCATGATCTTACTGGAAGCATGATTCTGTATCCTATGTTCCAAACCAAAGATGAAGCTTTGTGAGGCCTATATGTGTGTGACCTTAGTTACAGCAATCTATATACAGTAGAAAACCAATTAAAATCCATGAATCTGTTCTGTAATTATTGTTAGGTATTGTTCCTAGAATTTCTCAATGTATTTTTCTCATTCAGTTCAAATGCATCAAAAGTACATCAAAAGTAAAATATGATAAGTTTTTCAAGTTATCATATTTGATAAAATAGCATGGATTTTATAGCTCAATTACCATACTTCCAACATGACCCAGTACCATGTTCCAAACCAAAAGAAGGAGGTCATCTATAGACTAAAAGCTAATAGTGATAATTAACAAGTGAGGCTTATATATATATATATATATATATATATATATATATATATATATATGAGGCCTTATACAAAACAACAAACACAAAGTCTAAAAATCCCTCATTCTGATTTCTGTACTTAAAATTATGATATTTATTCTATGATCACTAACACTTTTTATACTATAATCACTATAATGACTTTAGACTTGATCAATTAATTCTCAGCACTCTTTAACTTACTAACTGTTAGACCAGATCTAGATCTTGCTAACTGTTAGTACTAGCACTATTCTTGTAGAGAAATGCAAAATAAATTAATTTTTATTCATTTTCTAAAGGCAATAAAAGGGGCAAATGTAGAGTAATTCCCTTAATTTAACAGGCCAGCATTTTGTCAATTTTCTGCCTGCTATTATACGCCAAAATCTTAAGGATTTCTTTTCAAGCATTTCTGAAAAATGTTTTATGATTGATAAGAAATGAAAATCGTTTTTAGAAAGCAGTAGTCAAACTTTACAGTTTAAAGAAGATGAAAAAAGTCTCTGGATCCTCTAAACTTTTTTTTAGCAGTAGCAACTGCTCAATCCCAGAGCTACTGAACTGATATCATGCTTGGCATCACTTTAATACATTTAATACAAACTAGGTTAGCCATGATGCTAACAATCAGGTTCAACAGTGTTGTATTCACAATGCTAACAAGATTTAGAGCAGGTCCAACATCATTTCCCACAATTGGAATCAGTTTTCCACCTGAAAGACGCAAGCTGTATAGGACCAGGATAATCTTAATTTCACTTTTTTCTTAAATGTTGTTAAATCTGTTCATTAATTACTGAATAAATCAATTAATCAACACTAATATTGCATTAATCAGTATACTGTCCTCCCCTGGGGGTGATATACATTAAGATCTCTCAGAGAAGCCCCCACTTCCTGTCAGTCTGTCGTGCTTTTCCTGTCCTGGGGATTCTCCGTCACCTTTATGTGTAACTGTGTGTGTGTTCACGACAGGGCCTCTCAACAAATAAAGCACTGTTTAAACAGTGAGGTGTAAAAACACCAGAACCCCCTCACATCCCCCTTAACACCCCAGAACCCCCACATGCCCCACAACACACACCAGAACCCCCACATGCCCCACAACACACACCAGGAGCCTCACATGCCCCACAACACACACCAGGAACCCCCACTTGGCCCACAACACACACCAGGAGTGACACTAGGAAAACACATGAATAACAGTGTAGGGATAAATGAAACCCCTATTTAATTAATCAGCAAATCACTATTATTACGGAGCTAATCGGTGCATAGAGAATAACACAGAGATACCGAGATGGATTACACAGCCTCTTCTTCTCCAAAGGAAAGTTTGCATAACTTCTAATCAATAGCAAAAAAATCGTTGTTCTTCATCACAGACTCTGACAGCCCAACGTTATGTTAATGAGGTCCTGCAACCATTGGCCCTACCTAACTTTTCTAAAAGAACACTCCAGTGCACTATTCCAACAGGAGGACAATGCTCATCCACGTTATGCTGCTGTCTCGAGAGCTTGCCTTGAAGACACTTGAAGATGCTATACCATGGCTAGCTGCATCACCAGATTGATCTCTGATTGAAAATGTGTAGGGTGCTATTTACACAGCAGGTACTGTGTAAAGACATTGGATGCTACATGGGGTGGATTATCACAGGACTCTATTAGAAACCTCTACAACTCCATGCTGAGAGATCTGGTGTGCTGCATTGTTACACATGCCTTATACAGTACTCCTGTTCATGTAGCTTAATAAATATTGCCCATATCAGTCTTTTTAATAAGAATTTATTGTTCCTGGTAACTTTTGTTCTTTGTTCCAAATAGCACTCATATTCCTACATGCTTTAAAATTACATGAACAATATATATATATATATTTTTTTTTTTCCCATTGACTTTCAATCAAAGCAAAATAAGCACAAAAATGTTGAATGTTTTAAACACTGCTTGTGTACAAACTACACACAATGTGATTTTTTCTCAGGAATAGTCCCAGATTTCCGTCTTTAATGCATTAAAACAAAGCTGATCTTTAACATGAGAATAGATTCATTGGTGCACGTCGATTTTACATTGAGTCTTCACTGATTCATCATTGTGGTTTTGTATGTATTTGTTTGTATTAAACTTTACTTTTTATATTAAATATGCATATTCAAGCATATGTGTGTATTCTATTCTTACAACTTGTACTGTTTTCTTGCAGTCTAGAAAGGGACCATTAAATAATATTAAGAAGAACTATAATTATTTGTTTCAAAACCTTGAAATTTAATGTTAATTCAATATCAGAATTGTATCACTAACTGATTCCTAAGGGAGAATATTAAATAAAGGTTGTTTTTCCATCATCAACATTAAAAGATGTAATGCGACCAAAATAATTTATATTAAACATTTATTTAATGTTCTTTGTCATTAGACTATGCATGATTGGGCTAATATGTGCTTGGACCCTGTAATCGCCACTTGTGGCTATGTATTTATTTATTTATTCATTTAATGCTTAAATTTTATTTTAACTAAGCTATAAGCTATACGTTTTAATCAGACAAAATCAACTCAACTGTTGACTACCCTGATCAAAGTGATAAAAAATGCATCACACATATATTTCATATACTGTCTACTACACACACTATGATGCCTGATGCTATGATGCTTACAGTATATATATTTTTATATGTCAAATATATGTCTCATATACATGGCCCAATCTGAGCAGAGTAAAGAATAAAGCTGCTTAATAAAACATTAGCAGGCCCTTAAAGAAAGCAGCAGCCAAGTGGGGAGGGAAGGATGGAAGGAAGGAAGGAAGGAAGGGGGGTCGGGATGATCTGTGACGCCAAAACATCACCATCTCCACCATCTCCATATCCCTCTCTATCTGTCTCTCTGTATGAGGCCCCAAGGCTCCCACCCCCACCACCACCACAGCTCCCAGTCACATCACAGGGGGTCTTGGCAGCTTCATTAAAATCAAGCAGATTTCATGTAAAGACCAGAGGAAGAGGTCCATTCCCTCACTCAAAGCCCGGTGGGCTCAAGGGGGATCCTTCTTTGAGGCTTTGCTGCTGAACACACGGCTGAACATCTTTAGATAGCAACCATAATGAGTGTTTAACATTGTCATGTTCCAACATCATAAAGCACTAGCTCCGCTTTTACTCACTGCTCTAGTATTATCCAGATTACACTCACTGAGAGCCTTAACCCTAACCTTAAGCACTTATATAAATGATTACAGGTGTGGTCTGATTGGATACTGGGTCTTGCCACAAGAGGGCGTAAAAATGCTTCACCCAATGCCTTATAAAATGGCTAGTGTACCTCTTGGTGAGAATTCGGTAGACTGCTAGACATGCCTATACACTTCGCAAACTGCAGTGGCTTGCAAAAATATACAATACAGTATTGCATAAGTGCAAAGTGGAATGAAAATCATACATAGTTTTAAAAACTTTTATCAAATAAAAATCTGAAAAGTGTGATGTGCAAAGCTATTCAACCCCTTATAATCAATACTTAGTAGAGCCACCATTCTCATACTGAGACTAAATTACACACAGCTGGACTCTATTAACTAATTAAGTGACTTCTGAAGGCAGTTGACTGCACTGGATTTTTTTTATTTTGGGGTTTTAGTGTAAATACTTTGTGCTGAATACTTTTGCACGTCACACTATTTAGACATTTATTTGATAAAAATTTTGATTTTTAACCATGTACGATTTGTGTTCCATGCAATACTTTGTGTTTGTCTTTCACTAAAAATCTCAATAGTATCAATAATATACATTTACGTTTGTGGTTGTGGTTGTAAGGTGACAAAATGTGGAAAAGTTCAAGGAGTATTAATGTACGAGTGTACAGCTGCAACATCTGTGTGTAAATGCACTGCAGGTAAATGTGCTAGCACTTAGCGCGGTTAGCAGCTAATGCTAATACTGCTCCAGCAGCGCTAGCCGGGGTTTGCAGCATAGGCTATAGGCCGATAATACTCACCTCTGAACAGCAAAAGAGCTAGAGCTTAGCGCAGTTAGCGGCTAATGCTAATACTGCTCCAGTTTCGAATCTCAGTGCTGGATAACTAAACTGAAACTCCTGTATAAGGCTGTACTTCAGCACAGAGTGGCTTTACTGCTCCTTAATACCTGACTGGTAAAATTCTTACATAAGGAGCACCGGATTACAAAGCGCATTGATGATTGACGAAATTAAAGGGTTTTAAGTGCGTTTTAAAGTGTAAAAAAATACAAGATTAATTCAGTGTATTTGGGCTTTATATCCTATTTTGGGCATCCCAAGCTACTAGAACAGTCATGTGTTCCAATTACAAGCAACGGGCGCTAACTGAGTAGGATGTGTCATTGATTTTGGAGCTGAAATCGAAGTTCATCCGGTTTGATAACTGTGATGTCCTCATTTAGTGGCTAACAAGAGATTAACATGCTTCTGTTTAATGAGGACTGCGCACACTGCAGATTGGATTATCCAGGATTCACGTCCAGTAATTGCTTTCTGAGGCATTCCAGCTCTCTCATACATCCCCTCTTTTCCCATTTACTCCCTAAAACATTTAGATTTATCTCAGGGCAGAGAATGAAATGCATTGAGACGTGATGCTAAAAGGCATATTTGGAGCTTGGCAAATCATTTATTTATCAAGCAACTGGTTGTGGTATAATGTGCATTATATTGCACAACTATATTGTTATCAAATTTATATTTGTATCATTTTTTATTAGTCTATCTTGTCAACATCAGGTATGACTTTAGATGGATAATGCTTGACCCCACTCAGCAAAGGCTTTTAAAAAAATGCAACACTTCTTTGGTCTAACCATTTACCAGATTCATCACCAATTGAAACTTTAAGAGCATGTATTAGCACTATCATAGAAACCACCTGGAATACCACAGAAACCAACTAACAAACACCATAGCAACCAACTTGGATATCATAGCAACCATGTAAATTAGCAACAAACTGTAAAACCATTTCAATCACTTATTAAGACCATAGGAATCACCTGAGTGAACAGTCACTTTGCCACACTGCAGCCCCTACAACATCTGGCATGCACATAGCAACATTTAGCGACACTAAAAATACACCATGGCAACCACCTTAGTGTCCACTTTTTCATTTGGATAATGCTTACCCCCACACAGCAAAGGAGTGCAAAACTTCTGTGCCACTT
This sequence comes from Astyanax mexicanus, assembly GCF_023375975.1. Classification (NCBI taxonomy): domain Eukaryota; kingdom Metazoa; phylum Chordata; class Actinopteri; order Characiformes; family Acestrorhamphidae; genus Astyanax; species Astyanax mexicanus. Next base: position 50,621,367 of record NC_064412.1, on the reverse strand, counting down.
CTACACGTTTACCAGATTCATCACTAATTGACCCTTTATGGGCATTTATTAGAATCCCCATAGAAACCACTTAGAATGCATAGAAATGAGCTTACAACAACCAACTTGGATAACATAGCAACCACATAAATTCATAGCAACAAACTGTAAACCATTGCAATCACTTAACAACACCATAGCAACCACCTGAGATACTACAACAATCACTTTTCCACATTGCAGCACCTTACAGCATCTAGCATGGACATAGCAACATCAAGTAACACTAAGAAACACCATGGCAACCACCTTAAATACCATAAGAATCACCTTGACACACAAAAGGATAATGCTTACCCCCACACAGCAAATGTTCCTGATTATACTTCCTTGGTCAATTGAACATTCAAGAGCATTTATTAGCACCATCATAGAAACCACCTGGAATACCACAGAAACCAGTTAACAAACAGCACAGCAAGTAACTTGGATAATATAGCAACCACACAAATTCAAAAAAACAAACTGGGATACCATAGCAGCCACTATGTAATCACTTAGCAACACAATAACAACCACCTGGGATACCTGGGATACATAGCAACATTACTTACCACTTACCGACAGTTGATAACATCATTTCACCTATACTTGGGATACCATAGCAAACACATAGCAACACTACAGCCACCAACAAACTTGCAACATTATAGCAACCACCTGAAATTAGAATCAGTGACCACCTCACACCACAGTAGCAACTACCGAGCAACACCATAGCAACCAATAAATACAATTTAACAGTGTACCAACTGCCCATAAATAGCTTTTTTTCTATAGTTTGATGATGTTTTAATAATTGACGCTAATAAAAAGACAGTTTTAAGACTGGAGGGAGTGCAAGCTCTGAGGCCCATTTTTCCACCGTGTCGCTTTTGCTCAGCTGTCTGCTTGTTTGCTGCATGCATTTCGTCCATCCTGGGTCTTATTTACATTGGGCTTTGGCCGCCTTCCTAGTCATGTAGCGACGCGTCGGCGGCTTTGCGGGGACAGAAGAGCTGTCAGAGTGTGTGTTTTGCAGCATATCTCTGTACAAGTGTGAGGAAACATCAGCCTGTGTGACAACCTCACACTGAGAGGCTGAGGGCCCTCTGTTCTGGAGCGGGTGGCGAACAGCGGATGAAGGACGAAGAATCTGAATAGCGAATCTGAATTAAAACCATTACTACTGTAACACTATTACTATTGCAAACCGTATATAAACATATATAAAACCTGTGTGATTGGTTATTATTATTATTATTATTATTATTATTATTATTATACGATTCAAACAAAGAAGAGGCTTTCAGACAAATTCAGAGATATGATGTTGTTTACCTTCTAGGTTTGAAGGCCGTCTCCTGCAAGGGGCCAGAACAGGACCAAGAGGGGCAATTAGGCTGCACTCCACCTGCTGGTCCATGGCTCCAGTTCAAATAGGCCTGTGACACCAGAGAACAGACATGCCAGGTAAGTGGAGGAAGGACCAGACAGAAGAACAGCCAGCCGTGACAGGAACGAGCATTCAAACACCACAGCAGCCTCCGTTCCCTCGGCCAGGCCCGATCACACATGCCCCGCCATCCAAACACCACCAGCCACTCAACCTGCCAGCCCCAGAGGGATAATTAGGCCCAGGACCACGCTTAGGTCTCTCACCTGTTCAGCATATCTAGCTCTCCAACCAGCTAACTCACCAGCCCTCGTTTTCCTCCTGTCACCGATTCCCAAACATGATGAGAAGAGAACAGGATGAGAATAGCCAGAACACCACGGTGTGTCCATCCAGTGGCAGCACTAATGCCAGGGCAAGGCCTTGACGCCAAACTTACATCAGTGGAAACATGCCGACCTTTGGTAAGTCACCACCTTCCACAGTCAGCCAATCATTTCTCAGTCTGGAGGGGGCGGTGGTGGACTCTGTAAGGCTCTGTAGTCACAGGCCTGCAATAGCATTACAAAATTTACCACAGATCCTGTAATACTGAGTGATAAGATCATTCTTATAAACCTGAGGTAAGTCTTTAATTAGCCTATTCTCCCACATCCCATTAGAGCAGTTAGCATTGCTAACTTTCCATTAGTATTGCAACAGCGGCATTAGCTTGGCTACAGGGTTGTTACTGTACAGTATTTGCGATGCCAGAATGCCAACTTAGCTCTACCACTATTCCATTAGCATCACTATTGGACCTGCCACTTGCCACGCTCACCATCACTATTCTGGCATTAGTCTCATGCAGCATCTCTACTGATGTGTTAGTATCACTGTTGTGCAGTTAGTATTGAATCTGCTCCAGCTGCCACCCTCACCCTGTTCTGCTGCACTGGCATTAGTCACAAGCTGTGGACATCATCAGGGTCCTTCATACCTAAACAGTAGTAAATATATGGTCACATAAATTTATACATGATACATAATAGATGTCATATTATGCCACAGCAATTAGAGCATCTCTATTAATCAAATGTTGCACAATGAGATCTGTTGCTTATACAATTACAACATTAGTTCTCTAAAATTGCGATTCTTAACTGGTGGGTCCTGACCCAAAAGTGGTCCACGGACACGTTCTGGGCGGGTCCCGGACAGCTTGTAAAAATTAAAAAATAAATACAAATAAATAAATAATTCATGCTTATCTGATTTAATACTCGTATTTATGTTAAGAAAAAAAGACAGACAGTTTTTTTACTAATGTACTCTGAATGCAGATATATGCAGAGAAGTGAAATATCTAATTTTGCGGACATATTTATTTTGTGCAGTTCTGATATTTAATTTTATGTAGTAATTTTATACATGTAGTTGACATGTTCCTTCTCAGTTCCCAAAAATAATATGTATGTCTAAATGGGTTTTTAAAGGCTGTTATAAAAAATAAATGTTTTTGGTTTGTATTCTATAAAAATGTGTCTCGACTTAAAGGCCAGAAGAAAATGTGTGTCCTGGGCTGAGACCAGTTGAGAACACATGATATGTCTATATAAAATATCTAAATATCCAAGTTTATATCTAAATAAGCTCAAACATATCAGAAATATCCCTAAATTAATATAATCAAAACAGAAACTGAATTGAAACAAATTGAGGCCTTGTGAATCGGAATTCAGGAATTCAGTGATAATGACCAGCCCTCAATACAAAGCTGGCAGTGTTTCTGTCCACCAAGACACACACACACACACTCACACACACACTAACAAACTGCACGGTTTAAGTATTATCATCACAGCAAACATGGAAACAAGAACCTGCCAAATCCAACACTATATTTGGCTATATATGGCTAGCAAATGCAAGCCATTACCATTTACACACTGTCAACATACAATATATTCACAAACACAGCATGTTCTATACAGGAAATAATAATATACAATAAATAACTAGCACTGAAGTGCTGTTTTGGCTAACAGAGTGGTGATCTGTTCATTAAGCTGTCCTCTCAGCTTTAGCTTGTTAAAACGAAAGTCTGACACTATCCAGTTTCTGTAGTGTGATTGCATACTGACAGAAAATTACTATATACAACTGTACCAACACTTAAATCTTTACATTGTACTTAGGGTTTGCCATTTTTCAGAAATAATAGTAAGGGATGTCCACCACAGCTCCTCTGGGCCATGATTACCACGACCAACTCCTGTGGGGTCAAAATATAAATGTCTAATTTTATATATATTACAAAAAATATATTAAAAAAAATTAAATTAAAAAACATTTAGACACAAATATACAGAAAGCTCTACAAACATTTTCAATCTAGCTTATTTATTTTTTTTACATAGGGCTAGATTGGAATTGGATAGTTTTTTTTCCTCTAATAAATACATTTATTATTTAATATTATTATTATATTTAATAATATTTATTATTATTATTTATTATTATTATTATTATTATTATTATTATTATTATTATTATTATTATTATATATTAATTAAGAGACCACTTCAGTTTCTGAATCAGTTTCTCTGATTCTGCTATTTATAGGTTTATGTTTGAGTAAAATGAACTTTGTTGTTTTATTCTATAAACTACAGACAACATTTCTCCCAAATTCCAAATAAAAATATTGTCATTTAGAGCATTTATTTGCAGAAAATGAGAAATGGCTGAAATAGCAAAAAAAAAAAAAAAATGCAGAGTTTTCACACCTCAAATAATGTGAAGAAAACAAGTTCATATTCATAAAGTTTTAAGAGTTCAAAAATCAATATTTGGTGCAATAACCCTGTTTTTTAATCACAGTTTTCATGCATGTTCTCCTCCACCAGCCTTACACACTACTTTTGGCCAAAAGCAAGCAGCAATTCTTCTCTTAACCAATATTAATGTATATATTAACTGTTAATCCACTTAAAATTATATATAATATTATATTGGCTAATACTACTGTATATTGAACAAATAATTGTATTTTTTTTATCCTAAACAATCAATCCAACAACAGCAGTTTACTAAAATAAGTCATGCCCCATGCAGTGATATCTTGATATCTTCTGGCTAATTCTCGAGCAGATAGGAATTTAACCTTTGTGTGGTGTTCGGGTCTGTTTTCATTTTTCATCAAATGATACTAAAAAAATATTTTTTTCTAACTCAAACTCATTGTCATTGGCTCATTTTTTGTGAAAAACATATATTAAAACATTTTCGATAAACACACACTGTACACCCCCATCCCCCCCCCTCACCCCCCTAAGTATGTTTGGCCAAGGGCTAATAAACATTGCTTTGTTTGTAAATTTGAAACTAAACAAATTTTCTACTCATATCTTGAGTTTAATTCATTTTCTTTTACATTTTATTAAAAAACTAATAAAAAAATGAGTAGCACTTTTTGAAAGAAATGTAACATAAGAAAGGTAAAGGGCAAATATTAACCATGTAAGCTGTTTATATTGCTTGCAATTATAGGTGTAATAGGTGAAGCAAGCAGGTGTAAAGCATTTTAATGTAAAATTGCTTAATTTTGCTGAATTAAATACAAGTAACAAAGTAAACGAGTAACAAAAATATGAACACCACACAAAGGTTAATAATAATTGATCATTATTGTTAGATTTAGTGGTGATGTGTGTCTGTGTGAAACGTATGGTAATACAGAACATGTATTGTTCAATATGGAGTGTCATTTTTAATTGCCAAGTCGCAATCACAAAATGCATTATTACCCAGAGTGGACAGTGCAATGATGGTGAACTGTGTTGTCTGGCTAGAATTGTCCATGCAACCAGAAGCAACTGCCAAAAAAATTCACATCTCTACATTCAGTGCAGCTTTCTTTAGCGCCCATGGTACATGGACAGTAGTTCCTTTCTCATGACTTTTGGCATGTGTATACATTCAGCTCTTAAACTTTGTTTCAGAATTGTATTATGAATGCACCAATCAAAATGCTCCAAAATGACTTAAAATGCCATCGTTTACATCGACTTCCACTGAAAGTTTCCTATTTTATATTATTTAGACACACAATTTTTTTGCATGACAGTGGCAGTACATATCCTCACAGTACCATGCATTAGTAATCCGTACTATATGCAGATGAGCAGATGGTGCATTATTCTGATAACTATGTGTATAGTTGAGTACAAACAACATTATCTCACTTCCATATGCACCCTCATAAGCCTATAATGTTAAATGCAGATAATTGTCTGTAAATAAGCAAGCACATTAATTTTCATTTAATGAACAGCTGCAGAATAAAGCCTTGCTGGAGTCAAGATATCGGGACCAGATGTGCAGTGTCAGACAGTCATTATCATAGATGATAAAAAGTCTATTAATATTCAGAAAACAATATGCCCGACATAAATGAGTCATCACCCTGTTGTTTTTTTTTTTTTTCCCCATGTCCTCATGTGTCGTTCTGTTTAGAAACATTCTAAACGTGTCTGTGTGTTAGACTGGTTTAATTTTTGTAAATGCATGCTTCTTTTTCTGGCTTTATTGGTTTTTATTTGTATTAGTTTTTGTTAGAATATTTCAACATCATTATGCATGCATGCATTGTACGAGCATGGGGAGACCTGGCTCTTCTCTGGTTTAAATTACGGCGATACATATGCTTGTTGCAGTGATATGGCATGAATAAAACATGGAGGCTTTTCTCTATGCGCTGGCGAACCAAGGGAGGCAGTAATATAAGCTGTATGGTGGAATCAGTGGTGGGCTATGGCACAACAAGAGGGCGTTTTGGCAGATTTACAGATCATCATCTATAATACATCGCTAGTTTTTCAACTATGCACAAAAGCCAGCTGTTCTTTTTATCAGTCGGGTGCCACGTTGTAAACATGCTGGAAAGCAAGCGGGAGAGGGCGATAGGGGAAAAGTGGAAAAACAAAAAAACACTTTCTGTTATCAACACCATTTTGGAACCGACAACAAAAGGACTTTATGAGTTTCCGAACCGCTCGAGCCGAGAAAGCGGAGCTTCCGTGGAGGGCGGATCTATCATTTGGGCTAATCCACAGTGGGCCGGTTTTTCCAAGGCCCAGCCCCGCAGACTTCATCCATCTGCCCACTTATAATAATACACCCCAGCAAACAGTGGGTCAACGAGGGAAACAGCAATCGCAGGGCGCAAGCGGCAATGGCGAGAACCAAAAGCTCACACTCACAAAAAGTGAGAGCCATTTCTGAGGTGTGTTTGAACACAGTCTTGGCGAGCTGACAGTGCGCTCTCCCAAGGCAAAGAGAAACAGCTGTGGACATATGGATAGGAGGTGCAGGACGCTCCTGCCTCAGAATCTGCTGGGGGAAGAAATGAGGAGCCGAGGCCTGGATGGCTTTGGCGAGCCATACGGGAGAGTTCAACATTTTATGAGTGAGAATGTTTAAGAGGCGGACTGATGAAAGCCAACACTGGGCGCCAGCTCTGATGCCGCGGCACTGTGGGTGAATGTGTGAGTGTGTGTGTATATATATGTATGTGTGTGTGCGCGTGTGTGTGTGTGTGTGTGTGTGTGTTGGGAGGGCACCAAGCCATGCTGATCCACCCCTGGGCATCGTTCACTCAGGAGTCAAGAGAGAAAGAGAGCAAGAAAGAGAAAGAGAGAGACAGTGAGACCTGATAAATAAATCAACTTAAAGGCCTACTGAGGGTTTGAGGCCTATTCCTCTTCATGAACTCCAGTTTTGAGAGAGGCTGGGGGTAGGGTGCGGGTGGGGGGTTGGTTGGTTGGTGAGAAGGGGTTCGTAGCAGAGCTCAATCTCCTAAAGAGAAAAAACGGACTCCTCCACGGCTTCGCTCCCAGTAGGCATCAAGGACCAAAGACACAGAGTCTGTGATTCTTTCAAAAAATTAAATTTATTCACTTATCCAAAAGGCCTTGGCTCAAGATCCTCGTCATTTTCTTTAACATCCGAGATAAAAGTGTGACGGCTCTCCCATTGGCTTTCAATCAGCGCTTCCTTTGAAAGCTCATGCTTAATGATTTGAAGGACTTTTAGAACTTACTTTGAGACAACACATTCTGAACTGGCCTTTTTTTCATGTGGAGATGAGTAGAAAGAGGATATCTGAAAACATCGGGCCGCTTTCAATTACCCCCGACTTTAGAGGCAGCGGCAGTTGCTCTGACTTAATTGAATGAGACTGACTTTGCTCCAAAAGGTCCCTTCTCCATCTAATGCCCTCTGAAAACTTCTGCGTCTGCTGATAGTTAATCAATACCGAAAAAGGATACTAAGAAACGAAGAGTTTTGATTACAAGAATCGCAGACAATTGCAACATTACGTTGGCTGCACTCGCTGCCGGAAAGCTGGGATGATGCAACGCCATGTTGACTGGGGAAGTCTTGGCCAACTTGTTTATCTCCATTTGATCACATTTAATCCTAAAACCGCCAAACCCTTCAAATGGCAGGTTAGAAAATCTTCCAAGATCAAAAAAAACATACCGATAACAAAAAAAAAACACACAATGTGGGGCTAAAAGTAGTGCAAATTTATGATCCTCACTATTCTGAAAAGTGATGCATTGAGTTGCAACTCATAGTCAGAAAAGATTAAGACAGTATAAAGAAAAAGACAAAAAAAAATTCTTAAAATTATTTTGAGTTTGATTTTATATATCAAACAGTATGAACCTATATATTTTATATTGTATGTGCTCATGCAACTTATTTAAACATTTTAATTGTTTAATATACATCTATTCGAAGTTGGGGTGGTAAAGCATTTATCACTTTGTAGCCATGTGGCCCTTCCTTCTCACTTTTCAAAAAATACTTAGAGGATACCAAGAAATTCTGGAGATGGTGAACATAAGGCTTGTGTTGTGTACAGTAAAGTTGTAAGTGGTATTAGTGAATATAGTAACTCTGTATTGTAGTAGAGAAGTGGGCGGAGCTTCTGGACATGGTGAATATAAGGCTTGTGTTGTGTACAGTAAAGTTGTAAGTGGTATTAGTGAATATAGTAACTCTGTATTGCAGTAGAGAAGTGGGCGGAGCTTCTTCTGGACATGATTAACATAAGGCTTGTGTTGTGTACAGTAAAGTTGTAAGTGGTATTAGTGAATATAGTAACTCTGTATTGTAGAGATGTGGGCGGAGCTTCTTCTGGACATGGTGAACATAAGGCTTGTGTTGTGTACAGTAAAGTTGTAAGTGGTATTAGTGAATATAAGTTACACACTAAAATGTGTATTGATTCTTTGTACAGTTTAATGATATTATGGGCTGTAGACGCACTGATTGTTGATTTTGTAACACTGTGATTATTAGCTACCTCTGATGTTCCTACCAAGTGTAGAATTAAGTCACAGATAAGAAGGAGGAAGCTGCTATTACAGCATGCAAAACAGCCCTGGTAGTGGAGGTAAGCAAACCCCTTACAAGGGCATTTCTGTCCAAAATAATGGAGGATGCTTAAAATATTTACACCAAGCTGTTCCAGCTGGGCTACTGGTAATGCCTTATGAGATTTGTCTGGTTATTACAGTATATTGGTCGCACATTGTGTCTTGCTTTTTTGCATTTTCTGAAGTAATGATGCCACAGAATTATCTGCGGGACTTCTATAAAAATTCTGCAAAAGCATTCGCAGTAATTCTGAGCAAGAAGGGAGCAAATTTCGAGGAGGTAAGACAGGTCCATTGCTTCCGCGACACACTTGCCGGCGATATTTCTGAAGCAGCAATAGCGAGACAATAGCTTTTGATTCCTTTAACAGCTGATAATGTAGTTTTGTGTATACTGGCGTCCAGGAGCGAGGCGTGAAATGAAACACTGCTCATGCCTTTCTCTTGACCGGCTGTCTTTTCTTTTCTTTTTTTTTTTTCCCTTCAAATTTTCACTTGATTCTGCTACACAAGTCATTTACATCTCCCAGGGCAAAAGAAGAAGAAGGGGGGGGGGGGGGGGTGTCTCCATGTTAACCCAAAATCTCGTCCATGCTCTCTCACTCTTTCTCTCTCTTGCTCTTTTTCTTTGCAACAAAAGCGTATTTAACCCCAGGTTAGGTTGCAGTGAAGTGCTGGATCTTTGGCCCCCTTCCAAGGCCCTATTATCTGAGGAACTGCTGCCTAATATATAGAAGTGCCTCTTCATCAATGTAATAACGAATGTACCGCTCTATAATGCAGGCCTTCCTCTGGGGATGGGCATAAAAGACCAGGCTGATAAAGAGAGAGAGAGAGAGAGAGAGAGAGAGAGAGAAAGGGAGAAAAAGCATGAAGACCTACATATTTCCTTCTCCTTTGTTTGCTTGCTCCTGTAGAGATGCATTGCCAAAAGAATAGGACTCATTCAAAAAGATAAACAAACATGAACCTATTGGCTAACAGCACTGCAGCCGAGAACACTACCTGCCTTAGTCCCAGTGTCAATTTTACAGCTCTAAAACTCAAAGGACAAAATAGAAAGAGTGAAATGTGGCGGGATGTTGGGTTCAAAAATGGGTAAAATGATTAATAGGCTTAAAATATTATCATGTTACAGTTTCCAGGTTATTCACATCTATTAACAGGTTAGAATTGACAGTAACAATACTTTTACTGGTTACTCTTTCCACTGGGCAATGAGTGTCTGAATATGTTTGTTCATATAGTGTTGTAAAAGTGCTATAATCCATGTGACAGACAGTTAGACAGACAAATATGTTGATGAATTCCACCAATAATTATTGTTATTGTGATAAACACCAAATAATTTAAAAAGATCAAAAGAGATAAGGCTAATATACAAACTGTCCAAATTAACAACCATTTAAGAAGCTATTACTCATAATTATATGAATTATTTTGGCTAAACTGGCACCTCGGCATGATAAACTCCAGTCCATCATCGCCCACGCCATCCGCCTCTGGATCGCTTCACACCTCCCCGCCCGTCTCTGCCCTCGACTTGTGGCAGCATTTTCATTCTGGATCTTGTTTTGATTTTCTCGTCTGACCTCCATTTTAGCGCAGACCTTCCGGCGCGCCCGGCGGCCCCGCTCCATCCCCTCCGCCACCATGCTTTTCTTCCCTCCTCACACATCTAATTGACTTCGTGTCTGATCATGTAAAGGATGCTGTTCTCCACCTGCTCCACGCTATAACACCGAATCCTCCAGCGCTCTCACTCCATTAACAAAGAACAGCACCGAAGTTCTGCTCCCTGCTATTATACCAGGGACTGCTAAAATCTCATTTTCAACTCAATTTAACCTGCTACCCCTCAAGGGTGGTGTGATTATAGCAAAAAATCCTCCTCTAAAACACAAATTAAGATCAGTTTAGTGATGTACGAAGCCTTCATGCCAGGAATAAGCAGGGAGATAGAGTGGAAGTCAAGGACGTGTTGAGGTCAGTGGTTTTCTGTCTGTACAAATATTGGAGGAGTTCTAACTGCTGTGGACACTGTATTCAGAAATATTAATGTATTTCAAAAGAACTGGGGTGCATTTCCCAGTAATGATTAATCTTAGCCATTAATCTAAGCAGACTTCAAACAAAAATAACATAACTTAATAAAAACATATTTCTTTTGCATTTGTTTCCCATAACTTTTTTTTTGTTTGTTTCCCATAACTTTATCTATTAATCTATTTTTATATTTTATTCACTGCTATTTTACAATAATAAAATTTTATTTTCTCAGTCATGTCAATCCCTGTTTCTGTAAATGCTCGGCTACACTGAAAATGAGGGCTGCCCCCAATGTACATTCGAGTTAAAATAAAGGTTGATTGATTGATTGATTGATTGATTGATGATTTCACACTTGAGTTAAAGATGTTTCACTATGTTCACTATGAAGATATTTACACTATTTCAAAACATTAAAAAAAAAATTAATAAAATAAAACAGCTAGCGAAAGACGTGTTCTGTAGTTTACAACAACTGGTTTGACAACCCTTTGCTACTGGTTTATCACAAATGTAACCCACAAAAATATCCCAATATTTATGTCACAAGTTCGCAACATTAGCATTTTATCAGATTAGCACTGATTTTCACAGATAGAAGTGATTTAATGAGAGACTAAGACTGACAGAAAGTAGATAGAAGTGATAGTAAACTGCATAAAATCACTGCTTTTACTACTCCAATGAGCTGATGGACCATTTTTCTCCACCAACACACCATAAGGTCTGTAAGGTGAACATAATAGAATTAGTGAAGCCAGGTTGTATATACACTGAATATGTTAATGGGGCATAATTTTTATTTTGCATCCAGTCATTGTTAAAATGAGTTGAATGTTTTGTTTTCTTTTTGACTGGCTTGTCCAACTTTGTAGACACAGTCTGGTCTTCATCCCCTGTTCCATATTAAGGGTTTTATTGCTCTTTGAATAATGCTTTAGAAGAGCCACAATTCAACTCAATGCTTATTTAGTTCTAGCATTAATGCACACAATTAATTAGGAATCAGTATTGTATTATTATTTTTTCAACACAAATTAATTACGCCACTAAATTTGAACCCAACTTTCACAGTAATGTGCTTTTTTTTCTGCAGCCGTTCGCTTGTGGTTAGAACATTGTCTGGTCTTGATCTGACCCAGATATCAAATATACTTTGCTGTAATTAAGCTAAATTGCTGATAAGGCACAGTTTAATTGGATATATTAGCCAGATAAAAAAACTGCTATAAACAAACACTGTCTCTGCTGCTCCATGCTGTTTACACACCAACTCTCTGTTTACTAGGTGTACATCTGCACTGCACATACCATTAAAAAAAAAAAAACACAGCTGCAAATTTTCAGCATTTGATGTTAAAGCAGCTTCTCACTACAGTACATTAACTTTCTTTCTCCCACACCAGACAGCTCTGACCAATTAGAGGAGACAATGTACTCGTGTGGTTTATTGGTGCACATTATGGTGTGTTTAGGTTTAACTGATCTCCGATATTTCACATCACCTCACTCACAAGATAACATCTCACAACTTATACAGGTGTTGGCATTACCAAGTCATCCCGAGGTAATGCATCTTGATCCATTTACATACTGTTGTCTAATAACTTGGCATGAAAGTGTATATATACTAGACTAAGTGGCTTCAGGTTCAAATACATACTGGAAGCGGATTGCACGGTTCATTCCCCCAATAACTCTGCTTTAACTGGAGCTTTTTATATGTTAATATAAATTAATATATTTAGTCAAATTTGGTTATTTCCATAAAGAAATATACACATTTCTCTAGGAAAATGTACCATTCTGGTGGCCAGTTGCACCATATGAAGTGAGGGTGATATCATTTAAGGGTACATTTAGACTTTATGTACCCTGGAGACCAAAAACAACTGTACCTGTGCAATATATTTTATATCTTCAGCCAGTGTACCATCAAACAGTGATCTCAGTGCAAAAGGAGCTTCTGAGAAACCGGAGAAACCAGAGTCTCTCTGATTAGTCTCTCTGGAGTTTAAGGCAGAAATCTGCTTCTCACTCCCAGCATCCCCTTCATGTCCCACTTACTACAAATCCTCGGAAAGGTGTGTGGATTCAGGATTTCGATTTTTGACTTATTAATGGGGGCTTTAATTCAGCCGTTTCAAGTAGGTATCCCATTTATGTTTAATAATTCAGTAACCTTTATGCAATTAGTTGGAGTGACCTAGATAACTGAGGCCGCAATTCAGTTTTTATAATGAATCTGTTTCTTTTCCTCCTCTGTGCTCCACTTCAGGAAATTAAAAATATATTCCATCAGAACGCCGGCCCCATTCCTGCACTCTCACATCCACGTCGCAGCTAATATGTCAGCTTTCCTAAATGTCCTTTCAGCACGAATGGCTGGATTGAATCGCGAGCAAATAAATGAGTAATTATGGCTTAAAATCATTTGTGACAAAACTGCAGCATTATAGTTATCCTCTGTAGATATAAAAAAAATCTAATAGAAAACTATGCCAACACAGCACTTCAGCAGGGGTGTGAGAAAATATCAATATATTTACAGGACAGGCCAAAAATTTGGACACACCTTCTCTTTTTCAATGTGTTTTATTTATTTTCATGATTATTTATATTGTAGATTCTCACTGAAGGCATCAAAACTATGAATGAACACATTTTTATGTACTTAACAAAAAAGGTGAAATAACTAAAAAAAAAAAAAATATATATATATATATATATATATATATATATATATATATATATATATATATATATATATATATATATATATATATATATATTCTAGTTTCTTCAAAATAGCCACCCTTTGCTCTGATTACTGCTCTGCACACTCTTGGCATCATTCTCTCAATGAGCTTCAAGAGGTGGTCACCTGAAATGAAAAGTTTTCCAACAGTCTTGAAGGAAGGAGTTCCCAGAGGTGTTTATTAGCACTTGTTGCCCCTTTGCCTTTGCCTTCATTCTGTGGTCCAGCTCACCCCAAACCATCTGGATTGGGTTCAGGTCCGGTGACTGTGGAGGTTCAGCTCATTTTTTGTTAAGTACATAAAACTCCACATGTGTTCATTCATAGTTTTGATGCCTTCAGTGAGAATCTACAATGTAAATAGTCCTGAAAATAAAGAAAACGCATTGAATGAGAAGGTGTGTCCAAACTTTTGGCCTGTATTGTAAATGTATCAGTATGTTTTGCAATATTTAATGCAAAGATTGCTGCAGCCTGTGGTTTTTCTTGTACTTTGTTTAAACAACTTAGAAAACACAGACTTATCCATGGAAATGAGACATAAATAGAGATTTTAGATATAAAAACAGAAATGCACAAACACTGCATGTTATACAAAAACGGAATTTATTATTTTTAATACCAATTTAAGTACACACTACTAGGCTTGGGAATCGAGAATCGATTCCTGTTGAGAATTGATTCCGTGCGTTTTGATTCCACGGAATCGTTTGGCACCTTGCTTAATGATTCTCTTATCGATTCCAGACAGCACGATCACGCAAGTTACACAAGTTACGCATGTTACGCAAGTTACACATGTTACGCAATTTACGCATGATTCAGTAAGCACGTCTTTTCAATGGCGTCCACTAGGTTAAAACGCTCGAAAGTTTGGCTTCGTTTCACGCTACACAAGGATGGCGACAGGGCATTTTGCAACCATTGTAAATTTTTGATAACATCGCCGGGAGGGAATACATCAAATATGCACAAACATCTGCGCACACAACATTATTAGAGAGTATTTGCTACATTTCCATATTGCCAGTTGCACATTGTTGTGGACATGTTGACCTTGTTGTTGAGTTTGTAAGGTCGTATGATATTTAAGTAAACAAAGTTGGTGCTTATGAAACTGTTTGCTCTCCTTTTTTCCCCAAATTGGAATCGATAAGAGAATCGATAAGGAATCGAATCGTTTCACAGAATCAATAAGGGAATCGGAATCGGAAAAATCTTATCAATTCCCATCCCTACACACTACATATCGTCGCTGTCAATGATAAACAAGTATCTTCATTTTTGTCGATTTTAGGGGCTCCGAGTCTTTCAGAGGGCTAGGCCCTCTGCCACTATGATCAGGAGATCGCCGGTTCGAATCCTGTTCATGTAGCTTGCCATCAGCTGCCGGAGCCCTGAGAGAGCACAACTGGCCTTGCTCTCTCTAGATACAGTACAGTAGATGATGCTCTTTTCCTTCATCACTCGAAAGTTTGATGTTGATAAGCACAAGGCTGCGTCTGTGAGCTGATGTATTGGAACCGAGTCGCTGCGCTTTCCTCCAAGAGCGCTGTGATGCTACTCGGAAATGCTGCATCAGAAGAGGAGGTATCTTACTTCATATGTATCAGAGGAAGCACCCTCCTGGTGTGTTGATGCATTACTAGTGATAGGGGGTGTCCTAATGAGTGGGTTGGGTAATTGGCTGTGTAAACTGGGGAGAAAATGGGAAAAAAATAGAAATAAAATCTTTTTTTTAAAATAACTGTCGATTTTTAGTTAACCACATAACAAACAAATTATCCCAAAAATTGACTGATGACTGGACCAATAGAAGTACTTAAAAATGACCTAAAAAAACTCTTTTTACATTGACTTCCTGACTGACTGAAAGTTTGGAAGGTTTTTTCTCTCTCCTGTGAATTTGCTGTTTTGGAGATACTTGTTTTTCATTGGACAGCGACATTATGTATTTTAGTAAACACACATCACAGTTAGTGTAGTGTAAAGATTTACCTATAATCCATGATCACTCACACAGTTTATGATGCATGTAAATTATATAATAATTGTGAAACACTGTCAACACTGATAATCCAAAAGGAAAATCTGTCAAAAACATAATAATAATCATACAAAATAACAAAAAATATATGGATTGTAACGTACTGTGATACAATTGTGAAACACATTGTATCACCGGCTTCTTGCCAGTCCTCAGCTCTGCACAGCTCAGCCCTGCTGTAACAGTATGAACTGCTGGTTCTACAGCGGGTTTATAATTCAGCGCTGAGTTTGTAGAGGTATCTGATTTGGGGTGTGTCGGCTGGCAGTGTGTTAGTGCCGTGTCTTTTAAGCTCACTCGGCTCCATCATCCACACTGAAGCGCCTCATTCATCTGCCATCCGGGCTGATCTTGTCTCCGGCTGTTGCTGTGGGCTCCCCTGAAGCAGGTATATAGATCCTGTACTGAAACACTGCGGCTGGGTGTAATGACACGCCGGTGCCGAGTTCAGCGTAGCACTGACAGCTACGTCTGCAGATCTAGCTTACGTAACACATTACCGCTATAGGGCCCGCTTACGCTACGTCCAAGTGCTGAGCATTAGCGTTCACATCAGTAACTCCAAATCGGCCTCCTGCAGTACCACAACAATCAGCGTAACACTTATCACTTTTAGTTTCTGACCGAAAAAGTATCTTTATTATATATTTTTAAGAAATTGTGTTATTTAACCACTTAAAAGAAGCACACAACTTTCAACCAGGCAGAACAAATCCTCATAAACCAAGAAAACTGTATATAATGTAGAAAAAGTTCTTTAAAGTGAAGGTGAACACTATGTGTGTAATAATGTGTTTATTCAGAGTAAATCTAAAAAATATTATAAGTATAGCTACGTAGTGTTTATATTATTGTAATTATTATAAATAACATATTATTAACACTACTAAACAAGCCATTCAGCAGTGTATATGTTTAATTATACCAAAGTTGGTTCCGACCCTGCAATGTGATTGGCTAAGAGTCGCTCTGTGAGTGCCGTTATCAGCCGGTAATGCACTGTAACCAAAGCTCGCCATGTATTAATCCGCCACATACAGGTTTTTTTATACAGGAGTTTTTTATAACCAAAAAGATCAGATTTTCTCATCCTCTTTAACTTAAAAATCTGTGTATTAGTGCTTATTTATTTTTTTAAAGGGGCAGAGTTACCCCAGGATGGCAGAATAGACATGGAATTCGTAGACACCTCAAATGGCTTGGTATTTTTATGTAAATAGTTAAATAAATCAATGAAATGTCTTAAACACTTATATATATATATATATATAAAAATATATATTTTTTCTTTCAAAAGTGTAAAGAAAACTGTATAAAATGTACAAAAATTATTTAAAGTGAAAGTTAACATTGCTCTGCATTTTTGTAACAATTTTTTTTTTCATTAAAATGGTATTGTTACACAGTGTTGAAATAAAGGTATGAAATTTATCAAGCATGCTGCAAAACAAAAGACACACTATATTGATGTATTTACCGGACTAAAGAAGCCGTTGAGTAGCATATATGTTTAATATTTTTTAAGGGGTGGAGTTGACAGGGAATTTCTTAGACATGTTTAAATAGCTTGGTATTTTTATGGTAGTTATAGTAATAGTAATAGTTGCATAAATTATTAAACTGCCAAAAAAATGTATAAATACATCTTAAAAAGAATATATATTATAAGAATATATTTATATATATTTATGAAAATAATATAAAGAAAACTATATAAAATGTACAGATAGATCTTTACGTTGTATAATACATAATACATAAAGTATCTATCTATCTATCTATCTATCTATCTATCTATCTATCTATCTATCTATCTATCTACAAAAAGTGAATGTTAACATTGTTACACAGTGTTTGTATGAAGTTTATACAAGCATGCTGTGAAACAAAAGACACATTATATTGATGTATTTACCGCACTAAAGAAGCCGTTCAGCAGCGTATATGTTTAATTAATTGAATTCTAATCTTCGTAAGCACTCGTGCACGCCGCGGCTCCCACAGCTAATTAATCATCAGCAGATGCTCTTCATTAATAAGACACCGAGGCAGGTTATTTGAATCTTGGCCCAGGTTTACGCGCGCCAGCCTTCCGAGACGAGCTCCACGCGAGGTGGGGCAGGGTAGGGACGGGCGGGGTGTCGGCTGGCGGGCGCTGTGGTTCCAGGGTCTCAGCAGGTCTCTGGGCCTGTTCATTCTCACCTCATTCACAGCTCATTCACACCTGCTGAAGCGTCTGATTCCCATTAACACCGGGTCATAGTCTCCCTCTGAGCGGCTGCATCACACCGATGCCCTCAATCTGCATGCAGGACAGCATCCCTGCCACCCTCACTCCAGCCGTCACGCTCCACAACCGGCCGTCCACACGCTGTCTGCTGCCGGCGGGGACTGTAGAGGACCTGAAACTAATATGTAAAACGTCTGAATAACGTATATAATTTAAAAAACTTTTTCCTTATTTTTTTTGTCACTGTTTTGACCTCCTGTTTACATGAGCATGACATTTTCATTTAGTTTTCCTTAAACAGAATGCAAAAAAAAAAAAAAATGAACTTCATCATTTTGTGCATATTGAGAACTGTAAGCCCGGATTAGTTGAATTTATTTCAAGCAAATCCAGTCCATATTAATTATTTTTAGGGCCCCTAAGCTACACTTTGAATGGGCCCCTCATACTTAACACTTCTACACACACAAAAAAAAAAATTATAATGATATTTACAATAATGACATTAATTAATTAAAACAAATATTTGTTTTAATTGTATTAATCACAACAGCATTCTGTGATTAATCATAATTAAAATCATGATTATTTTTTTGGCATATATCAGGGTACTAAATTAGATTATTTTAATGTGCTGAGTTTAACTGAAAGCATTAATAGAGGAAACAAATGCTAGTGTAGCTGCATATTCTATCCCTTTCACAACCTGAAAACATGCCATACATGAGCCAAGGTGAAGAGATATATTGACATTTTATATTGATGTAGAATATATATTTAAAATACTCAAAGAAAATCAGATGTAGAAAGAAAATACTTCAGAGTGAGCACAGCAGTGGTTTCACACAGACCAGATACTTGCAGATACAAATCACAAAGTTTTTTTTTAACAAAGGGACTAGGCTTACAAGAATAGTGAGGGACAGGCAGGGTCAGTAATCAAATGGCAGCAAATATAAACAACATACCAGAGATAGTGAGAGTAGTCAGGCAAACCGGGGTCGCACATGAAGGATTCAACAAGAGTGGGTGCATGCTGGGAAGTGGAGTTTTTTGGAGTAGGCAATCTGACAGTGTCAGGACTGACAGCTGGATGCCATACTAGTTACCATGACTTTTGGCATTCCAGTGTATATGAAAAGAACTGGTGTTTCAATACTTTTGTCCAAATATAAGTGTATTTCAGGAATAGTGAAAAATAAACAATCTCAGCTCTCTGGCATTCTGTGCCACTTGAGAGAATTTAATTATGTGTTTTGAGTCATGTGATGTCACTGGGCATGTCAACAACAATAGCCTCTGTACGCCTCTGTAAACTGCTTTAAAAACGATGATGTAAAACCATCTACAGTGTAATAAACCCATCAATCAATATTTTGCCGGCTCTAAAAGTGCCTCTGAGAGTCTGCGGGGTCTCCCCGGGGTTTTGAGTGAACACATTTTTGTGGTAAACGAGTGCGGGAACGGTTTCACAGACCCTGGGCCGGCGCTGGTACAGAAACTCGGCGTAGCAGCGTGGCGGGGAGTGATAATCTCTGAGCGCCATTAGTTGAGAGGTTAAGCAGACAAGAGCGCTCCCATTCTTCCCAAAGCTATCCCCAAAGGCAACGCCACGTCCCAGGCTTCCCTCCGCTGACTCCTCCGTCTGCAGACTTCAACAGGAGACATCAGAACCACCCGGCTCTTCTTTGTGGCATCATCAGTGCAACTCCTCACAATATGTAAATACTGTACATAAGCACGAGTCGAGGCCCAGGCCTTCATCTATAATACATGGAGCCAGAAAAGAGCATGGAAATGGCTTTCTTTAACCAGGCATGCTGGGTCTTTGTGCCTGTGACTTCAGATTCTGTCCCAACATTTACAGCAACTCAGCTTACAGCTAAGCTTTGGTGATGGGTTGGTTATTCATGCAGTTGGGTCTTCATATCATATGCAACAGTGTGGAGCAGCGTGGACAACTAGCAATATTCAGCAGTTATTTAGTATTTATTCATGTTTTAAAATTTTACAGACAGTTTTGTGTTGCTATGCTTTATATATATATATATATACATATATATATATACATATATATATATATATGTATATATATATATGTATATATATATATATTTTTTTCGCATTGTAAGATGCATTTAAATTGTTTTAATTGTCCCAAAAGTCTTCAGTGCACCTTATAATTTGATGCCCCTTATGTATGAATTCTACCAGTTAGGTTGTAAAGAGCAGTAAAGCCACTCTGCTGAAGTACAGCGTTTTAAAGCGAGTTTAAAGCGAGTTTCAGTTTAGTTCTCCAGAACTGAGGCTCAAGACTGGAGCAGTATTAGCGTTAGCCACTAGCCACTAACCGCACTCTTAGGGCTTAGCATTTAGAGATGAGCATTATCAACCTGCGTCTGCTTGTTTACCGTGTTAAAACAAGCTACGTGAGATCTGATAAATGATGATGAATGAGCTGATATCGCCATGGCTTACTGGAACACATAGGGTTCCTCAGCGTAGCGCTATTGGGCACCTAGTCTTAATGGAAATCAGCAAATTTAAGCTTCCTGTAAATATACGGACGAGGTTTACTTACAGTTTTCAGGAGAGAAATCTGTGTAGACTAACATCCAGCGCTCATTTGACTTTAAAAAAAAGTTTTTTTTTTGTTTTTTTTTAAGAATTACAGTTTTGTTTACTTAACTTAACTTAGCACCATCCAGCGGCAAGACCTGCTGAATTACATGGGAAACATGGCGACACCCCTGTTTCTTACTAGTGTTAAATAATGTGCTTTATAATTTGGAGCGCCTTAGGTATGAAAAAAGACCAGAACATAATCATTCATATGATAGTGCACCTTATTATCTGGTGCACCTTATAGTGTGAAAAATACAGTATATACAATACTAAGGGCCTTTTCTTACAACGTGGGCAAAGAGTCATGATGCTTATTGCTATTTCTAAGTTGTATATGTATGCTGCATATAAAACTGTTCTTCAAACTCCATTGTCTGCAGCAGCTAGAAAAAACGTGTAGATCAGGAAAAGTTCTGTGTCTACATCAACCCGTGAGTTCATGGTGGTTTGGGTTTGGGTGGTTGCAGGCAAAGAAGGCAGCCTCTGCTCGCCCTGCAGCATTGATAACGTTTCTTTCAGCTTCAGGGACGTTTTGTGAAGTTTAAGGGTTAACATCACCTAGCACTCAGTGCTATATCTTTACAGCTAAGGTTGTATCTCTGAAAACATTTTGTCCTTTGAAGTTTGGAGCTGTAAAATTGACTGTGGGGGAAGTCAGGTCGCATTTTCTGATGCAGTGATGTTAGCCAATCAGAGGCAATATGTTTGCATGTATGAATATTCATGAGCAAGAGCCGAAATCCCGTCTCTCTTCAGATACCAGTGATCTAAAGTCAGTGATCTAAAGTAGGACTATACAGAAACAACGGAGCTTTTTTTTTTTTTCACAACAAACAACTCATATGGCATTCATTCATTCATACTATACTAGAGAACACAACTAGAGATTTTAAAATGAATGAAAAAACATGGAATGAGATATTGAAACACCACAGTGTCACTGTTGGACTGAGTATAGTCACCAACAGTGTCCTGTGGGCAGCATCCCACACACAAATGCATTGGTTAGACATGTTGAGAGGCAAAATATAAGTTTCTCAACTATGCTGTATTATTGCAAATGTTTTATTAAAGGAAACAGTGGAAAACATTTGGAACAAAGATGAGTTTATGGACCCAAGCAATGCTTAATAGTAGTAGTAGTTACTCTCTATTATAAGCTTCCATTATTACACATCATTAGGATACCTTAATAGTTAAGGCCTTAATTCTTACATCCATACTTTATAGAAGTTCACCCACTCATTAAGTTAAAGTAAAGCTGCAATTACACCCTCACGTTCCTTCATCAACTCTTGAGCACTTTAAAGACTCGCTTTTTACTCGCTTTGTAAAAAAAAAAGAATCATCTTGTTCGCTGAATATCAGCAGCAGGAACACCAAAGAACAGTGGTATACTTTCATTATATTCGGTGTGATGTAGCCTATACACAAATTGCACGCTAGCTGAGGATAATTGAGAGGCTGGTATTTGATGTTCTAACAGCGAGGGACAAAAGCACGCCTGTCACCATGTAGTCACTATCAAAGCGTTTTCATGTAGATGCAGCTTTGTCTGGAGCTGTGAGATCAATGACAGCTCAATTACCTGTAGAGGAAGACTGCTGCTGATGTTAATTATCAAGGGTTAACACTCACACACTCACAGGCTCACCTCAACACTCAGCCGGGCCTCAAACTTACAGCACGTCATATACTACAGTACCAGTCAAAAGTTTGGACACACCTTCTCATTCAATGTGTTTCTATACTTCTGTATTGATCTTTTTTGTCTAAATTGTAGATTAATATTAAAGACATGAAATCAATTAAGGAACACATATGGAATTATTTAGTAAACAGTTAAAGAAATGTTTGTCTGATCTAAACCTGATGAACTGAGATGGTGATTTGAGGTGATTTGGAATGAGCTGGAGCTTCACAGCGTGAAGAAAAAGCAGAAACTATTGTTCAGCACCTCCAGGAACTCCTTCCTTCAAGACACTCATGAGTGCGCAGATCTGACCTCAAAGACAAATGATTGTACTACTTAATACTTTACCTGTCTAGCTTTAATGATTTCAATATGAAATTTACATTGTAAAAAACAAAGATCAAAGAAAAAGAAAGAAAATACATTGAATGAGAAAATGTGTCTCCAAACCTTTGACTAAGACTGTAGCTAGAAATCCAGCAATTTTATTCAACATCTCAAATGCATGTGTCCTACTGTTGCTTATAGGGTTTTAGGGTGCTGAATCTATAGTAAATTTGCCTGTAACTTATTCTTATAACAGTGGTCAATAAGTAGGCTTACTCATGTTCATGTAGTTTATAGATTAGGTTTCATTTCTAAAAGCCTAAAGAATCTACATATACAGCTGAGAAATACAGCCAACATCCAGAGCAATGTTGAGGATGCAGCTGATGTATCCTTTGTGTTCGATGATTACCTGCAATCCTCTGTGCACACAACATACAAATGCCAGAAGAAAAAAAAAGTATCAGGAAAACTGGGCAAACATAGGCCACTGGAGCAGATTAGTTTTTTTTTAATAGGTATTATTATTATTATTATTATTATTATTATTATTATTATTATTATTATTATTATTATTATTATTATTATTATTATTATTATTATTATTTGTGTCGATGAAACAGCACAAAAGTTTCACACACACACATGATGTCTGGAAACTAACTGTATACTACACACTAATATTGTAAGTTCGTAATGTTGTATTATTATTATTTATTTTATTTTTTTTACAATACTGCCCCTTTGAAGCACCACTAGACTGGTATAGCAATCCAGCATCTACAACACTTCCCCTTAAACCCTTTTACCACTAGTGCCACATTGACCGCCTTTTGCTTGTGGCATAACTATCAAACTGATTGGCTCCTTTTGTTGACCTTATCTGTGAACAAACAACATGTTGAGCATTAGAAAAAGGACCATTAATTTTTTGGTCTCCTTATTAACTGCTAACTTAAAATTGGTATTTTATCTTATGTTCTATTTTTTGGGGGGTCCGGTACATCAGAATGGGAGTAGTCTGGAGCCCTAGCATTAGAGTTTGGAATGTAGCATTCACACTTGCTCTAACAAACTGTACTAACAATCGCATCCATGTTCATTATAATGGAACCAATCAAAGACAACAAGTTCCTTTATTTTCCCAAGTAGAGGAAAATAGATGAGGACATGTCCCCAGTGCCTTGACTGTAAATGACAACTATTCATTTTCTTACTTACATTTACACTTATATAGTGCCTTTAAGTGCCACTTAAGGTATTTAAGGATGCTTACAATTACATCCCACACACACCAGTGAGAAGCGACAGCCAATCGTGCACAGCGTACTCTCAACCGGAAACAACTGTCCACCTGGAGCACTGATTCAGGCTCTGGAAAGCCCACAGAGTGCCCATCCATATCTGAGCATACAGCCACACACAAATTAACACACCTGGGCAATTTTTTTTAGGGTATTTAATTTTTCTGGGCAATTTAGAATATTTAATTTTCCTGATCTCCATGTTTTTTGACTGTGGGAGGAAACCGTAGTCCCCAGTTGAAAACCAATGCAGACACAGGGAGAACATGGAAACTCCACCCAGATAGAGACTTGAACCCAGGACCCCAGTTGAATGTGCTAACCACTAAGTTACCGTGCCAACTGTATAAAATAAATGAATGCTTTTGTCCTGCAGTGCGAGGTAAAGCACCTTAAATTAGGCTTTGCAAAACTCGCACAGTGCAGGTAAAATGCAGCGTGAGGTATTTCCTGTGCTGCAGGAAATCTAGTATTAAAAAAGCGGATGCTCAGTGCGGCTAGCTAGCAGAAGGCGTGAAGCTCAGTACCGACGCATGGAACGTCACCAGGCGGCGCGTGAGTGACGGGGTCGCGCTCTCAGCCTTTTGCTGAATTAAGAGAGGATCGCCACCGACGAGCACAATATTGAAATGCCCATTTGCATATGCGTCGTGATATTAAGAGGGATCAGCTTTAGCCAGCGAGACACAACAAACGGAGCAGCATGGTTTAATATCGCAAATTACTCCCAGGGAGTGACCCCTTCACTCTGAGCTTGATTAGAGTGCCTTAATTAGGATGGATTCCCAACTCTCTCGCCCAGCGTCACTGGCATGTTCTTTCTTTCTTTCTCTCTCTCTCTCTCTCTCTCTCTCTCTCTCTCTCTCTCTCTCTCTCTGGGAGCTGGGAGTTTAGTCGTTGATTCAATATTTACCCTGCACTCCTGTGCTTGTAGTCGGGTGGATGGGGTGGGAGGGGGAACAGGACGGGGGAGGAGGTGGAAAAATAAAATTAATCATAAAACCTGGTATTCGCATGCAGGTGCAAACCAATTAACAAGCTGGCATTTAGAGCCGCTTTAATTAATATTTTGTCACAGATGAAATCGGATGTCTGACGTGTTTAAACGTCTTCCACAGGAATAATCAAACACTGAATTTCGTTCCCACCGATGACTGAAAGGCCTCCTTCCCTGTTCCTCAGGTATGATGTTAAAGGAACATCATTTATTACTTATTACTAGTGCTCATCCCAGAGACATTAATCACAACCAATCAAGACTGATTTGTTTAGTATCTGAATCTTGTTGTTATGTAGTTTACAACAGGAGATGCTAAGCTAACATTGCCAGCAAACACTGAACTTGTGTGTAGGGCATCCCAATTCTTTTTGGGATAGAGTAAAGTGTAAAATAGTAAAATGTCAAGGTTACATTTCTTCCAAATGGAGATTTTTCTAACTAACACTTCAAGTTAGTTACGAGAAAGTTATGAAAAATCAAAGCAATACTGTATTTTAATTGTTAAACATAACAATAACTATAGCATTATCTTAATTTAGTGAAGTTTCAATGCATTGTTTAGCAATCCTTTTCTTCATACCAATATACACAATAAACAATCACTAGTCTTTTTTTTCTTTTTCCTTTTTTTTTATTTCTAATTTCAATTCGATTTTCTCCCCAATTTACAAAGGCCAATTACCCAACCCACTCATTAGGACTCCCACTATCACTAGTGATGCCACAACCCCAGGAGGGTGAAGACTAGCACATGCCTGCTCCGATACATGTGAAGTCAGCCACAGCCTCTTTTCAAACTGTTGCTGATGCAGCATTGCCGAGTAGCATCACAGCGCACTTAAAAGAAAAGCGTAGCGACGAGCTTCTGAAACATCAGTGATCAGTGATGATGAGAAAGGCAAGGCCAATTATGCTCCCTTAGGGCTCTGGCAGCCGATGGCAAGCTACATGAACGGGATTCGAACCAGCGGTCTCCCGTTCATAGTGGCAGTGCTTAGATTGCTGGACCACTCGGAGCCCCAACTATAGATTAATTCTTTTGTAGAAACAAAAAATATATAATTCAAGGGGAAGATGTTGATGCAGGATGCAGGGAGGCAAATTCTGGCAGGGAGTCAGATTTGATATAACACCAATTAGACACAATGAAGCTTATAGGCCTGCTTGGTTCACATCACACAGCCAGCACTTCACACTCCTTGTACTAGCACTCCCTGCACCAGCTGTTCGGGTTGGTCAAATGGTTTTGTAGGCTTCTCAGCTCGTTCGGACCCTCAGCAACCAAAGAAAAATCAGACATGGGTCCTGTAACCTGCACAGAGCAGGGGCACGGGGCCCGCGTCCTGCATCTGTTCACCTGCTGCATCTCCCTAGGGTTAAAGGTCAACTGTCACAGGGCCCAGGCAGGCTCCCTCAGGGCCATGCTGCCTGGAGAACTCCTCTTGAAGCCGAGACGCCTCTGCCCGGTTTCACAGCACAGCCCCAAACCGCCCCGGGGCATGAATGCATTTCTGTATTTATGGGGGCCGCCGCTGTTCCTGCGCTGGACACACAATCCGCAATCCTCGTCTCGCTGAGCATCACTCGCTGCTCCCTTCAGAACGGCAGCCGCAGAGCTGCGCCCTCACGAGCCGCCGCATTACCAGCATCCTGACCATCCGTGATAAACCCATCCTAAATATTGATAGCTGAGGGGGAAATAGAGGAAAAAATCTTCTTGTTCTTCATTATTTAGTAATGTGTGAAGCTACAGGACATCTTTTGTGGTCGTGTTGCGGTGCGGTGGGTGGTGGGTGGTGGTCGGTGAGCGGGTAAGGTAGTGAGGTTTGCTGAAACATAGTAAAAAAAAAGCCACAAATGCCCCCTTACACCAACCCTACCCCCAGCCCCCCATAAATCCCTGATAACCAGCAGGCCGAGTAGTTCTGCAAGAGGCTGCAGTGTCTGTCCACTCATCTGGAAAGAGGCTTAAGGCCTTATGATGAGGTCTCTGCTGCTCTCCTGGTGCACAGAGTCCCAGAGACGAATCCAAATTCTACAAGCCTTATGTTGCATTTACGCTACTCCAGCTCGGCAACCGATAAATAAAGTTATTCTCTGAGTTGTCCAGTTGAAAATACTATGCGTCCTGTGGCCTACATCCAATTTAATCGACAAAATGCATTCTTTTTTTTTATAATCTTAATCATATACTAGTAGAGTGATGTGAAAAAGTATTTTCCCCGTTACAGTTTCTTTTGTGTTAAATTTTTTGTCATACTTACATTTTTAGAATAACAAACACATTTTAATATCTTACAAAGATAACCTGAGTAAATATAAAAAGCAGTTTTTGAATGTTAATTTAATTTATTAAGGGAAAAAAATCTATTCAAATCAACCTGGGCCTATGTGAAAAAAAAAGTATTTGCCCCCTAAACCTAATAACTTGGTTGCACCACCCTTATTTATTTTTTTTTTTTTTAGCACACAGCTAAAAGCCACAGCATGCTAATTGGACTTTGACTAGGCCAATCCAAAATCTTCATTTTTTTTGTCATTCTGAGGTGTCCTGCTGCAAAACCAAGTATGACTGACCTTAAAGTCATGAACAGACCCATCACACTACCACCACCATGTTTGACTTCAGGTGTGATGTTCTTTGTCTGAAATTATGTGTTAATTCTATACAAAATGGGACACATCAGTCCACAGAATATTTACCCAAAGTAAGTAAAAGTAAGTAAAAGGAATTATTAAGATTTTGTGTTCTTTTTGGACAGCAGTGTTTTTTTTTCCTTGGAACTCTTTCATGAAAACCATTTCTTGATCATTCCTTTTTTATTATTGATTAATTAACACTGACCCTAACTGAGACAAGTGAGATACTGCAGTTCTTTAAATGTTGTTCTGGGTTCTTCTGTAACTTCCTGGATGAGTTGTTCATGCCCTTTTTGAGTAATTTGGCAGGACGGTCACTCCTGGGAAGGTTCACCAGTATTCCACATTTTCTCCATTTGTGAATAATAGCTCTCACTGTGGTCTACTGGAGTTGCAAAGCCTTAGAAATACATTTGTTGATAGTGCGTCCAATAGCATCACACACATTTTCAATCAGGGAAAGGTCTGGCAAAGCAGCTGACCAGAACAAAGCAATTTCTTGAGACAGCAGCAGTATGTGGACAAGCACTGTCTTGTTAGAATATACTTTGCACTGGAGTGTACATTTAAGAAACATGTAGGGCCACTGGTTGCAGGATCTTGTAAACCTAATATTGGGCTGACCAGTGTGCCACCACAATACATTTTTTGGTCGTCTTCCCCAAACACAAAAGAAGGACTCATCACTGAAGTTAACAACATTGCAATCTTTGGTGACATTGACGGCCGTAATGGTCCGCATGCATGTAGTCTTGTGTCTTGCAGCCGTCTGCCAATGGTGCTGGCATTAACAGTATGACACATGGAGAGCCTCACTACTCACGGAATGACCACAGTTGTGGCTGTTTGGTCACTCCACACATTGTATCTTCCAGATCAAAAAGACAAAGTGAAGCAGGAACCAAAATTGACTTGTTGCTTTTTGCTCTTCGACATGTCACTTGCCACTAAATGGTGGCTACAAGTCGTAAACTCTTATAGGAAATGACTGGTCGCTTTTCGCATTGTGCAGGATTAGCGTTTACAGTCAATGAACAGGTAAGCGGACCAACCTGAGCATGAATAATGAACTAATTCAGCGATATACTAACCCCAAACTGTTTGCTTAATCAACACTCGTGAAAAACAAAAAAAAACATATTAGCCAAAAAAATAAATGTCAATGGGCGCTACGAGAGGCTGGTTAGGTATGTTTCAGGCAAATTGGTGGTAATGAGTCAAGAGACAGTGCTGGTTCACATATATTAAAACAGCAATCATTAGAGCGTTTGGGCTCAGGCTAATCCCGGTAATGACACGCCGGCGCCGCTGGGAATATGAGAGGCAGCCCCAGATGTCAGGCTGTGGCTTGGCTCGCTCTCTAGCTCTTCCTCTCTCTCTTTCTCTCTCTCTCTCGCTCTTTCGTTCGTTCCTCTTACATGCAGCAGGGATTCTCCTGCACGGAGCAGCCACTTCAAATGCAAACGAGGGGACGCAATCACAGCAGACTACTAATGAGAATCACATGAGAGGGAGTGAGAAAGAGGGTGAGAGAAGGAGGAAGAGAGGGAGGGCGGGGAGAGTGAGCGAGCGAGTGAGAGAGCGTGTGAGAAAGAGAGAGAGGAAAAGAGAGAGAGAGATGAATAAATAAAAAAAGAAAAAAGAAGATGATCTGAACTGTAGATAAGAAACGGCAGCAGGAGCCCTGATGTCCCCAATTAGAAGGGATGTCACCCCCTGTCTGCTGCGCCATGCAAAAACCCTCGCACCGAATTCGCCATCACACGGCTCCAACACTGTTAACATTTTAATGTCCTGGGCATGCACTGGAACACTAATTACCCGGCCATTTGGCTGACTCCCCAATCCTCCAAATGGAAATCTGATCTCGGGCTTAGGAGAGAGCTACATTAAAAAATAATCATAAAAAAGTCCTACTCGTATTTACGGAACTGACGAGTCGTCCAATGGAGTCGCACCTGTGATTCAACCAATTCGGAATTTAAACAGAAATGCACTTGCTTGCCTGTATAGACTGTAAGGATTAGAATGTTGTAAAAAAAAGGGCAAAAAAGTATATATTTGCACTTTTTTTTGAAGAAGGACGCGATTCTTCTACTTTCATAGTTGCACACTTTAATTTCTGCAAGTCTATATCCATCCCACTGCATGCATTTGTTCATAATGTTATGGCAAGCTGCACAACATGACAGGGTGGACAATTTTTAGGAAATAAATATTTGTTTAAAAAAAACGTATTGAATTGCGCATGATGACTTTGTTCTGTCTTCTAATATATATTTTGATTTTCTAAAATGATTTTAATTAAGGTGATATTTTACCATGACAGGGTGGACAGCTCAACTCCTTTTTCCTCACCAAAAAGACTACAGTACACTGCTGGAAATGCAATATAGTATTTTTCCTTTTTTGTATTTTTTGTATTTTATTGTCTTTTTAAAGACCCCAGTTTCTCAAAGTTCTATATTTTTACAGTTAACAATATGTTTTAAAAAGATACAGTATTCCCATAATCAAAACCTTTTTTAACTCATAATATATAAAAGAATATGCTTAACTTTGAAAAGGGATTAAGGAAAGAGAACTAAACATCATTGGCATAGAAATCAATATTAGAATTAGGTGGATTTGTCCCATCCAACAAAAAAGTATACCCCAAAAACAGCAGAAATTACACTGCTTTTAAACTTTTATTTTGAATGTTTTTTATTTTATCAAGAAGACGGTGTGTACACGCTGCCTAGAGGGGGAGCTTTTCATGGCGGGGGTGCAGATTTAGGCACTACTATGGTGCTGAATTAAGCACCCCCACCAGGAAAAGCCCCCCCTCTCGGGAGATGCAAGTGACGTTCTTTTTCCACACCTTCTTTATTAACAACAAAACAAAAATTTGCTCCACCAGTTGAGCAGGATATTAAAGGGTTAAACTTTCCCTCAGCTACACATGGAGGCAATATAAGAAATATTACATTCAATTAATATTACTTATTGCTGAACATGCAGCAGGAAGAGTCTTCAGTTCCTTAAAAACAAAACAGTGTGAAGGTTGTGATGTCATTAATGTCAAATATAATTCTGAAAGGGGCGGGGTTATCCCAAGATGACAGGGAGGACAGGAAATTCCTATTTATATTTACTGTTGGGATTGTGATGCTGTTTTTGCTGCAAAAAATTACATGTGCTTGAATTTTAACAAAGACATGATCCTTCTTTCTTCTTTGCCGCTCTCTTATTTTCTCAGCCTCAGTCTGGCTCTGCCCGGCCCGGCCCGGCCCGACAAGAAAAAAATAAAAAAAATAAAAAGAACACTGTTTGAGAGAGACGAGAGGAGAGAGAGGATGGAGGATAGAAAGGGGCCGCAGCATATTTAGATTTCATTACAGGTGCTTTAAATCTATGCAAATCCTCCCATTCCAGTCTTAACAGGCGAATCCAATCATTTAAAGAAATCTCCTGAAACCATTTCAGCATTTTTAGCCGACATTAAAATGAATGTTCACTTGGAGTCACTTTTCTTTGGCTTTTTTTTATTTTTATCACTTACAGAGAATTTTTTTTTTTAATAATTTCAGATTTACAGATTTATGCACACATTTGATTATTAGGATACTGTGTCTTTTGGCCCTCAATATACAAAGAAATTGATTTTATACATACAAAATGTTGTTTAAAGTAAAGGCTGTCATTCCTCTATATGTGTAATTTTATGTTAATTCACAGTATATCTTGAAAAATGTATGTGCTTTAACATATTGTAGCGGTTGTGTTTACAGTGGAGGGTTCAGGAGATTTTAGGGAGTTTTTTAGAGAGTTCCCAGCATGCTCAGTGCCCTCTTTCTGTTGTTGTGGCTGTTTAAGCGTTTTTTTTTTTTTGTTTTTTTTGCATTGCTTGTGGAGTTATATGCCTTTATAATGTCTTTGTTTAGTTTCATAGTGATCAGTAGGCCATCATTTTAAAAAGTGAATCACTGCTCATGGCTGTTATTTACAGTATGCATTAGTTTAACTCTTTCTTGGTTAAAATAAAGTTTCTAAATATAACTTTTGCCTCGTTATTCTGCCACTGGTAAACACATTTAGCATCTAGGCATCCATTGGTTGAACTATCAGTGTGCTAAGCTGGTGAGAAGAGTCTTTACTGCCCAACACCTTTGCATTTTCAGATAAATATTTAATTCTACTTTCCAGAACAAGTAGTTAGTAGAAAGTACTTTTTTTTTTTTTTGAGTTTTATTTTTTTATCTTCAGCCTTTTAGTTCCATTTACCCCCATTCATTAAGGACTCACTCAGAGATTTTTTTCTGCTAGTGTTTTGCAGTCGTTTTCTGATATAAAAGGACTACAACTACAGTCCCTACAGTTCTCATCTCACTTCCTGTGTGCTACATTTTTAACTGTCCTCAGAAACTATTCCTCACCATTTTTTTTTTGAAAACGTAGAGATTTCCTTTTTAAACACAATCGCAAAGTGAGAAATGAGATCATGACCACTGTGCCACAAAGGGTTAAACCGTATTGAAAAAGCATATCTGTATCTAATAAAATCCCATCATTCCATCTTCCTTTTGCCTCCCATTTGCTTTCTGTCTCTTTCTCTTTCTCTCTTGCTCTCTTTATTTCTCTCTCTCTCTCTCTCTCTCTCTCGCCCTCTTGTTCTTCGCAACTCCGACCGGGGAATAAAACATCTTGTTCTTCAGGAGGCCGACTTGCCCGTCTCGCTGCCTCGGCCGCCACGGCTCGTAGGAAATTGCAGAGGAATGAACATTCTCCACTTTCTCCAGCTCCAAATTGACAACTTTCATCTGGCCGACTCTCCGGGCCGGTGTATATTGTTCTGAGAGAGAAGTGAACCCAAAAAGCAAAGGGTAAACCCATTTGGTTGTGGCTCTGTGTTGTGCGATAGGCTGGAGATATGGTACATTTTGGTAGAGAAAAGGAAGCTTGGGATAAAGAGGAGAGATTATTTTATACTCTCCAACACCAACACCAGCCTGCCTCTGTAACCAGTGGATACAGACAAGATAGAGACTCTGTGTTTCGGTTGGATTTTATTCTGACAAAAAAACAAAAAAAACAAACAGCTTTTTTATAGCACCGGATAGGCCGCCTCCTCTTTCTTCATTTTAGACGTGTACAAAAGGGCAGAATCATTCAATATTCACCACACTGTGCATATCATATCACCCGTATAAAAAGCTAATATCTTAATAACATGATAGAGATGGATAACGTAATCATTTCAGACCCTGCATCCATTACAATGAACATCATATATTTTGTTTTTTCCATGTTTTTTGGACATAACACTCATTGAGATCTGTTGTCTGCCAAAAAAATCGAAGACCATGAACCAGCCAATGAAAAAGCTTACACACCAGTGAAACAGTAGCTTAGCCCCACCCAGTCCACTGGAAAAAACAATAACAAAAACTTAGACATTGGGGCATGGCAGCACCAGAGCTAACAAGGCAAATTAAGTTTAGTTATTTTCTACTCATTTCATTTCATTTGAAAGCCTTTTCATCATGTTTATTTTACTGTTTAGGGATGGTAGTGTATATGAAATATGTTAATGTAAATTAATGAAATAATTTTTTTAAATACATGATCTTTTTTGTGCATCACAGGCAGAAAACAGTATTCTCATATTTTCAATAAAAACTTTATAAACAGTTTGTTGAATTTGCCTCAATAATACACACAAATTTTGCTTGTTCTGGCAACTGCACTTGCACAGAACTTCTCATCTGATTCCAAAATCAAACAAATGTCCAAAACAAGTGCTTAGAAAAACCGGTACCACTTTAAAATAAGACTACCTTTATAAAGGGTTCATTAATGGTTTAGAATTAGTTTATTAATGGTTACTAATTAAGTTGTAAATGCCTTAAAAATCATTAATAATCAGTTATAACACATGCATAGAAAGGGCAACAATATAGAAGGCTGTGGGTTCACTATTTGACAAACAACAGGTCATTGTTACCCTTTCTATGTATGTGTTATAACTGATTATTAATTATTTTAAGGCATTTACAACCTAATTAGTAACCATTAATAAACTAACTGTAAAGCATTTATAAACCCTTTATAAAGGTAGTCTTATTTTAGTGTTACCGAAAGACCTAACTACTTTTTTGCCTTTTTGGCTTTT
Source organism: Astyanax mexicanus (assembly GCF_023375975.1). Lineage (NCBI taxonomy): Eukaryota > Metazoa > Chordata > Actinopteri > Characiformes > Acestrorhamphidae > Astyanax > Astyanax mexicanus. Next base: position 50,587,696 of record NC_064412.1, on the reverse strand, counting down.
AAGCACCAGATAGACAGCTTCCTCTCTTTCACTTCTCCATTTCTCTCTTTGATTTATATTAAAAGCATATAAAGGAGGGAAAAGGGGGGAAATTATCAGCTAGCCTGCATGCTAAAATGCTAAAAAGACATATAGCATGTATGTACATATATTAGATTTAATACTAATATAATAAAGACTCACAACACTACACAACTGATGATAATGAACATATGGGGAAATATATAAAGCAATATATTTAGTGACATTATAATTACAAACTAAGGGGTTATTTTAGATTAAAAAAGAACAGTCTGACATCATACAGGGAACACTAAAACGTTTTATTAGTGGCTGTTGGTTTTACATAAAGGAAGTAAGCTGGTTTGATACAATCCAATTAATTGAATCCAGAGTGGGTTTTTTTAACCCAATTAAATGAGCTTTTCATAATAATTATTTATTTACCTTAAAATGTCTGCACACATTGTGACCGTTTGGAGCTTAATAAGGTCTTTCTGGTGCTGTGTGATGAATTTATGTTCGGGCAGTGCAACCTTGATGGGTAAATCTCTCCTCTTTCTTCCTTGTTGGCTCCTGGAACCCTCTGTTTGCATACTGTTTACTGCCATACTCACCATTAGTGTGTAGTATGTCCCTATAGGCTACCTACTACTATGTGTAAACTTAAAATTTATAAATTGTGCAATGCCTATACGATAGGAAGATACTTACTGCCACTGTGATGCTGGCAGGCACAGGTGTCTGTTGGCTGATATATCATAGCTGGGGATCCGGAGCTTTCCTCCAAATGGTCTGTGATGGTGCCTTATGATGCTGCATTGATTGGCATCAGTTAGAAAAGAGGCCAAATCTGACTTTTTATGATTGTCCTCACACTTCTAGAGTTAAGGGCATTACAAGTGATGTGGGAGTTACAGTACATTGAGTGGGTGAGGTTCTTGGGACAAAATTATTGGCAATAAATTATAGAAACAATAAGGGATTAAGTGGAATTCTAACATTAAAAAAAATGTATATTTGAAGTGTTCTGTTACACTTCTAGCGTACGACGAGGGCCGAGTGTGTGTATGTGTGTGTAAAAGAGAAAGAGAAAGAGAGAGAGAGAGAGAGAAAGAGCTGGAGGAGAAAGGGAGCGAATGTAATGGTTGTATTACCGCGTTCGGCCATGTATTATTAATGTTAACGTGATCAAGGCAGGTGGACGAGCCCACAAGCCCAGGAGAGATATTGCTGCCTAATGAACACGCCGCGCTCTTCCTCAGCGGACGAGGCCTTGGCAGCTGTTACTGTTTCGGCGCGAGGTGTTAGCCGCCGCACCCCGCTAGCCCCCTATTTAATTTACAAATAATCTACAGCCGCTCATAATTGACACTGTTCCTCCAGCAGGGCCGGTGTCAGCGCAGTGGTCATGCTTGCCTGCATTTTAAATTAAGAGGTAAAGGTGTTTGGTGGCCCCGAGATAATTGGCACGGTCTGGAAACACCCAGGAGACGGCCAGCTACGATAAACAGCACAGCCTAATATTTTGATACCGTGCTTTTGTTTATTTTAACACAAAATTTGGCCCCCTTTTATCCGAAAATCCCTCGCTGAAATGTTCAGAGTCTCTGTTTATCCCAAAAACAGGACGCTTAGATTCTCTTATGATTTTTTGGGGGGATTAATAACATTATTTTAGATCAGACTCAATACTTTATAGTATCAATATCAGGTCAAAAATTTATCATATATCATAGATCAATAAAAAAGTAAAAATGAGACTCAGTTCTGTCACAAAATCAGGCTGGATTAGCAAAACTAAACAACGTAATATATGTTAGTAACTACATGAAAGTGTCAGGTGATAGTAGTCAGACAAAGGTTAGTGTTTAAATCATCTATATATATAAAATATATACCACAAATATATGTATATATATATATATATATATTTTAAAAATAGAATTTAAATAAAGCTAGCCACTAGTAGATTTTAAACAAACAAATGTTATCATTATCATATTATAAGGCCTCTGTACTGGTATCAGAAAAGAAACTGTTCTCCACTGTTCTTTATGTATTCTATATGTATACAGTATGTATTTATCTACAGAGAAATGCTCAATAATTCAATAATTTAACTCTATTAAATATATAAAAAATTCTGTGTGAACATATGTACACATTCCATACAGAGAACACAATTCCGCATATTATGTTATTAAGTTATGTTCTTAATGTAACATTTACTGAGATTAATAAGGTTTCTGATTCAGTTCTGGGCATCAATGTCAGGCCAAAACTAGAAGAAAATAATTGTATGTTGTATATAGTAGAGGATAAAAGGAAAATGATCTAATGTGATGCTCTACAAGAGTATGTTCAAACAGCAGGAATACAAAATGTATATAAAAACTAAATATTATAACATTTATAACAGCAGCTACAAGATGGTGTCAGGTCATACCCATAAGGGTTTCTAAAATATTCTAGTAAAATATAAACATAGTATGCCAACAATATTTTTGAATACAGCTAATAAATAGCAAGTAGGTTTTAAAGAAACAAATTATTATTTAATTATCGGCTTTAATATCAATGTCAGAAAAATAAATAGTGGTACTGTCCTATCCTATCTAATATGTACCTCTGTATATAAACAACTGTAGTGGATTTTCACATGTCACAAATGATATATCAAATGCAGATTGTATATACCCCAAATTATTGAATTTCTCCTATCATAAATAAACGGAGTGCATTACTAATACAATAATATATTTTGGCTCACTGGCCTTGTATACACCAGAAGTGGTTTTAAAAAAAACGTTTGCTGGTCAACCAGTGGGCAAATCAGGGGTCTTAACTCTTTAGCTGTGCCCAGAGTTCATTTAGGACTACATACTGTATATACAGCTCTGCAAAACATTAAGAGACCACTTCAGTTTCTGAATCAGTGTCTCTGATTTTGCTATTTATAAGTATATGTTTAAGTAAAATGAACATTGCTGTTTTATTCTATAAATTACAGACAACATTTCTCTCAAATCCCAAATATAAATATTGTCATTTAGATAAATAATTTGAAAATGAAAAATGAGAAATGACCTCAAACAATGGAAAGAAAAAACAAGTTCATATTCATAAAGTTTTAAGAGTTCAGAAATCAATATTTGGTGGAATAACCCTGGTTTTTAATCACAGTTTTTATGCATCTTGGCATCATGTTCTCCTCCACCAGTCTTACACACTGCTTTTGGATAACTTTATGCCTTTACTCCTGGTGCAAAAATTCAAGCAGTTCAGCTTGGTTTGATGCTTGTGATCTTCCATCTTCCTCTTGATTATATTCCAGAGGTTTTCAAGGTTTCAATTTGTTTAAAACTCTATTTTTTGCATGAAAGACACTGTAAATTATCTTCTTTTTATCTAAATCATTTAAAATAATGCAACATTAAATCACCTTAATACACAATAAACAGCACTAGATTCCTATTCATTCCAGATCAGGCCTTCATCCCGCAATACAAAAGCATTGATTCAGCTCCCAGTTTGTCCGTCAGTGACCTGATAAACTGCTTAAACCTGCGTTAAAGCAAGAGATCTGGAGTTTCGCTTAAGAACAGCGTCAGAAACAGAGGCCGTCCTTGAACCAGAGGCCTCCTCTGAAGATCCGGCGGCGATGTGCATTTTAGATGATGCCATCACTGCGAGGTAAAAGGACCTCACGTTGCGCGAGAGAGCGCGGTAAACAGGGGCCGGGGAAGTTTAGCCCGTCCCGTAAAGAAGCTGAAGACGCAGGAACTTTGGCCTGCTCAATAATTGATGCGTGGGCCGTGCACTATTTATAAAGTGTAAAAGGTATCTGTGAAAAAGTGCAGTGCTGCAGTCTTCGTCAGGGCCGTGCACAAATGTTTAATATGAAGCTCCTCACACACTACCTGCAGCAACTTACAGCAGCTTACATCATTGTTTTGGTTTGGTTGGGTTTGAAACATACACACACACACACACACACATTCCTGTAACTACACACACACAAACACACATACACACACACACACAAAGCCAAGCCAAGAGAAAAAGGAAAGAAGTGTGTGTCCACCACACTTCCATCTAGACTACATTTAGCCTAATAATGGCTCTGAACACTTGAAACTGAGTTGCGCTGGCTGAGATGGGCCCTGTCTGTCTGCTTCCATGTTTCTGCCAAAAAAAAGAAAAAACAAAAAAAGTCCTGGAGCATGTGTTTCCAGGTCACATACTGCCCCCTAGTGCACGGGGAGGCCATTACAGAAGTAAATCTGTGCTTCTCACTGGGCCGTATGGCAGGGGCTGCCCTGAGGGAACCGGAGCAGAGATGGAGAGCCATCACAGCTTAAAGAAAGAGAGGAAAAAGGGAAAAAAAAGATGTATAATGTGGTCCAAATACATATGTACATATATACAATGTTATAATGAGGAAAAATGGGAATTAAATATGTAATGTGTAATGTGACATTGTGAGGATGCTGTTGAGTGGGCCCCAGTTTGTGGTTCCATTATTTCATGCACTGCAAAAAATCCATTTGCATAAAACTAGACAAAATAAATGCAAATTAAGACAAATATATGTATATCAAGCAAAGAAATCTGCCAATGGGGTAAGCTAAATTTTCTTAGTAAGATTTCCTACAAAAAGCAATGGCAAAGTCTCAAAATGAGTGAAGTAACACCTAAATCGAGCAAAAAAAATCACTGTTTTTGGACACAATAATCAGAAAAACTTGACTCCTGCTTGATTGTGCTTATTTTGAGTTCAAATGACTTAAAATAAGGTACAAATTCTAAGTATGAATGATTAAGATAAGTATTCCTAAAATAAGCAAAAAATCTAACACTTACACACAATGCTTAGTAAAACAAAAAGTCTTATCAGAGAAGAAAATAAGATTTATTGCCTTAAATTTAGAACATTTCACATGCTAAGATTTATTTTTTTGCAGTGTGGGCATCCTTTCATCCTTTCCAAAGCTTTTCAGGGCTAAAAGGTTCAGAGCATAGAGGGTAAATATTCTTGTTCTGGAGGCTTGTGGTCCAAACACAATTAAAATAAATTAAAACTATACAAAATCTTGTTTATAATGGTAGTAAAATGTAATAATGCTAATTTTACAGCCAGATTTTGAGCATTCGGCCTTGTTTTGTGGGTCTAGTATTGCAATGGCCTCTTACCAGGGCTAGAGTAGGGCCAAATGGTTCAGAGCATGGATGGTAAATATTCTCGTTCTAGTGGCTTCATTCTGGTCCAAACACAATTAAAATAAATGAAAAGTATATTAAATATTTTTATAATGGTAGTAAAATAGGATAATGCTACAGCCAAATTGTGAGCATTAGGCCATGTTTTGTGGGTCCAGTATTACAATGGCCTCTTACAAACCAGGCTAAGCCCAGTTATCTCAGCACGGTTATCGGAGAACTGTACTGAGAACTGAGAAACTATTCTGTAGGAGATTCAGCTTAAAAACATACTAATGTCGTGTCTAGTGGTACAAAACGGTTATGTATGTGATGAATAATATAGACAATATGTGTATAATATGTGTATAATGGGATAATGCTAAATTTAAAGCCATATTCTGAGCATTGGGCCAAACAGTTCACAGAGAATAGATGGTAACCATTCCATGGCGTTTCCATATGAACACAGGTTGGAACACTTACAAACCAGCCTGAGCCCGGTTATCTCAGCACGATTAGGTGAGAACCATACTTGGCTTGGAGCCATAGTACCACTTGGTGAGAGCTCGGCCTAAATAACTTAGAAATGTTGTATCCTGTGAGCAAAATACAGTTTAAATAAATGAAGAATATTTGAAATATAGTTTATAACTATAATAATGGTAGCAAAATGTGATAATGCTAATGTTATAGCCACATTGTGAGCATTAGGCTTAGTTACATTATGAGGATGAATATATCCAAGGCTCATTCCTAGGAATAGTAATTTTTAAAAAGCCCCAGCTCTGTTGTTTCCACTACAGATTGTGCTAGCATTGTGATAGTGATGCTGGAAAGGCCAATAGCTATAGCCTATGTGGGATAAGATCTGTAGTTAGTGTGCTAATGCCACGCTAGCAATGTGGGACAAGGCCCTTAGCTGACATGCTAACGGGGTGGGTATGGGATGAGGCTGGTAGTAGAAATGCTAATGTAGCTGTAGCAATGTGGGATGAGGCCTAGCTAGTGTGCTAACACTGTGGTCGTGAAATGGGACAAGGCCAGCAGCCAGTGGGCACTTCCTGATTCTGATTCAATAACACAGAAAATCCATTTGTGACCCTGCAGTGGAAAAAAGGCCAGTCTGTGTTTTCGTATCTTTTTTTTTTGGGCTTAAATAGTTTAATTAAAAAAATAACCCGTAACACAGATAACTCGTAAAAACACAGGTAACTATTAAAAGTATAATTCTTATAGTATAATTTTTGGTACCACTTTAAAATAAGACTACTTTTATAAAGGGTTTATAAATGGTTTACAATTCGTTTATTAATGTTACTAATTAGGTTGTAAATGCCTTACAAATCATGAATAATCAGTTATAACACAATTAGAAAGGGCAACAATATAGATGGCTGTGGGTTCACTATTTGGCAAACAAAAGGTCATTGTTGCCCTTTCTATGTATGTTTTATAACTGATTATTAATGGTTTTTAAGGCATTTACAACCTTATTAGTAACCATTAATAAACTAATTGTAAACCATTTATAAACCCTTTATAGAGGTAGTCTTATTTTAAAGTGGTACCTAATTTTAAAAGCAATTACAGATAAAGTCAGAGAGCAGTGAGTACACCTTTAAAAGACTCTTGGAAACTGGAGAAAACTGATACAGGCTGAGTCAGGTCTGGCTGACCCACATGGAAACAGCTTTAGCCTTTAGCTCAGCTTAACATTGGACTAAGTCTCAGTTTCAGCAGTGAAAAGAAGAATTAGAATTAGAATTAGAATTTGCAAACTGTAAAGTATGGTTTGTACCAGTTGTAAAGTGGACTTGAACCAACAGTAAATTGAGAAATGTCTAATTCTGTATAACACACAAGTTTCACATATAAAGTATCCTTCAAACTTTTCTACATTTTCTACAGTATATGTGTTTAATATTTTTTGCTCTTTATTTCCAGCGCTAAACTGACTAATAATAAGTATGTGGTTGACTCAATGTCATTGTTTATGGATATTCTACAGATCTTCTCGTCAGATAAAAGACGGAAAGAAGGCATTCATCACTGTTCATCAGCAGAGGGTGTCAGCTCTCGGGCCTTAATTGGTTCACTTAAGTTATTAGCATGCCAGCGCTGTAGGATAATCAAACAGCGATTGGCACATTAAAGAAGTATAAAACACTTCAGTCTTCCTCTGAGCTCAGTTTTTATGTGTTTATGTATTTATTTATTTATTTATATTTTAATAAAAACAGCTTTCATCAGACAGCAGACGAGTGTGTGTCTTTGAAATCACTTTGGAATCATTCATAATTTTAGATTTTTTTGTGTATCCTAATAACACTGCAAACCCACAATTCGTTTAAACTCAAATAAATGAAGTAAAATTGGATATTTCCGAATATTGCTCAGCTATTTTAAGTTAGATGAAAACATGTATCCGAATATACTTTCAAACTTTCAGATCTTTGATTTGAATCTGAACTGTATAAAAATGTACTCTTTTGACATTGAACGCTTCTTTTTTATTGGCTTTTATCTACTTTCATACTAGTTGTTTCCCTCTGTTTCAGACACACACCATCAGTGTGTAGTCTGTATTAACCTATGCTGCCATAGGTAAATTTGTAGATTATATATTATGATTAATAAGCATCATTTTCTGAGATGCTAATTCTGCACTGGCTTTATGCTATTGTCAGTCCTGAGGCTGTCATAACGGTAAACCTAACAACAAAGACTCCAATTCCAAGAATGCTCTCTTACCAGACTTCCCTGAATCTGTTGATCGCATCACATTACACCGCTCACGCTCTTCGAGCTTCTGATTGCATGCACCTGGTCTGTTTTGTATATAAACCACCCTGTTTCTATTGTTTCCTCGGCGGTTATTAAATCTAGTTCTCTAGCTCTTCTACTAAGCATTTCTTTTGTTTGTTTTCTTTTGTCATCTACTCTTTTGCCTTGCTCTACTGATTGTTTGTTTATCATTAGCGACCTTATTTTTGTTAATTAGACCACTCTTTTGCCTTTCCCTTTTCCTGTCCATGATAGCAATACTGTTCACTCTATTTTCTTTCTCCAATAAATTTTCAGTTTTAAATCAATGTTTTACTTGAATTAAAATGAAAACTGTTTTATTTACCTGACCATACATTTTAAGGTAGAATTATGATTATCATTTAAATTAACTTACAGTTTAGGTATAGTAACTAAAAGGTTTAGGTCTAATTAGTTCCAGTTTTCAGTAAACGTTACTTCAGATAAATGTAACTTATCCAGACTACAGTGTAGGTATATATGGTAGGTATGGAAGTTTGGTCAGAATCTCACTCTTTATCTTATACACTATTACTCTCTCTCTCTCTCTCTCTCTCTCTCTCTCTCTCCCTCTCTCTCTTTCTCTTTCTCTCTCACACACACACACACATACACACACTTCTTCCTCCCCTCCTCCGTTCTCCAGCAGAGGTGTCATTCATTAGCCCGAGTGTGAGGGTACTGACGGACGAGCTGGAGAGGCGAGCAGGTTGCTAGTTTAATAGGCGGCTCAGGCCATGTTTACCTGCAACATCTCCATGCTGATGAGAGCGAGGCCACTGGATGTAATGTATAAGGTGAGGAGACAGATAGATAGAGCGAGTAAGAGAGAAAGAGGGAGACAGAGTGAAGAGAGAAAGAGAGAGAGAGAGAGAGAGAGAGTAAACACATCTACTCCCACTCATGTTGATTTTCTCAGGCAGGTTTGACTGGGGTTAATCTAGTCCTCACAGTGTAGGTGAATTCACAGAGGTAGATTCCAGGCCTGGCAGAGGACCAGAGTCGGCATGTATGGCCATATAGAAAGCATGCAACTGAATTAGGAAGATAGATAATGACTGATAATGTCAGTAAAATACACACACACACAAAAAACAAGCATAACCCTTTAAACTAACTTTTAAACTAAATTTAATAATAGCATTAATGAGATGTGTTTTCTCAACATGCCAAAATTTCTTTCTGTAACTATACAATACCTTACTGTGACACAAAAACACAACTAAATCTGAATAATGCAATCCTGATGTTCACCTAAACCAATTGTTCTTTCCATTACCCTAACAAAAGTCATCTACATAATGTTTCCCAAAGGCAACAAATAAAAAACAAGTTGTTTTAGTAAGCTTACAACAAGAATCTAAGGATTGTGATGGTGCCCCTGGGCTAAGGCAGGGTTTTTGTGCTGGCACAATGCGTGCCAGCTGGGACAGACCAGAGCTGTGCGTCATGGCGTAGGGCAGACCCACAGATGTACGCCTCATTGTGTTGGTATGCAGACAGATATGCACTGCAACATAAAAAATCAGGTATGGTAAGAAATGGTGTAATAACCAAAAGATGGTTTGTTGCCTGAGGGCAACATCATGCCATAGAGGGTAATTTAATTGATCACAGCTGCGTTGCTGGAGTTTTTAATCACCTCAGTGTGACAGCTGGACTAAGAATAGGCTACGAACATCATCCTATAGGCAGTGTCCTGTTGGCAGCATCCTGTAGGCAGTGTGCTGTAGGTAGCATCCTGTATATAGTGTGTTATAGGCAGCATCCTGTAGGCAGTGTGCTGTAGGTAGCATCCTGTATATAGTGTGTTATAGGCAGCATCCTGTAGGCAGTGTGCTGTAGGTAGCATCCTGTATATAGTGTGTTATAGGCAGCATCCTGTAGGCAGTGTGCTGTAGGTAGCATCCTGTATATAGTGTGTTATAGGCAGCATCCTGTAGGCAGTGTGCTGTAGGTAGCATCCTGTATATAGTGTGTTATAGGCAGCATCCTGTAGGCAGTGTGCTGTAGGTAGCATCCTGTATATAGTGTGTTATAGGCAGCATCCTGTAGGCAGAGTGTTTAAAAACTCCAGCAGCACTACTGGGTCTATATGTAGCTTGCTATAGGCATCATTCAGTAGGCAGCATCCTGTAGGCAGTGTGTTTAAAAACTCCAGCAGCACTACTGTGTCTGTATGTAGCAAACAACATCCTGAAAGCAGTGTCCTGTAGGCAGAGTCCTGAAAGCAGTGTCCTATAGGCAGCGTCCTGTAGGCAGCATCCTGTGAGCAGAATCCTGTAGGCAGCAAAAACCTGTAGACGGCATCTTGTAGGCAGCATCCTGTTGGCATCGTGTTTAAAAACTCCAGCAGCACTACTGTGTCTGTATGTAGCAAACAACATCCTGTGAGCAGTGTCCTGTAGGCAGAGTCCTGTAGGCAGCATCCTGTGAGCAGAATCCTGTAGGCAGCAAAAACCTGTAGGCGGCATCTTGTAGGCAGCATCCCGTTGGCATCGTGTTTAAAAACTCCAGCAGCACTACTGTGTCTGATCAGTTGCAAATATGTTGTTTTCTGGTTTGTTATGTGTTAATAGGTGTGGATAATAGTTTGTTTGTAAGTACATGTGCTGATTAAACCATTTGTTATTTTAATACATGCTGAGGGATTTATTTTTACTGATATGTGTTTATTAATACATTTTTAGTGTGCTTAGTAGTTTGAGTGCATGTTATTATATGTGGTCCACTTTTGTGGAAATGGATCTGGAACCACCTCCATCTCCTGCTACATATTTATGACATCAAATTAGCACCAAACAAGCGTACAGAATGTTTTAAACTGCAGGCTGACAATACAGTAACATTCAGCCCTTCATATTAGCTGAGATACCACTCATAATTCGCCAGCCTCTAGTTTCCATCAAACATACTGTATTGCATCAGGTATATATATATATATATATATATATATATATATAAAAACACAATTCTTGCATGGGCGAGCGAAGAGGAGAGTAATTACAAAAATTCCAGTGAATAGCAGGTCAAACCGCAACAGTTGAACCGGCGTGTTGCTGCCCGATTGCATGCATTTTCTGATCATACATTGTTAAAAACCAAAATCAATGGCGTACCTTTGAAGGGAATTAGAATGACTTGCAGTGGAGTCTGGAGCGGAGGGGAGAGAAATCAAACAGACACCCGCGTTCACGCCGAATAACCGAGGATGAACTTATTATCTGCCTCACACACACTTTCAGCCAACAAAAGAAATGTCAGATGATCCCTGTCATTATCTGACAATAAAGCAGGAATATGAGGCGTCGGAGGCGGGCTGTAAAGTATTGACGGCAGATTCGAGTCGGATTTAAAGAAAGTGCACCTCGCAGCCGTTAATGCGCCACGCCGCACCCGCCCTGATGTTTGCACAATATCTGCGCTGATATTTACTTGCTTTTGCTCATGTTTTGTACCGACATGCCATGTAACCGCCGCGTCTATTCCCCGGCTAAAGCAATTTTTTCCCAACACGCTGGCTTGTGAATAAAACAGGCCCGTTCCTCCTGCCCGGCCTTCTCTATTATTCAAGGGGCTCTCCATTGCTTATGTATTGCGTGAGCGCAGCATCACAAATATCACAATATCACACATCCTTTGTCTGTTGGTCTGAGCGGATGCAGCCGATATCAGCAATAAAAAGGCGACGGGATGCAAAAACTCAAACTGCCAGGGCCTCTCGCGGAACCATCCGACACACGCCAGACAGTCCCCACACGCTAACCCAAAAGTTAACTTTCTCAGACCACAGAATTAGTGTGTCAGGATATGGTGTGTGTGTGTGTGGGTTGGTGTGTGCGTATGTCAAGTTGCCAGTGACACTGATGGGGAAGTTGTCAGCTGCCGGGCCATTTACTTGCTTAGTAGATTGTGCATAGATTTATTGTTTATTCACGATGAACATCTGCTAAGAAATCTGAAATTTATAGTTACATGTGTTTTATAACCATGATTACCTGTTGAGCCATTCATTTGTAATGATGTGTGTTTAGTAATTTATTTATAATTACATGTGTGTATAATTACAATGTTTATTCATGATTACATGTGCTTATGTGCTTCACATTTAACACTATGCTCAGTACTTTGTGTGATTAAAGGATGCCTAGAAATTTTGAAAAGTCAAGATTACAAAAAAAAACTATTTGTGATTACATGTGATTAGTAGTTCACTCCTAATTGCATTTCCCTTGTACCAGTAGTCTGTTTGTGATGACCTGTCCATAGTAGTTTATTTAAATACACTCAGCAGTTTATTTTACATTTTTATTTTGGGTAATTTATTGGTAATTACATGTGTTTAAATGTTTATTCAAGACTACATTTGCTTAATGGTTTGTTTGTGACTTCATAATATGCTCATTTCACACTATGCTCAGTAGTTTATGTGTGATTAAAGAAGCTTAGAAGTTTATGGAAGATTACATGTGCTTATTAGTTTTAGTCCTTAGTAGTTTATTTAAATACACTCAATAGTTTATTTGAAATACTTATTTGGGGTAATTTATTGGTAATTACATGTGTTTACATGTTTATTTGTGATTACATTTGCTTAATGGTTTGTTTGTGATTTTATAATATGCTCATTTTATATGCTCAGTAGTTTATGTGTGATTAAAGGTGCTTAGAAATTAAGTCAAGATTACAAAAAAATATTTGTGATTACATTTGCTTAGTGGTTTGTTTGTGAGCATATTTCATAATATGCTCATTTAACACTATGCTCTGTAGCTTATGTGTGATTAAAGGTGCTTAGAAATTAAGTCAAGATTACAAAAAAAAACTATTTGTAATTACATGTGATTAGTAGTTTACATCTAATTGCATTTCCCTTGTAGTTTGTTTGTGATGACCTATCCTTAGTAGTTTATTTACATATTGTATACTCAGTAGTTTATTTGAAATTATAATGTCGGGTAATTTATTTGTAATTACATGTGTTTAAGAGTTTATTTGTAATTACATTTGCTTAATGGTTTGTTTGTGATTTCATAATTTGCTCAATAATTAGTGTGAATAAAGGTGCTTAGATATTTATTTGTGATTACAGGTGATTTTGTGTAATTACATGTGTTTAGTAGTTAATGTCTAATTGCATGTCTCTAGAATCTTATTTGCAATTAGCTGTGCTTATTAATTTATTTGTAATTAAATAATAATCATGTCAGGATTTGGTGTACCTGTGTGTGTGTGTGTGTGTGTGTGTGTTAGTGATTGTCAGGCTGCCTCTGTAGGTTGTGGAAGTGTCGGCTTCCTCGTCCTGTACCTGTGGTTATTTCTTCGTGAGGTTGTTTTGATCAGGCAGGTGTAGCAGCCTGCAGTGTCCTCGGTGTCGGAGCAAAGCTAACGATGCTAACAAAGCTAACACCTCCAACCTGGATGAGAAGTTACAATTAATTATTTCTCACAGCAAAGAAAATAGACACACACTGAGACTCATAACTAATGCAAAAGTGAGTATTATGTGTACAATTATGTGGAACAATTATGTGCTGCTTTGTCCTTGTGGAATAAAAAAAAGTCTGTCTGTCTGTCTGTCTGTCTGTCTGTCTGCCTCATTGCGGACAAAATATTGAGACTTCTAATTAGTTATTTCTTCCAAAATCCAGGATATTAATGTATATAATTTATAATCCTAGATTAATACGAGTTCATCCTGCTTTTGAGGGAAGAGACTTTCTACTAGATTTGTTTAACATTATTGAGGATTTGATTTTTTGATTTTTTTTTTCAGTTTTTTTTAGCTAATTAATTGATTAATCTTACAAAAAAATGGTCTTTGGAAAGGTCTTTTTGTGTGTGTGTGTGTGTGTGTGTGTGTGTGTGTGTATGTATGAATAAAATGATTTAGCTATAAACTAATACATATTTAAAATTTATATATTTCATATTTTAGTAATTGCTTAAATCATCCTCTCTTAAAATAAACTTCAGGTCATTAATCTACAAAAGAAAAACAATCTATTTCCATAATCAATATAAAAGAGTATAAAGCTACAAGATAAAGAGTTAGTGTTGCATGTGAGGGTGAATAAGGATCATCATCCTCATCCCCAACTTTCAAACTTCCCAACTCAACTCACACCTTATTCAGAACCAATTGGGTTAATATATTCTGCTCCAGTGTTTTATTCTAGACAAGCTGTGTCTGTGTGCATTTTTACATCTGTGTCAGCAATAGATGCAATTTAACCCTTCAGACCTGAATTATGTTCCAGTGACAGAAAATTATATGAATGCCGTTTTCTGCCTGTAATGCATGCCTAAAAAATACTCTAATATAAAATCTATATAAAAGTCCAATTAACAAAAATATTGAATTTGTTTTATTTGTCCATTGCATTGGATGCATATTTAACCTTTTATTTTATATTACAAAAAAATGGTTCTAAATAACATAAATTAGAAAAAAGAAGCCCTTGTTTTTTTCCAGTGCAGTGGGCAGGGCTAATCTACAGTTTCATTGGCTTGCAAACTTTTCATTGGCTGGTTCATGGTCTCAAATAGTTTTATGTGCAACAAAACATCAAAGAAAAAAACAATAAAATACATGATGTCCATTGTAATGGTCTAAAAAGGGTTAAAGTAGCTAAATACATTAATTAGAAGTAGTGAGCACATACTGTATATTTGGACTTATTTATTTTATGTGTGTTTTGATAAGAAAATTTATTATTTATGTATTTACTATAAATGATGGGTGTTTGAAAGCTTCTCTCACAAACAATAACTTGAATAGTCAGAAATATGATGCAAGATTTCACACTGCTCGTCAAGTCACGGAGTGGGCTGAGGAGCACGAACAACACCATCACCAGGTTTAAAGGCTGTGAGAAATGGTGGGACTGGAAAATGTGCGGAGAAGAACAATAAAATATTTTCAAGAAGGAGAAATAATTTAATATGTTAAAATATACTTTAATAGTTTAAAAGGAGATGCTATATATATTATACATACATAATTTTTGTGTTTGTAAAAAATTTAGGAGACATCTTTTGTGTTATATAGTGATTACAAGTGTGTAGCACTATTAAACAAGGCTCATTTATAAAGGGTTTATACAGTGTTCATAAAGTAGTTTATTAATGGTGATTAATTAGGTTATAAATGCTTTTAAAACCATTAATAAGAAGTAACAGCACAATAGATTGTCAGTCCTGACCGTCATGAACTCTGCCTGTCATGAACTCTGATACACACACTAAAGACTCTAACTCCCAGACCTTTCGAACCCTGCTGATCACGTAACACTACAGAGTTCTAACTCGCCAAGGTTCTGATTGCCCACACCGGGTCCTGTTTGTAAAAATACCCCCTGTATATGTTCTACGTCACCGGGTATGGCATGGACATCCCAGCGAAAATCTCATCTTAATGGCAGATTATGTTGCTTTAAGTGTATTTTTCTGCATTAACGCTGCATCACAAAAGTGTACTGACACATCCCTATACCATTTTTAGACTCTGGGTGGGTGGGAATACTTAGTCACCTGACCACAGTACACATTTCCACTGTGTGATGGACAATGCCAGATGTTTCTGAGCCCAGAGATGTTGATGCCACTTCTGGATATGGTTAACATAAGGCATGTATTGCATTGTAAAAAGCTTGAAAGGTTTGTCAAAGTATGGAAAATTATTTTTTTATATTATTGTATTCTCTTTTCTTTTCACTTACTTAAAAAGGCACAAAACCCGTAGATTTTAACTGACTCCACCCTCAGGTCAAATGGGAGGGGTAGTTTGGGCGGGGCACTGGGTGATGTATGGGTTTAGAGGCAGGGAAGGAGGAAGAGCTGATTGGTTGAGGTGCAGCAGCAGCAGTGTGCGATTGATTGCAGATTGACTGATCTGCATATTGTGATTTGTCTGCGAACAAAACATTTTTTTTTTTTTTTTTATTTTAAGTATGTTTCATTATTTAAAAGAAACACATTTCAGCTGTTAATGGAAAAAAAATAATGGTTTAGGGTTTAGTGGCTCTTTAAAGTACATGAATGCAGTCGTTAGAAGGGATGTCTACAAACATTTGTTCCCAGCATTCAGCTCTGAGTTTTTGAGGAATAAGGAATCAAATCCTCCACATTTCACACTGAGTTACATTTGCCTCCGTTTGCGGTTCCTTCTCTGGAGCTGTGCTTTCATGCTGGGCTCACATATCACCATAAAGCCAAGTTTTACGAGGCCTGAGAGCTGAGATTAGAGTAAAGGGAGAGAGAAAGTCTCCTCAGGTCTGTGCCGGTCGTTGCCCAGCTCTATTATCTGTTGGCGCGAGGCTCGGTGTGCTGGAAGCTTCCAGAACAGTCAGGACATGCTTAGTAGTCATTGCTGTATTTATTGAGACAGAGACAGATAAAGAGACCCAGAAGCTTCTATAGACAACCCGAAACAAGCTGCTTACCTCACTGTCATTTTTGTTTCTTCATTTAAACCTAATTTACCCCCCAATTTGATGTGACTAAATCAATATTGTAGTGTGAATACCAACGCTTCTCACCTCTTTCAAGAACTCACTGGTCACTCCATCTGAGGAAGCATGAAGCTTTCGGGTATTAATGGATGACCATTATCATTCTTCAGCCATGTTGTGTATCTGACCCCGTCATGCAGATTTCTACTGGATAACATCTGAATAATTTGACTGTTTCTCTCTCAGGAAGCCACTCAAGTGCTTGTGCAGTCTCTTCCTTGTCATCTCAAGACTTTACTACTGCATCTCTCTGGCTGGTTTTCCACTGTGAGCCACCAAAACCCTGCAGCTAGTTTAGAATCAGCAGAACGACTCGTCTTCAATTTTCCTAAGTTCAGTCATGTGACACCTTTGCTGCGTTCCATACACTGGCTTCCTGTTGCCGCCCACTTCAAATTCAAAACCCTGACACTGGCCTACAAAGGCAAAAATGTACCAGCTCCTTCCTACTTGATGGCAATCATGGTCAAAGCCAGATCTGTACCAAAAGACCGTAGAGCTTCCAGTATGGCTCAGCTCGAAACATCATCCCTCAAGACCAACAGAAAACAAACATTCAGATTCTTCTCTGTGCTGGAGGACCAAGGTGGTGGAACGAACTTCCACTGGGTGTCAGAACAAAACAGAATGACTCGTGGTCTCCAAATGCTGACTGAAGACTCATTTTTCAAATATTTCTCCTAGGGTTCTAAACATTATCAAGCTTTAAGTATCTCTTCGATCCTAGTCTCCACAAACTATACAAACGAGCTTCTGATTGCCCACACCTGGTTCTGTTAGTATAAATACCCCCAGTTTCTGTTCCTCGTCACAGATTATTGAATCTAGTTTCTAGCTCTTCTACAAAGCATTTCTTTTGTTTATTGCTCTTTTGTTACTGACTTTTTTTTTTGCTCCTCTTTTGCCTTGTCCTAGTACTGTTAGTTTAACATTGCTGACCCTTATTTATTTATTTATTTTTTTGACTTCTCCTTTTGCCTAGCCCTTTTATCGGTTTGGATATCCAGTGTATGACCCTTTTCGCCTGCTCTCACTCTGGTATATTGGTATATCTTTTGCAGCCATTTTTATTCTGACCCTGCCTGTCCCTGACTACCCCTGTAAATCTAATGCCTTTATTAGTAAGCATGTGCCAACACCACATTTGCCCTGTATATTATGGGAATTGGTGTGAGGAACATGAACCACAATTAGCTTGATTCTGCATAGATGAATAGATAGTCTCAGCCAAGCTTGGGCTGATTCTTCATGCTATCTCTGCAGTTTATTGCCACGTTTGTACACAAATGGGGTTGTAGGAAGGGAATAGGCTGTCTCCAATAAACTAGCAACAGATTATAGCTCATAAAAAAATAAATAAAAAAAAGAAATCCCCCTTCAATGTCTTGCACTTCCACCCTCCCTAATCAATAGGCTATCAAGAGCAACAACAAAAAAGCAAAAAGGTAGAAAGGCAGAAAGACAAAAAGGCGAGGGCTGGGATGAGGTGGGGTGCAGGAAGGGTGGTGGGTAGGGGAATGGTGGGTGGGGGGAGCAGTGAAATGAAGGAAAAGCAAACAAATGCATGTTCTGTGGGGGGAGAGAATTAGCGTAGCGCTATGTGGCTCCTATTCTCACCTGTCGTTATCCGCTTCAGCTCCTAATGAGCGCGCCTCTATTCCCGGTCACATCACATTTGTTTTAGACGAGTCCCTTTGAACAGCTGGGAGATATTGAGCCCTCTTTGATCATGGAATCTTTCTGAATTCAAAAATAAGAAATGAGCATCTCCCTCCCTCCCTCTCTCTCTCTCTCTTTTTCTCTTTCTTATTCTCTCTCACCCTTTGTCTCTCTCTCTCATGCTTAGCAGTCTCCTTCATTTCTCTGAATACTTTGTTTGCTTGTTTACCACACAAGGCCCACTGCCAGAATTTAGCTGGAAAAGAGCGAGGGAGGAAAGAGAGCAAGTGGGGGGAAAAAATTAAATAAAACAGGCGAGATAAAAAGAGAAATAAAGGAAGAAAGAAGACTCAGGAGCCCTGGCGAAGCGGCGGCGTGGGTTGTGTAAATTTTCTTCATTAATGCTTATAAATTTAACAAAGAAAAAGAGAGACAGCTGGAAGGAAAAAAAAAACACGAAAAAAGTGGAACATTGCCACAAGACGTTGTAGTTGCAACAGCAGGGTTTCGTCTTCTTTTTCTCTCTTTTTTCATTTTTTTCCCTCCTTTTTTCTGCCTTTTTCTTTTTTTCTGAAGCCAGTCATTTTCTAATAATGACCCTTGGCATGCTGTGACACCTGGGACTACCCCAGTGTGAGGGAGGCTGATGAAAATTAGCCCATTCTCATTTCAAACAGAATATCAGCCTGGCCGTGATCACAGCACCGGGGCCCTCTTTCGCAGGGACCCACTGAGAGTACTGGAGTCCCCCCACTACTGTAAAAAAAAAAAAAAACTCAAGCCCACCCCTCGCCGGCACCGGCACGGGGTGCAAAGCCTCAGAGTACGGAAAACCACAGAAAGTACTGTGAAAGTACCAACCCACAAAAAAAAGCAAAATAAATAAATTAATAAATAAAAAAAACCAAGCCCAACCTTCACTGGCATGGGCCCCAGCATCTCAGAATATGAAACATCAAAAATGTAAAAGATTATATTAAAAAATCTCAGGCCACCCTCTGCTCACATGGCCATGAGAAAATGCCCAAATATGAAAAACTGACAAAGATAACTGATGCACCCTCCACTAACTAACTTCCTAACTAACTAACATAAACATAAACTTCATTAATAAAACATGGTTTAAAAAAAATCTTAAGCTCACCATTTGCTGACATGGGCCTTACAAAAGACTTACAGTCTAATTCTGGATAACAGAATCTAATTAATAAAACTATCAATAAAACTAAGTAACTTACTAACTGGATAATTAAGTAAAGCCCTCACAATCTTTTAAATACAAAAAATAATAATAATAAATAATTTATGAATAAAATAAGCATAAAATAATCTCAAGCCCAACCTTTGCTGGCATAAGATGCAAAAACTCTGAATATAAACAAATATTCAACCACTAACTAACTAACTAACTCGCTAAAATAAAAAAAAATAAAAAATATTATTATATTATATATAATTAAATAATCCCAAGACTTGACAAGGGCTGCAAAGTTTCTGAATGCAATAATTAACTAACTAAATAAATAACAATTTAAAAACAATATAAAATAAAATAAGTAAAATAATCTCAAACCTTAACCTTAGTTAGATTGTTAGATGGTAACTCCAGTCCTCAGATTTTTCAGATTTGGAGGCTTTTATGCGGTCCATGCCAGCAAATGATGAGCTTAAGATTTTTATAAATACATTTTTATTAATGTATTTAGTTACATTAGGAGGGTGACTTCAGTTATCTTTGTCAGTTTTTGTCAAAGCTTTAGAATATAAAAAGCCAAGAAATAGTTTCCGTGAAACCCTTGTTGTGTTTGGGTGAGCATTATCCTGCTGAAAAATGCTGGTGGCAATACCAGTGGCCACATGATGTTCTGCACATATCTATCATATCTATTCTTTATACAATTAAGAAAGCACTGGAGTCCCCCACACAAAAATAAATAAATAAAAAATATTAAATCAATAAAATGTAAGAAATTACACAAAATTATCTCATTCCCACCTCTTTCTGACATAGGTCTTCAAATATGACACACAGAGTACTAGAGCCCCCCCCCCCCTAATGCTCTAAAAAAACCTAATGCCCACCCCTGTCTGGCATAGGCAGCCAAGCCTCCTCGCCCGGAACCCCGTCGCCCCTCCCTCAGCCACCACTGCACCAACGCACGGTGACACGAGCGCAGGACGAGCGGGGTCTGGTCTCCGGCTGTTATTCACTGTTTAAAGATTTAAACCATCGGGGTATCATCGTCCCTTTGATGTTTTCTAAGCACAGAGCTGAGGGTACAGGAGAGAGAGAGAGAGAGAGAGAGAGAGAGAGAGAGAGAGACGGAAAGATAGAGGGAAAGATGTGGACAACAGAGTGTGCGATTGAGCTGAACTGAGCTAAATTAGATAGATAGATAGATAGATAGATAGATAGATAGATAGATAGATAGATAGATAGATAGATAGATAGATAGATAGATAGATAGATAGATAGATAGATAGATAGATAGATGGGAAGATTGGGAGAGACCAGTATGATTGTAAGAAAGTAAGAGAAGAAGAGAGAGGGATGAAGGGATAGAACCAAAAGAAGTGGCTTCACAAGAAAGTAATCATCTAGCTTGGAGGGGTCAGAGTGAAGGAGAGAGTCGAGGAGAGAGAGAGAAGGAGAAAAAAGAGGAGTGTGAGGATGGGTCGGGGGGGGAGTGGGCATGTGAGAGAAGCTCCATATCAGTGCAGCCACCCCAACAAAGGGAAGATAAAAGCGGCGAGGTTGAGGCAGGGGCCACGGCTGACTGTGAGCCACAGATTACTCTCTCAGAGACCACAACTTCTCCCGCCTCTCCCAGCACTCCTCAGTAAAACTCGTTTTTTCTTCCAATCCCTCGCTCGCGCTCCTCTTTTTTTAATCCCTCTTTGACTCGGATACTCCTAGAAGAACAACAGACCGGTGTCCGAGGTCTCGGGGTACAAAAAGATTGGAAAAAAATAAAACATTTTCAGAGAGCCTCTGATAACAAGGCCTACCTGACTCGAGCTGCTGATCAGGACAAAACACTACAAGGAGGCTCCCTGGGTGTAGCAAGACCATTCCACTCAATGTCAAGACTTTTGTTTGATTGGAAAACTGTTTTCCTTCCTGTTTGGTCTTGATGCCTAACACCAAGATGGACTTGTTGAAATAGGATGAATTGGGATAAAACTGTACAATTGAAAGGAGGCTCTAGTATACTGTTGGAGCCTTTAGCCTGGATACAAGATGAGATACATTGGTTGGGCATGGAGACATACAGGTTCTGTATGGCATCCTGCAGCACATTTACTCATACAACTCATGTTGTAGCTGGACCTGTAGATCCTGCTCTCTGTCAACTGTTTTTGAGTTGAATTGGGAAAATTAGGGAATTTGGGAAAAAAAAATTTTGAGTTGAATTGGGACAAATTGGGGAATTTGGGAAAAACTAAACAATTGAAAGGGGGCTCTAGTACCCTGTTGGAGCCTCTAGCCAGGATACAAGATGATATACGTTTGGGTGTGACGATATACCGTGTTGCTACAGCTGGGCCTGTAGATCCTGCTCTACACTCATAAGTTGCTGAAGCTGCATCCCAGCTGCAGTTTGGAAGATACATTTATGGGAATCACTTGCTGTTTGTGTGCAAGCATTATCCTGCTGAAAAATGCATCTTTTTTATCCTGCAATACTGGATGGATGTGGCTGGATGTCAGGCAGTTTGTCATTTCTGTCAACTGGAAAAATTATTTTGATTCAAATTGGGGAAAATGGGAGAATAAGGGAGTTTTCAGGAGAGAAATCTGTGTAGATTAACAACATGGCAACACCCTTGTTCCTTACTATTGTCACTTAAAATGCACCTTAAAATCCAGAAAATAGACATTTATTGATAGTGCGCCTTATAATATGGTGTGCCTTAAAAAGTCTGTAAAATATGATAAACCCTGTATTATATTGAATTAAGTTGTAATAGGCTAATGTACTGTTAACAGCCACTTTTTTAGAAACCCTTCCCCTGCAATTCCTCTTAACAGTTACTTTATGAGCTCTAGTCATTTTATAGGTTCACTTTATAGCTGTACAATTAAAGTGTAGCCTAGGGCTGCCTGAAGTGTGGGCTTTGAACCATTATTGGCCAATGAACCAAAAAATATATATCGAAACATATTTCGACACTATATACAGTATAACTTATTTAAGGACTGGGAGCTTGTCCAGGGGGTATTCCTCCTGGGTAGATGCCGACCCTTTCATGACCTTCACCTGGACAGTGTGAATATGAAGATGAACGAATGAATGGCAAAGACTACTATCACATACCAAAAGTCTAAACCTAGCAAAACATAAATATAATTTGTGGTCTAATAATCTGTATTATTTTTTTGAACATTGTTGCCAAATCGGTGCACTGCTTTCTGTGGGGATAATAGATGGGAACCAGGTTGAGGAAGGAGAACACAAAAGGAAGGATACACAAAAATAGCAGATACAGTAGTAACACAAGAAATAACGCTTTGTACGCACGAGATGCAATAAGCTGCAAGGAACAAAGGAAGTTGGCGTCCTAATATAGGGAGAGCACACCCAACATGTGCTCGGTGATGTCACCGCATTTGTAGTTCTAAGAGTTCTGGGGATTGTAGTTTTTATTAGCAAAACCAGCAGGCGTGACAGGATCTAAAAGCGGTTTAGTAACAATTAAAATCTTTGATAGTTTTACCACCCTCTCAAATGATATTGACATCCCCTTGACAGCACACTGCATGAAAATCAACCTGCTGTCAGCTGACAGGATTCTCTGCTGGAGCAAAGTATCATGGGTAAGTGTAAAAGAGCACAAATAAAGAGAAGGCCTGCAAATTAGTAAACCAGGTATGAGATGGCATCTTCTTTTCCATTTTTTTCTGACATCATCTTTATGCAAACTGGATATGTCCCCCAGTTCGTCCCCCCTGACACCCACGTCATTCATTAAAAATGAACAGAAAACGAAACAGGAAACCAACAACAAACCAACAACAAAGAAACACAGAGTGGAGTAGACTGAGACTAGGACTGAGACTGAGACTGAGAAAACAAAGAAACAACCTGACCGATGTCGAACACACACAAGGACCGACAAGAGAACACTGAAACAACAGGGGTTTAATAACACAGTAATAACAGGAAACAGGACACCTGTGGAGAGATAGCGAAGGGGCGGAGCTACAAATTACATACATAGGAGATAATGAGAACACAGAGAGGCTAGCCTAGCCTAGGCTAGCCATGGCTAAAACATGAGAAAGAAAAAACATAGAGGCAGGCAAGGGACAGGATGAGAACGTGACACTTACAATTAAGGCAAAATAACTTGAGTTAAAATTATTTAATTATATATGTAATTTGTTTTCTCAAAATTGTTCAAGTAAATTAAATGTATCCAGGCTTACAGCGGGTAAGCGCTGTGATGTCTGACGCTGTGGTTTGATAAACTCAACATTAAGCATTTTAAAAGGCCTCTGCTTGTTGCGAGGCTCGGGAGACCACAGAAAAGACACTCGTTTGAGTAATTAAACTAGCTGGGAGTGGATGGCTTGTTTTTCAAACAAGTCTTTTAGTCAAATGTTTGTCTTGTGGGAGTTGACAAAGAATATTTAATCTTCTCAACATTACAGAGGACAAAAAGTGTATCAAACTGCCTAACGAGCATTTTTCTGACCCATTTTCCTGCAGCCTTTGTGCATGTTCATCAGGAAGATAATCGCAAGAGGGATTCCCGCGCCGTCTTCGGGATTAGTGGAGTCAGGCTTTTTGACATTCTGACAGCGCTCCGTGGGGATCAATCCCCTTCAAGTGAAACCCTGCTTCTCTCCCAGACCCTGCCTTTACTGCCTTTCTGCTTTCACTGCTCTTCTTTTCCACTGGGAGTGTTTTAATTTGCTGTCTGGCCCTTTAATTAAAAGGCCCCGGCCGCTGGAAGCAAAATAAAGTAATATGAAATCAGCCTCTGAAGAGTGGATTCTGATATTTTCAATTGGAAAGTTGACTGTACATCACCATTTCTCATTTAATTCAAGCGCTTAAAGTGATTTTCTGTCTTTGCGTGAACTTTGACAGCATTCTCGACTTTAACCACGTCTCAACTTCAGCCAACCAGTGCGATGAAGAAGACGCCTTGAGATATGTGTCTCAAGAAACTTGGTCTCCTTTCCTTCAGAAACAACAATGAAAAAATATAATTGTGAAAACACATAGCAGATCACTTGCACACTCCAGAGAGTAACAGATAAAAAAAACACATGAACAAGAGATTTCTTTACAAACCGTTATCAACAACAAACTCTACTCTACTAGAATTACTATATTCACTAATACCACTTACAACTTTACTGAACACAACACAAGCCTTATGTTCACCATGACCAGAAGAAGCTCCGCCCACTTCTCTACTATAATACAGAGTTACTATATTCACTAATACCACTTACAACTTTACTGTACACAACACAAGCCTTATATTCACCATGTCCAGAAGAAGCTCCGCCCACTTCTCAGCTGCACTCGTAGGAGTCTAGGATGAACCAGACTAATGCAGTATTCCCGGAACACCAACAACAACAAAAAAATGTATATAAAATAATTGTGAAAATGACCAGCGCACCACTCGCGCACTCCCGAGACTTGGCGGCTGTTTTTTATCTTTTTTTCTCACTTGTCAGTGTGTAGATTGTTTACATTGTCCTAAAGTGGTGTAAATTGAATTCGCGTGTCTGTTCCCGACAGCGGCTACAAGTGTAAAGTGGTGTGTACGGAGGCATGTGCCCGGCCCCTATGGACTCCAGCTCTCCACACTTGCTCTTTTAAGCTCTAGATAATGTGAGGCTCTCCAGAGGAACCAGCCATAATCAATAAGTCACACAAACCCTGGCAGCCATGGAAACACTCTTAAATTCATTTCAGGTAAGTGTAGGTGGAGGCAGCAGAGGAGCTGTACCACATGTTCCTGGATTCACAGCTGCTGTTGCACAATAAATGACAAAAATAGTAACAACCGAGGAAAAGGGCCAACATTTCATTTTTAATTATTTAATTATGTTGTCAAGTGTCATTAATTAGCCATTATTATTAAATTACTGTAGTTGACTGTTCATTTAGCAAAGTAATACATGTAATAAATGCGGTAATCGGGGACACTTTTAAAGAATAGCATTAATAGTTCATCATTAATTCACAACACACTCTACCTGCTGTTTCTTATACAGACAAATTCATTGTTTTGATCTCATTACTACAAAGTAGTTCTTATGTTAGCTTTATTACTGTAATTATAGCTTCAAATCAAAAAGTTGGCAACGTATGAAAAATGCATGTATGTACAGTGGCATGTATTATTAAAAGTATTCATACCCCTTGAAATTTTCCACATTTTGTCACCTTACAACCACAAACTTAAATGTATTTTATTGAGATGTTGGTACTACTTTAAACTAAGACTGCCTTTATAAAGGGTTTATAAATGGTTTACAATTAGTTCATTAATGGTTACTTATTAGATTGTAAATGCCTTAAAAATCATTTATAATCAGTTATAACACATACGTAGAAAGGGGAACAATGATCTATTGTTTGCCAAATAGTGAACTATATTGCACAGCCATCTATATTGTTGCCCTTTCTAATTATGTGTTGTAACTGATTATTAATGGTTTTAAGGCATTTACAACGTAATTAGTAACCATTAATAAACTAATTGTAAACCATTTATAAACCCTTTATAAAGGTAGTTTTATTTTTAAGTGGTACCGAGATTTTTTAGATCTGATAGATAAACACAAAGTAATTACAATCGTTTTCTTAAACATTTCTACAAACTAGAAATCCTCTACTCATCTTTGCTCCTCAGAGACTTTGAATATAGTCAAATTCTCAAATTCTCACGTTCTTGTCTCGTTCTGTGTCTTTCCTGTCTGTCTCTGTTTTTTCTAAGCACTTGGCCCTCTCTCTGTTCTCCTTGTCTCCGCCTTTGTCTTCAGTGCTTCCACCTGTGTTCATTTGTAGCTCCGCCCCCTCATTACCTTTCCCCAGGTGTTTGCTGTTTCCTTTCCTGCCTTGTGTATATGTATTTATAGCCCTTTGTTTCCTGTTTCTTTTGTCAGTTCTTTTTTTGGTATTTTGTTACATCTGTTTAGATTGTGTTTTTTTCCATGTCTAGTTAAAGTTTCTGTTTCTGTTTTTTGGTTTATTGTTTATTTATTTTCTTAGTTTATAAATAAAATGACTTGCATTTGTGTCCGCTCTCCGCTTCCACTCCTTGCTCCACACCCTGACACAAATTCAGTAAAAGTCAGTATTGCCTTATTAAAGCAAAGGAATAACGTTAGAATAATGATTAATGATATTTATTCATACCCCTGTTGTAATTACATTATTTAAAAAAAAAACATTAACCAGTTATATTATTTTTAACCACATAAGCATTTTTCTGTGTTATTGTTTTTTAGAAACAGTATGACATTTATGACACTCCAAGTGGAACATCAGGCTGCTGTCTAATCTGTAACCCTGAATATCGCATTGACCTCCAGTTGTATCAGAACACATCCTCCTGTAATTGCTTCCCTTTGTCACATCAAGCACTGTCTATAAAGGACCAGTCCCAGATCAGCGGAACGGAAAGCTGGGAGACTGGGTGATGGGTCAGTTTATTTGCATCAGGGTCATCTGGTGTACGAGCAAAAGGAAAAGCATCTTCAAACGGCTCTATAAAACCTGACTCTCCTGTGTGGTCAAAGGCCTTGATCAAAAAAAGGCGCGGAAAAGGCCAGAGATGGCGGTGGCAGCGGTGGCAGCAGCAGTGGCGGGGGTGGCCCCGGCAGAGGCTGTTTGCCCGCTGAGCTATGACAAGTCGTCTGAGCTGGAGGAGTGGAAGGTGCTGCATTGAGGTGAGTTAAGGATCAAATGACAGCGCAGATGTGAAATCAAAGGGACGGCGGTGTGGTTAGGCACCTTTACCCATTTAGAGACAGGTGAGGAGGAAACGGAGGCTTTTACTCGTGGATGTAATGGAGGGACCGCCGAGGTCAGGAAGCAATCATCACCTCAACACCTTCACTCCCAGCGTGGGGTGATTCTCCACAGAGGCAAGACAGGAGCTCAGTGAACTGTCCCGATAATGTGTACAGACTGAAGGGTAAGTCACGGCCCCTCCACCACCACTGACAACCGGAAAAGACCCAGGAAAAGTGTTTCCACAAAAGCATGAATGCGGCACGTCAACAGGTTAGTGCCAGTCTAAAAGATATGGAGGTAAATAAAACAAAGAATAAAGGGGGGCCAGTTCAGCAAGGCAATATCCATGACATCCCACTGATCTGAGCAATGGATGACAGATAAGATGTACAAATTTGGCTTGAGTTACAATACTGTTTGCACTATAAGGCGCAAAAATCCCTTAAAATCCTTTAATTTCCCCAAAAATCGTCAACGCGCCTTTTAATCAGGTGTGCCTTATGTATGAATTTTACCAGTCAGGTTGTAAGGAGCAGTAAAGCCACTCTGCTGAAGTACAGCCTTATACAGGAGCTTCAGCCTAGTTCTCTAGCAGCATTAGCATTAGCCACTAACCATGCTCAATGCTAGCTCTTTTGCCATTCAGAGGTAAGTATTATTGGCCTGTAGCCTGCTGCTAATCCCTGCTAGCACTGCTGGATTAGTATTAGCAGTAGCTGTTAAATGTGCTAAGCGCTATCTCTTTCACCGTTCAGAGATATCATCAGACTGTAGCATTAGCCACCGTTTACAGATATATATTTACCTTGTATAGTAAGTTTTTTATAGCCTTATATATTTTCTATTCTTCTGTGTTCTATCTATCTATCTATCTATCTATCTATCTATCTATCTATCTATCTATCTATCTATCTATCTATCTATCTATCTATCTATCTATCTATCTATCTATCTATCTATCTATCTATCTATCACTAGCTCTTCCAGAGGTGAGTATTATCCAGAGGTGCAAAAAGTACTGAAAAACTGTAATTAAGTAAAAGTACCTTTACTTTGCTAAAATTCTACTAGTTGAGTAAAAGTAAAATTACCTACTTTAAAAACTACTTTAAAAATGACAAATTACTCATAAAATCTACTCAATTACAGTAACTTGAGTAAATGTAATTCATTACTTTCCACCTCTGGTATTATCAGACTGTAGCCTGCGTGCTTACCCTGTTAAAACAAGCTACATGGGACAAACCGCTAGCTGATATCACCCTGGCTTACTGGAAAACTGTGTTTTATGTCTTAAGATCTGGCCCCAGATCTCATATTGACTTCCACAGTTCCCCTGAACTGCCATTTCTTAATAACAATCTGGAAAAATTTTTAAACTGCAAGCTGCATCTAGCTGGAATCTAAGAAATTCCACACAGCAGATGTGAGCTTTCCTTGATTCAGAAGTTTTATTTTTAGCTGTTATTTATTTATTTATTTATTTAACCTCATGTAAAAACCTGATGAGTCAGAGAACATGTGTCCAGATGAAGACATGCCTTTGAGACCTTTACAACAAAGCTGATCATTAGAAACCTGTAAATATTATTCATGTTTCATTTGTTTTTTTGCTACTACTTAATTTAAAATAGTTACTTAATTTGTTGTTTGACCAATGGTGCCTAAAGTTTAGCATATGACGGTATATATCCACTGGAAAAACACACATTCTGGGCTCATCAGAAGAGTCAGAAGACGGCAGGGACAGAGAAGGACGTATGATCAGCTGGGCCCTGCAGACACTGGCTGCATTTAACAGGGCTAATGAAGAGCAGCGGTGAGATTGATTGATGGTCCTGTTACCTCTACCTGATCCACTGCAGAGCGTTTGGTAGCGCGGGAGTGTGGATGAACCTCTACAGTGCGAACATGTCTCCACTGCATGAACGCTGACCCTGCCCTGACCTGCACGCCCTGTCCGGCTTTACCACACATCTGCTGTGGAGCTGGACAGGCACCAACTCTCAGTGTGCGGTGCTGACATTCATCAGAGCAGGCTGAGACATATATATTAATTTATTTTTTTAAAGCATTGTTGCCTCTATTGAACAAACTTTATCGTTACAAACTGTAATATGTAAATAAAAAATTGTAACGTGTTTATCAAAGGCAAATTAAAACAGATGCTAGTGACTGTAGATAGCATTGATGGTGCAACGTCTCTCAAAAGTGAAGCCAACACAAGTCTAGCGCCTCTGCTGGATGATATGATTCTTTGCAATATAATGAATATGATGTGTAGCTCTGTCCATCCAAGCTGTTTATTCCTTTCTATGGTTATTGTGAAGAAACAATAATCTACCCAGCTACAAAATCCTGTAATATTTTTTCTTTGAAATTACAGCTATAAACTTTCATGAAACCTTTTCAAATTGTTAGAAACCCTTTTTATATGTCAGTTCTCATGATGTCAGTCTGCTTGCTCTGGACTCAATATATTTGATCTACTCAATATAGACTCCACTTTCCAGCATCCATACACAAGACTTCCCTGATTCACTATCATGCTGATCACATTATGCTATGGCGATCACTCTCCCCCAGTTACTGATTGTTTCCACCTGACCTTTCTAGTATAAATACCTCTCAGTTTGCTCTGTTCCCTGCTGAGTATTGAGTTTATTTATCTAGCTCTTCTTCAACACGTTTCCTTTGTTTATTGCCTTTGTTCCCTCTCTATTGTTTATTTCCATTATTATTCCAATCTATTTTTGTATTTCTGACTACTCTTTAGCATTTGCCCTTTCTATGCTGAATTTACCATGTATGACTCTGTTTTGCCAGACTACGCAGTGGTATGTTGTTTGCCATATTGTTGATGACCCTGCCTGTCCCTTACTACTCCCGTAGCCTAGCCCCTTTGTTAATACACTGTGTGTTTGGTAGTGACTGTCTTGTGTCTGACCGCCGTAGCATTAGGGCTACATTCTTGGTTAGCTGGGTAAGTACTGTAAAGACTCAACATAGAGAAAGAATGTATGAACTGTATCTTCTTAGTAGATAAAAATGTTTTTTTTTATGTACTGTCAAGTAATGAGGATTTATATGATCGACCCTTGACTGGCCTATACTGTATATAAGCTGATGACTCACAGGTGCAGTGCTTTGCATTACCCACAGCATACAAGTGAATATATTGCTATAAAACGACTTGTTTTTTGTTTTGTTTGCAGTCCTTCCTTATGTTTTCCATCCGCATCCATCACCAGCCGAAAGTGCACGCACACACACTCTTCACAATAATCCTTCGGGTCGACTTCCTTTGACATTGAAGAGCCATAGCGGTGATAACATTAAATGAGGTCCTCACAGGCAGGGAGCGCATATGCAGCGAGATGATTGAGCTGGCTGTAACAAGGCCTTGTGGCAAGGTCTCGTTAGATCCCCCCCTTCTGCACAGGCTTTGGGGACCTTTAAGCCTTTATATGTCATGCACTGTAAAATCAGGACCTGTGGGCAATGCCGTGAACTGTGTTACATATAAAGTATGAATAGACTCAGCATTGAGATTTAACACGGAAGAAAAACGTGTATACTGTACATATATATATATATATATATATATATCAGTCGTCTTTCTGCATGGAAAATAATATACTGTATAAAAGATACCTGTCTGTGGACTCTGAGGAGCCGAGCCACAGGAGAACGGTACCCAAGCTCCAGTACGTGTTCCAGAGTAATACATCAGAATAGCCCGATGAGAGTTTTCATACATTTTTTGCGCATGTCTGTTTGATCAGTCCTGGTCAAGAGAGAGAGAGAGGAAAAAAGAGAGGGAGGGAGGGAGAGAAATGAATAAATATTGGATAAATGAATTTATTGTATAATGCGAGCAATCAAGTTCATTACAGGGGTATACAACTGTTAGAAGCCAATGTGACCATGAATTTTTCAGCACGAACACTTCTTCCTAAGTTTTGGCCTATAAATATTTCTGGAGGTCTTGGATGAATTTTTCATGGCCGAGCGGAGGAGATGAAAGAGGCGATGGTGGGATCAGGGGGACGAGAGCGCCGGGCTGCTGACACAAAGCAGAAAGCTGCCTCGCCTCCAATCTTTATCAATGATGTCCTCTGTGTCTTATTGCTGTAATTACCCTGCGCTTTGTCCCGGCCTGCCAGCTCATTACATGGGGCAGGGAGCAGGAGGGGGAGGCGGCCGGCCACAACCGGAGGTGCTTAGGATGCCACAGTTTATATTTATAGTATATTTATATTTTATTTGCCTTCAAAATTAGAGCCAGACTCCTTGATTGTTTTAACTGATGAATAATGACAGAAAACCTTAAGCCTAATGATTCTACCACAGTTAACTTCACAATAAGCTAAAGAAAAAAAACTATTAAAACATTATTATTAGTATTATTATTAATGTTTTATGATTGATTAAGTAGTTGATTGATTTACAGCAACTACATTGTGTAAACTGAATGTGTGATAATAGTATCAATAGTAGCTAAAAGCTTAGATGCTAGCTAGTCAGTAGTAGCAAAGTAAATGCCAGTAGCAACTTCAATGCTAGCTAATTTACACCATGTAGTCTATCTCTCTCCATTAAGTTCCATTAAATCCTAAATGCAATGCTCTAGAATCTATTAGAAAGTCTTCTTCTCATCAAAAAAAGTAGGATAATTGGGATTTTAACACCAATTAGCAGATGTTCCAATAATGTACATTAGAAGCAGGTAAATATTAAAATATTAAGATTAATCCAGTCTCTCAATGAACTGTGCATATATTAGGTCTTAAATGCAGCATACTTTTTTGCACTGGATTATAATGTGCACTATCAATAAACGTCTATTTTCTGGTCTATTTTCATACTCAAGGCGCACCGGATTATAAGGCATATATGCGACACGAGTAAGGAACAGGGGTGTTGCCATGTCTTCCTCCAAATTCAGCAGAGCTCACTGCTGGGTGGGGAGACCTGTAAAGCTAAACTAAGTTAGGTAAACAAAACTATATATATAAAAAAAAAAATATATATATATATATATATATATATATATATATATACTATGGCAAGCCAAACAGGAAATATATAATAAAAGCTGATATATATATAATGAAAGTCGATATATATATAATGAAAGCTGATATATATATAATAAAAGCGATATATATATAATGAAAGTCGATATATATATAATGAACTCTGATATATATATAATGAAAGCTGATATATATATAATAAAAGCGATATATATATAATGAAAGCCGATATATATATAATGAACTCCGATATATATATAATGAAAGCTGATATATATATAATAAAAGTGATATATATATAATGAAAGCTGATATATATATAATGAAAGCTGATATATATATAATAAAAGCGATATATATATAATGAAAGCCGATATATATATAATGAACTCTGATATATATATAATGAACTCTGATATATATATAATAAAAGCTGATATATATATATATAATAAAAGCTGATATATATATAATGAAAGCTGATATATATATAATGAAAGCCGATATATATATAATGAAAGCTGATATATATATAATGAAAGCTGATATATATATAATGAAAGCTGATATATATATATATATATATATATATATATATATATATATATAACGAAAGCTGTTAAGACCCTTTAAGAGGTAAACGGGTGGTCCGCACAGTCAGCCTGAGAGACTGAAGGTGGCGTTGTGGTTCAGCCGGCCGCAGCTCCTCGCGCAGGGGAGGCCGACCACCGGCAGGCAGCGCGGCTCATTCTCTCCACGGAGGTGCAGCGCGACCGGCCTCGGACTGGCTTTAAAGTGTCAGGGGGCGAAGGTGGCAAAAAAGCACCGGCCCGCGAGCTGCTTTCACTTTCCCCGAGCCGGGGACGGTCTACCAGCGTTCATTATATATATATATATATCAGCTTTCATTATATATATATCAGCTTTCATTATATATATATCAGCTTTCATTATATATATATCAGCTTTCATTATATATATATCGCTTTTATTATATATATATCAGCTTTCATTATATATATATCAGCTTTCATTATATATATATCGCTTTTATTATATATATATATCGCTTTCATTATATATATATCAGAGTTTATTATATATATATCAGCGTTCATTATATATATATCAGAGTTCATTATATATATATCAGTGCTATCCTTACTTCCTTTTCCTGATGATTTAATTTCCTGTTCCCATTTTTCCCCCCAAGCTAGCTGCTGTTGTTAAAAAAACTTATGGAGTGTTATTTGTAACAATATCATATAAATAAATGAATAAAGAAATAATTGCTTAAAATGTTAAATAAATATTTAAAATGAGATTTAATTAATTAAAAATAATTAATAATTAGTTTCCCAAATCCCTATATTTCCATATATATATATATATATATATATATATATATATATATATATATATATATATATATATATATATATACGGAAAAAATAATTAATAATTAGTTTCCCAAATCCCTATATTTCCCTATATATACATATAGGAATTAAAAAATAATTAATAATTAGTTTCCCAAATCCCTATAATTCCCTATATATGTATATATAGGGAAATATAGGGATTTGGGAAACTAATTATTAATTATTTTTTCCGTATATATATAGGGAAATATAGGGATTTGGGAAACTAATTATTAATTATTTTTTAATTAATTAAATCTCATTTTAAATATTTATTTAACATTTTAAGCAATTATTTCTTTATTCATTTATTTATATGATATTGTTACAAATAACACTCCATAAGTTTTTTAAACAACAGCAGCTAGCTTGGGGGGAAAAATAGGAACAGGAAATTAAATCATCAGGAAAAGGAAGTAAGGATAGCACTGATATATATATAATGAACTCTGATATATATATAATGAACGCTGATATATATATATAATAAACTCTGATATATATATAATGAAAGCGATATATATATATAATAAAAGCGATATATATATATAATGAAAGCTGATATATATATAATGAAAGCTGATATATATATATAATGAAAGCGATATATATATAATAAAAGCGATATATATATAATGAAAGTGATATATATATAATGAAAGCTGATATATATATAATGAAAGCTGATATATATATAATGAAAGCTGATATATATATAATGAAAGCTGATATATATATAATGAAAGCTGATATATATATAATGAAAGCTGATATATATATATAATAAAAGCGATATATATATAATGAAAGCTGATATATATATAATGAAAGCTGATATATATATAATGAAAGCTGATATATATATAATGAAAGCTGATATATATATAATGAAAGCGATATATATATATAATAAAAGCGATATATATATAATGAAAGCTGATATATATATAATGAAAGCTGATATATATATAATGAAAGCTGATATATATATAATAAAAGCGATATATATATAATGAAAGCTGATATATATATAATGAAAGCTGATATATATATAATGAAAGCTGATATATATATAATGAAAGCTGATATATATATATATAATGAACGCTGGTAGACCGTCCCCGGCTCGGGGAAAGTGAAAGCAGCTCGCGGGCCGGTGCTTTTTTGCCACCTTCGCCCCCTGACACTTTAAAGCCAGTCCGAGGCCGGTCGCGCTGCACCTCCGTGGAGAGAATGAGCCGCGCTGCCTGCCGGTGGTCGGCCTCCCCTGCGCGAGGAGCTGCGGCCGGCTGAACCACAACGCCACCTTCAGTCTCTCAGGCTGACTGTGCGGACCACCCGTTTACCTCTTAAAGGGTCTTAACAGCTTTCGTTATATATATATATATATATATATATATATATATATATATATATATATATATATATCAGCTTTCATTATATATATATCAGCTTTCATTATATATATATCGGCTTTCATTATATATATATCAGCTTTCATTATATATATATCAGCTTTTATTATATATATATCAGCTTTTATTATATATATATCAGAGTTCATTATATATATATCAGAGTTCATTATATATATATCAGAGTTCATTATATATATATCGGCTTTCATTATATATATATCGCTTTTATTATATATATATCAGCTTTCATTATATATATATCAGCTTTCATTATATATATATCACTTTTATTATATATATATCAGCTTTCATTATATATATATCGGAGTTCATTATATATATATCGGCTTTCATTATATATATATCGCTTTCATTATATATATATCGGCTTTCATTATATATATATCGCTTTCATTATATATATATCGGCTTTCATTATATATATATCGGCTTTCATTATATATATATCGCTTTCATTATATATATATCGGCTTTCATTATATATATATATCGGCTTTCATTATATATATATCGGCTTTCATTATATATATATCGCTTTCATTATATATATATCGGCTTTCATTATATATATATCGGCTTTCATTATATATATATCGCTTTCATTATATATATATCGGCTTTCATTATATATATATCGCTTTCATTATATATATATCGGCTTTCATTATATATATATCGGCTTTCATTATATATATATCGCTTTCATTATATATATATCGCTTTCATTATATATATATCGGCTTTCATTATATATATATCGCTTTCATTATATATATATCGGCTTTCATTATATATATATCGGCTTTCATTATATATATATCGCTTTCATTATATATATATATCGGCTTTCATTATATATATATCGGCTTTCATTATATATATATCAGCTTTTATTATATATTTCCTGTTTGGCTTGCCATAATATACGTATATATATATATATATATATATATATATATATATATATATACATATATATATATATATATATATATATATATATATATACGTATATATACGTATATATATATATATATATAGTTAACTTACAGTAAGCTTAGATTTCCAGATTTCCACTAGAACTGGATGCAGTAGCATTAGCAGCTAACCGCTATCCACTAACCACCCAACAGTGCTACACCGAGGATTTGTGAGATTTCCGGTAAGCCAGGCTGATATTAGCTAGCATTTCTTTCCACATAGCTTGTTTTAACACAGTAAACATTCAGACTACAGTGAGATATACTCGCCCCTGAACAGTAAAAGAGCTATCACTTAGCGTAGTTAGCAGGTAATGCTAATGCTGCTCCAGCAGTGCTAGCTGGGGATAGCAGCAGGCTAGAGGCCAATAATATTCACCTCTGAACGGTGAAAGAGCTTGTGCTTAGCACAGTTAGTGGCTAATGCTAATACTGCTCCAGTCTCGATTCTCTGAAATCATAGTGGCAGCACGTAGCCACCTGGACAACTCAGAGCCCCCCACACACAGCGACCTTGTTGTTGATGGCATCCCTGAGCCATATCGAAAATCTCTGTCCCAAAATGTTTCAAATTATTAAAATAATTATAGATAATCAAAATGTTCTCCAATCTTTAAGACAGAACAAGAACTACTGTTGACATGAACAATTCAACGTGTCTCCAACTCAAACTCAAACATGTTCCATGCCAAATATATGCATAATAAGAAATAAAAACTATATGCAGTGAAAATATACAGTCATTAACCTGGACCATATGATTTCTGTGATATTTGAAGTCTTATAATATGATGAACAGTCATTAGCAAGAATTGCAGTAGGCTAGTGGGCTTTACTGGTACATCATGGTATAGAATGCTGCATGACCTCCTGTCTGAGGTCTCTGTGCTCTGAGAAAAATAAGGGGGTGTGCAGGTTATCATAAGGAGCTGCCCTCTCCTCTGAGACGTCGGGGGGATGGACTGGTGGTCCTCAGAGGAAGTTGGACAGGACTGTGAGTGCAAAATTGAATTTTTTGTTGTTTTGCTTTTTTTTTTTTGAAGGGGTTGGTCTGGGGGTTGGGGGGGGGGGTGTAGTTGTGGACATTCCGTAGCATCCTTTTGTCCCTGTGCTCGTCTTCCTCACTGACCAGAGCGGAGTGTCCATCAGCCTGGTCTCTGGAGTGCTGTAGGAAGAGCCGGGCTGGCCGGAATAAGACACACACTCTAGGAAAGTGCTTTTTTCTTCTTTTCTGTTTTTTTTTTTTTTCTAAGCCGGACAAAGAGTGATGGATTGGGCTAGCCGGGCCTGAGCGCACAATACATTTGTGAAGGGACGAGAGAAAAAAAAAAAACACACAGCTAGAGGTCTGGCAGAAAAACACTCCCATTTTACACTTGGCAGCGGCTGAAATATTTAACAGCATGTCTACCAGTAGTTTCATTCCACTTGCCCATAGAACGAATGGACGTTAGATGCAGAAAGATTATAAAATAATAATATTAATAATAATAAAATAAAGAAAAAGAAGAATGAGGACAATGCTTTGGGAGTATCTGGGTTTACTGTTAATTATAATTAAGCAATATTCTCAATAGGGTTTTTTTTTTAGCATTTTGATGTAGTTTGGTACAGTGCAATAACTTTCTTTATATATATATATATACAGTAAGTAGCACAAAAGTTGGCCTTGAATTAGCTGAATTAGTGAATCTCACTGAACGCATGGCTGCTGCTTCCAGTGCATTAGATGTATCTGTATCTGACCTTGCTTTCACACTGAAGCCTCTGTACGTAATCCTCTGTAGTTTGTGATTAACGGGAGGCGTATTCTCCCGAGAACAGAGAAGAGCAGGCTACCTGCCAGTCTCTGAGCACAGCGAGACTCGAAAAAGCACGAAAGCATAAAATAATAACCACCTTTTCCTCCAAAAATTGTCCCAATTTCCTTTGAAGGAGGCGATGATCCTTGATGTTCGGCAGCGGCGCATTCAGGGATTTCTTCTTTTCCATCTAGGTTATATTAATTAATGCGTGTTTTTTTTTTTTTTTTCTTAAATTAGCCCTCTGAGGAGCAATAACTCAAATTCTTGTATTTATGTAAGTAATGGGTTGGAAGAAAATGCTAAACTGAAATAATTATGCAGTCCAACACTTTGCTTTGAGAATAAACTGCGTGAAAAACGCTATGAAATATGAATGTGTTTAGGGTGCAGAGTTAGTTAAATATTTACAACCGAGTGTTAGTTTACAACCTCAGTTAAGATGCTAGTCAGCTACAATAATTGCTTAGTTTGAACGTTTTCTGCTTAATTTGTTCGTTTGGTGCTACATAACTCGGTTTTGAAACTGATTAAAATCCACTGTTCATTACTCATCATATATATATATATGGACGGATTAAAACGTGTGTTTGTATCAGAACTCAGTCTCAGGCTTTTTTCTCTGATATTAAACAGAGCTGATATGTGATCAGGTGCCGTTGTAACAGCCTAACCGCTCAGAGAACACCGTTCCAGGCTGTGAAGTTCAGGGCAGCTCAGCTCGGGGAGAGAGTGCTGGAGTGAATGCCCCATGGGGACTGATCTTATGTCAGGAGATTGCAGATTTTTACGCTAAAGAAGCTACTCAACCCCACCAAAGACTGAATTATTAAAGGCCCTGTATGTTTTTCAAAGGCTTGATTTAGCTTTTAGGTTTGGGGGGGTGCGAGGAATGTTTCTTACTCTCTAACTGGATCATTTCTGTTCCACCCCCACCTCTACGATTCTCGGCACGCCCGCTCAAATGGCCCTTTACTTTCTAAGCATGCTTTTACTGCCTTTGAAGAGTTATTTTTGTTGATGAAAAGGATACGCCGGCTTGGTAAAGTGAACTGCGGCTATTCACCGACTTGTTTAATACTCCTCCCCTCCCAGGTTTGGTTTATAAATTTATTATCAGTAAAGCGTACGCCGAGCGCCGCTCTCATGCCTCGCCGAGGCCTAGAAGCTAAGCGGTGGTGCCGTGCGGAGACAGAGGGCCAGATAAAACGTGAAAAAGAGCAAAAAGGCGAGAAAGCGAAAGAGAGAGAGAGAGATACAAAGGGAGCACCGATATTCTGCTCCTCCTGCTGCTGCCGTAACTCGCGGTGATGTCGGAAGAGCAGCCACGAAGTTTTAAAGCACTGCCTTCATCGACGCCTCACTCGATTGAGTACAGAGACGGAGTACAGAGGAGCGGCTTGTTAACAGCGTGTATGTTAATTGCGTAGATTTAGAACTGATCAATCCACATTGGATTCCAGCGTTTATCCAACACTTTGAACTCAACCCATTGATTGGCCCAAATATAAAGGAATTTAACAGTATGTTTAGTGGAAAATCACAAAAAAAAACACACCCAGTGGAGAGGCGCTGCAGTGGTGTGTAGACATGTTATATCTTTAACCCTCTGATGCTCACACCAACAGAAAAGCCATGGAATAACAGAACCGGATGGTGTTTTTCTCTTTGTAAAGACCACCGTTTTGAAAAACACACCTCAACTTTATGTTAAAACAAGAACGGCTTGTCAAATAATTGTACAATTTGCTGTAATTAATCGTGATTTCCTTCTTAACAAAAAAACTTTAATTTGGATAATTTGATTGTAAAATAAAAGAAAAATCAATGTTACATTTTTGTTGTGTCTAATCTGTTTAACTTTTAACACAAATTGTTGTTTATAACTATGTGTATATATCCGTTAAAAAAAAAATAATAAATTAAACATTAATGCAAAATGTGAAAAAGAAACAGTAAAACATCCCTATATAAAATGTAATCTACCTTGTCAACAATATTGACATGTTTATAAAACAAAAACAACAACAAAAAAAAAAGAAAAAAGAATGCTAATACACCACCATGCGATGTAAATAGAGTGATATAGGGCTGGACATAAAAATTATGTAAAAAAAAAAAATAAATAAATAAATAAATAATCCGTAAAAAAAAAAAAAAGAGCTTGGATCACATGTGACACATGTGCCATCCAGCATCACACTGGGAGTGATGTGGAAAAAGTACGCCACCAACTAAACCCACCCAGAGAGAGAATGACCAATTGTGCTTTCTCAGACTTCGGCTGCTGATGCAGTTGAAGCATTACACAGATTTGGATTTGGTTTAAATCCAGCAAATGCATGATTTGTTATTGCTTAATGGAGGCCTAATTAGCAAGTAGGCTAAAGAACAAATGATGAAAGACTAAGGACTAAGAACTATGATTTATAATATGTTCTTATTTATTCATCTTGGGTTGGGCTTCAAAAGAGTTGAAACAATATAAAAAAAATACTATTACTATTTGTAAGATATAAAACTGTAGGCTATATCAAATTGAATGCTTTCTGAGGAAAGCACCGGATCCCCAGCTCTGATACATCAGCAAACAGATGCCTGTGCTGACCAACAACATACTGGAAGTGATGAAGGGAGAGAGCGCCACCTACTGTACTCACCCAGGGAGACAAAGGGACAATTATGCTCTCTTGGACTCTGGCTCCTGATGCTGTTGCAGCCTGACATGGGATTTGAATGTCTTTGGATGCCTAAATATCTTTTTGTTCTCTTTGTAGATGCCTAATTAGCAAGCTTATAACATCCTATCGTTTATAAAATGGTGCATTTTATTCATCCGGGGCTGAGCTTTAAAAGGGCTGAAAAGCTGTACAAAATGAAATAATGAAATACTATATGTAGCTTATAAAATGATAATTCAGAAGGAAACACCTCACCACAAACCCCTCACTCAGCCACGTCTCTAATGCTTGTTTAGCACGGGCGTTTACGGGTAGAGCGTGCCACCGTGTCGGTGTTTGGAACAATCTGTGCTGCAGTCTGTTCAAACCGGAGAATCGCTGCAGATTCGCTCTGACAAAGAGAGGAATTTGATTTCTAAAACGCTCTCTCGTCTTTCGCTACACAAAGAAGCCGCCGGGGGAGCGAGAGGAGCTACCGCTGGAGAGGGAAGTGGGCTGGAAGGCAAATCTAGGTGATGTGTATGTTCTTAGAGTGCCCCTGGGTCTATCTTGGGTAGGTAGGATCTGACAAAGATCTGTAAGGAGGGAAAAAAAAATCCTCCACTCTGCTCAAGCATGGGAAATTAAGCCCGGCTAAAGATTCTCTCTTTAAGAGCGTTCCCAACTCTCTCACTCTCTCTCTCTATCTCTCTCTCTCTCTCTCTCTCTCTCTCGTTCTTAGTCTATCTGTCTTCTCTTCTGCTTTTTTCTCCGTTTTTCGCTCTTTTTTTTTTCCTCCCCTCATCTCCTTCTCTCTTCTGGCTCCACAGTGGCAGGAGAAATTACGGATTGTACCATTAGATAAACTCCCAGTAGCACCTCCTGTTAAAACCTGAAGGTCCTGGCGCAGTCCCAGCCTCGCCTCCCCCGAGTCTTCTTTCAAAGGGAGACTCCGGCGCAGCCTCCAGGGGATGTTTAACTGATTGCAAGGACGAGTATTTAGAGAAACTTCTGTGGGAATTCAACAAGTTGCCTGCTGCTGTCAGAAGGAGAATTTAACTGTCAGGTAGCATTATGTTTCAGCCTCCCCGATTAGGAAGTAATGACCGATCTTGATGGGCTGCTGCTTCTCTTTTTACCCGCCAAAAAACATGCCGCCGCCACCGCCACCACCACCGCCATCGCCATCATTGCCTGTGCCTGTGGATAGAAAAGATGCAGAGCGAGAAAAAGACAGGAGAGAAACGGATAGACGAGGAGACGAAGAGTGGGCCACGAGGGGGGCTCCCCGCATCTCATAACACAAACCAGCCGCGAGCTTCATTTGAATTTGAAACACTGCGGCTAAGTGATTTAAATGGGAAGATTATCAAAGATTATAGCTGCGATGGAAATGCGATTCCCTGTTTTTCCTCTCAGTATCAAACAGGCATGGAGGGAGGAGGGCATGCTCAGGCTGTGTGTTGTTTTTTTTTTTTAAGGAAAGCTAATGAATTATTAAAGATTGTCAGATGTGGGTAATAAAGTACGTAATGAACCATTAGTGAGTTTTCGGTTTAAGATTGGGAAATTAGCAAAAAGAAAACAAGCCGGATGCCGTTCGCAATCATTCAAGCTGTTTGGGTTGCTGCTGCTATTTTTTTTTTTTTTTTTTTTAGCTCTTTAGGATCTTCAATAAGAACTTATACATGAATATGCATGGTTCTACAGGCTCAGAATGGCCAAGCACAAAGACTATAACACTGACACTATGACCCAAGTATCACAAGTTCAAATCCTAAAATCTTAAAGTCGGAAATTGCCTACTTGTTTTTATTATGCCTCCATTGGAAAAAAAACAAAAAACATCCGAGTCTCCTGTTAGGC
This sequence comes from Astyanax mexicanus, assembly GCF_023375975.1. Taxonomy (NCBI): domain Eukaryota; kingdom Metazoa; phylum Chordata; class Actinopteri; order Characiformes; family Acestrorhamphidae; genus Astyanax; species Astyanax mexicanus. The sequence continues at coordinate 50,545,317 of NC_064412.1, read as the reverse complement.
TGCAACTGCATCAGCAGCCAGAGTCTGAGAGAACACAGATGGCCATGGATGGGCTGGAATACAGCAGGTGGCGCTCTCTCCCCTCATTAACTGCATTGTGATGATGGTTGGTACGTGTGTCTATTATCTGATGTATCAGAGCTGAGGATCTGGCACTTTCCTCCGAGTGTGTTAATTCATGCTTAGGCTGACCCTGCTCGCTTCTAGTGTCAGAAGTACTGCAAGTAAGTGATAGGGGGGAATCCTAGTGTTCCTAGGTTAATTGGCTAATTTGGGGAGAAAACTGGGTATAGTAAAAATAAAAAAAAAGAATAAGCATGTATGGTTCAGTTTATAAGTGAAACATAAAGCCTCAAATATCTCCCATAAGGAATTATTTACGATTCAATGCATATTAAAAACATTTATTCTACACTATATGGACAAATGTTTGTGGACACCCCTTCCAATGAATGTTAAGCTAAAATTAAGAAAAGGTAAGGTAAGGAACCACAATGATATTCCCAGGTCAAATTAACTAATTTCTCATTACTATTAATAACTTAATTTATTAAGAGATTAAGAGAGATAAAATTACTTTTATAAGAGCAAATCATTTTCTATGTTGTCTACAGAACACTACAGAGTTTTTGTGAATTTAAGTAGGCAAAAAAATATAAAACAAAATATTGTTATTATTTATTATATATATATATATATATATATATATATATATATTTACAACTGATGTTGCAAAGCAGCTTCACTTAAAATAAGGAATACATCAAAAGATCAACTTATAAAAACATAAACAAAATACATAAAAAAAACTCCTAAGACTCACAGGAAGGACCCACCCTCCTGTGACCAAACTGATATTATATAAATTATAAAAGTTACTGTACCACCATATATAGCTGCTGTTATGATAAATGAATGAAAACAAAAAAAAAAGTAAATTTATGTTAAAATAATGAAGATGTATATAGATAGAAAGGCATAATATATCCTAAACAATTTTATACAAGATAAGGAAACATTTGACCGTATTGTTATTTCATGTCCGCTAATTTAATTCCAAAAATATATTTTTTCTCACAGTCTTGTGTAAATTATGTATTATAGAAACATTGTAATTAAAGGATGATGACTTTATTCCTCAATATATTGAACAACATTATATTGAAAGATTTGACTCATGAGTCATTAAATTGTTGAATTGTTAAATCATTTATATCAGAGCTGACATTTTTCATCATTTTTTGCCTTATCTTGTTCTAACATTTCATACTGTGGTCTAACCTCAAACTACTGTCCGCACAGCATGTTTAAAAACTGAAACATATAGATCTTTAAATTATCTTTAATTATTGTTTATCAAAAAATAAATGAGATATTGAATCAATATCAGAATAACATGTTTGGCAAATAATAAATGCGCTTAATTAATACTTTTAATTAATATATTGTGTATAGTTTGTGGCTAAAATATAAATCAAATATATTATTAGTGCCAATTTGATGTCATTTCCATTATTATTTAAAATTGGGATGATAAAAGTAACCAAAGGTTTAACTAGAAGACGCAAAACGTATTCTCAAGTCTGGAATGATGCACTACTCATAAATTATTGATAAAAATGTATGATGTTATGATAAATTAATAAAAGACACAAAAAAGGTCAATACAAATGTTTCCTATATGGACAAAAAGGTACTGACTGATAATACCTTGCATGAGCTCTTTACAGTGATTCTTAAAGTTTAGTGTAAGTCTTGGTGACAACATTCAATGGAAGCATCACTGAAGAATATGTGATTGATGATTGTATCATTTGGTTTATTGAGGTCCGATAAGGCTCAATAAGGACCAATATGGCTCGATAAGGCTCAATAAAACCCGATAAGGTAGGCTTGTGCCTGAGAGTGAGCTGAAGGAAGCTGATTAGTGCTTTACAAAAGAGAGCAGTTATGTGTCAGCAGACTTCAAAGCATTAAAACATAGTTGACTTTGCACTGAATGAGGCCTTGAATGCTTTGGGACTTTTATTGTACCGAGCGCCGCAAAGTTATACAGCAGCGCCCTCTGCTGCTGGACTCCGAGACTTCACGAGACTGCACGCTGGATTCTTTCATCACCCTTTCCTTTGTGACTTCAACCTATATCTAGGCATTTATAACAACTCCATTCCATTGATTTCATTTTTTTTTTTTTTTCGTATGTTTTAATTTTAGTTTTCCTTACGCTAGTAGTTACACTTTCTACTACACTCGTGTCGTCACCAGCCGGGAGCTGAGAAAGAAATAAATACATAAACATCAATAAATAAGAAATAAATAAATTAATAAATAAATATGAGAGTAATAGATCCCAGAAGCAGATGTCAAGAGTATCCTTGAGATTTGAGCACACACTGGAGTTGATATCGGCTCACAAGTTCCATAATTCAGTGGGTTTACGCGCTGCATAATTCATGGGCCGAAAATGTAAAAGTTTAAGAAGCCGCCGAGCGCTGTGTGAAAGTTATTTTGCGAGAGAGAAGTCGTGTCTGCAGGCTTCCCTTCTGGTTTGTAATTGTGGCGGGTTGTTCTGGCCTTTTCTCACGCTTTCTTCCCTTCTTTTTCTCTTTTTTTTTTTTCAATCCCGGCCGCTGATTTTTTCTCGGCCCCTCTGCCGGGCTGACCTTCTGAGAGGCAGCTGTGTGGTTAAAGCAGCCCATTTTCAAGGCTCTTGCAGCTCGAATCAAAACTCCATTATAGATTTTACCTCGGGGGGAACCCAGGGCCTTGAGAGGCTCTTCGCAATTTTACCTGTGGAAAAAGCTAAAAGGACGGGTGGTTCTCCAGAGGGGTGGCTGCTGCCGCTGCTGCTAGTGATGGTGGTGCTGATGGTGTGGAGTGAGCGAAAGTGCCGGGTGCGTACCGCAGGACTCCGGCCTCATATTCATGCGGTGGCCTGCTGGTGGTGTTGGTGTGGGCTGTCGGTTCCGGGAGGGGGGTGGTGGAGGGGTTAGGGCTGATCGAAAATGGAGCTTTAGAAACACTCAGAAACCTCGAGCAACAGGGCCAGCACCTCCGGGAGACAACAGCACAGAGAAGCGCTGAAGAGGCTCCAATACTCCCAGACTAACTCCTGTACTAAAGGCTGGGATTGAGTGATGCAGTGATGCCTTAACACTGCAGGGACAAATGGTTACTAAAGCTGTGCAGAACCTCATCGCGCTGGTGCAGATCCATCAGCCCAGTTCCAGTTTCTGTTTCCATTTGCTGCATTGCTTAATCAGGAGCAGAAATTGCACGGAAAAGAACATACAACACCACTAATGCCGCAATAGCATTGAGCAATGCCTGCAACCAGGATAGTATAATGTAGCTAACGGCGCATTAGCAAAGCCAGCAACTGTGATCATCCAACGCCACCTACACCACATTAGCAATGCTGATGATTCAGCTAAAGCTGTGTTAAGCAACACCAGCTTAATTCAACATTGCTAATGCGTCATTAGCAACACCATTGTCCGGTCTAATACAACAAAATTTATGCCACAATAGCAATGCCTGCAACTGGACTCATTCAATGCATGTTAGCAATGCCTCTGACTGGGCTCCACCAACAGGTGTAAGCAATAGCTGTGACTGGGCTCATTTAACGCATGTTAGCGAAGTCTGCTATTGGGCTCATCCAACATGTGTTAGCAATGCCACTGACCAGGCTCATGCTGCATTAGCAATGCCGGCAACTGGGCTCATCCAACACCATTTTAACCACCTTGGCAATGCTGACGACATGGCTCATCCAATGCCCCTTACACCGCCTTAGCAATGCTGATAACAGTGATTAACCATGTCAAGCAACATCAGCGTCCAACATTGTTAATGCCTCATTAGCAAAACCAACAACTGGCCTCATTTAACCCCACTAACGCCACAATAGCACTGTCTGCAACTGGACTCATTCAACGCGTGTTACAAATCCTGCAACAGGGCTCCACCAGCAGGTGTTAGCAATGTCCGCAACTGGGCTCATCCAACACCACTTAAACTACCTTGGTAATGCTGACTACAGGGCATATCCAATGCTGATTACACCACCTTAGCAGTGTTGATGGCAGTGACCATCCTTTATAGCTGCTTTGTTAGGCAACAATATTGTCTGGGCTAATCCAACATTGCTAATGCCTCATTCCCACCCACTAATGCCACAATAGCAATGTCAGCAACTGGGCTCATCCAACGCGTGTTAGCAATGTCTGTTACTAGGCTCATTCAAAGCATGATAGCAATATCTGCGATTGGGCATACCCAATGCATGTTAGCAATGACTATGACCAGGCTTATTCAATGTAGCTAATGATGCATTAGCAATGCCCGCAACTGGGCTCATCCAACACCACTTACACCACCTTAGCAATGCTGACGACAGGGGTCATTCAACACCGCCTACGCCACTCGAGCAATGCTAACGACAGGACATATCCAATGCCGCTTACACTACCTACACAGGTAATGCCATGTTAAGCAACATCAGTGTCTGGGCTGATCCAAAATTGCTAATGCCTCATTAGCAACACTAGCCACTCCACTGTTCTCATCTAATAGAAAAAATGCCACATTAGCAATGATAGCAACTGGGCTCATCCAACATAGCTAATGCCCTGTTAGCAATGTTGCTATTTCTGCGTTAGCAATGCAGACAACAGGGCTCATCAAATATTGCTATGGCAGTGGGATGGTTTGTCTAGCCAATAGGCACTTCCCTCAATCTTTAAGCCCCACTATAATACCACTATACGGCTCTTTGGCCCCAAGTACTGTTAGCTAAATGTGCTGTGAAAAGTAAGCCTAGCCCAGTTTTTAAGAGTTCTGTGCTGAACTGTGTCTGTGCTGGAAAAGCCACTAGAACTCCTCCCCTGTGCTCAGGAGCGTTCAGGCCCTCTAAAGACTAAATCTAACAGTTATTAAAGAACAACGACTGGCCCTCTCCGCAACATACGACCCTCGCCCCTTAAAACAAGCCGGACAGGGGCATGAGACGCAGCCAGATCCTATCAGGACATCTGTCACTTTGTGGTGACAGCCTCCTTTAATAAGTGACAAGGCCTTGATGCCCACGGGCACAGGAGGAGGGAGGCCGGCCTGGCTTGGAGGGGTGGCACAGGCCAATGTGCCTGTCAGAGTCGAGCAACGGATGCCCTTTTTAAAACAACTTGTCCCAATTACGGCCACTCAGCGGCCAATCGCTGCTCGGGAACGCCGGGCATCAAAGCTGCCAAGCTATAATGCTCACATGAGGTTCATGTGGCAATTAGTGGACCTCACAGAGCTGCGCTTCATCACCAAATGTTTTCAAAATATGTCTTAATTTGAGGACGGGTGGGGTTTCACAGGAGTGTGTATGTGTAAGTGTGTGTGTGTGTGTGTGTGAATCAGAGAGAGAGAGAGAGTGAGAGAGATGCCCTAAAGAAATCATTAAAGCGTAATTACAGCTCATCATCTGTGCAAGTGCTTACAAAGTGCCAATGCTGGATCTCAGTTCTTCTCCTCTGGGCAACACACACTCTCACACACTCACGCTTGCATACACACACACACACACACACTTACACACACACCAGTCAGTTAGCAGATCTCATGAAAATGCAGGGCATCCCATATTCTAGTTAATGCCCTACTAAAACCAGAGCAGCACCGTTTCCAGGAAAATCAGCAAACAGACTGAGTATTTAATGAAGCATTTTAGTACAATGGTGCAGAAATAGGCCATAGACCTCTTAAAGGCCTCGTTTATGCTCTGCGTTAAATATGGATATGGACATGAATATAGATGGAGCCTTCTGTCTGTATTCTGTGTTAATTTTTTTTCTGTATTTGCACGTTTTTCGAGCATCTATATGGACATACTGTATACGGAAGGATATGGATGAAACAGCACTACCACTTGTATGAGAATGTGGGCACAGTATTAACAATTGCTTAAGCATAACATTACATTTTACATGTATATAAAACTTTGTAAAGTGAAATATATGTGAAAAATACATGAATTGGGGAAAACTGTACAAGGCTCTAGCACCCTGTTTGGCACCTCTAGTATGAATACAAGATGGAATATGGTTGGGGATGGGGCAATGTTGGCTGGCTGGCAGATGGCTTAGTTGACTAGCAATTTTTGAAATGACCATTCTGTGCCTCTTAGTCTAAAGATACACCCGCTTTTAAAGTCTTTAAGTGTGTCATAGAGGCATGTTGGGCAGTCAAAAATCTCTCATCACCCATTATAGCTTTAATGTGGGAAATACCACACACATATCCCACAGGTAAAATGTCAGTACAGCATTCTTTAGCTTCTAGAGCAGGGGTCGGCAAATTTTCCAAGCCATTGTGGCGGGCCACAAAAAAAAATTCTGTTTTTGGAAAATGAAGTGTAATAGGATTGAGTGCTACAGACTAGTAGCTCTCCAGCCCAGAGGGTTGTTGAACCCAGTTGCTCAACCAGAACAGTTGATGTCAAAGCAAGTAAACCCAGGATGAAAGGAAAAAACCTGTGTCATTAGGGTCGCGGTCCAATACACTTCCACTGCCCCGGCTAGTGAATTTAGGCATGAGCCAGAAAAAAACGCCCTTTTAAGGAGCCCAAGAAGGGGCAGAAAAATGAAAACGGGTGGAAACTAAAGTCACACCCAGCATGACAGAGAGACAGGGAAGGGATGTAAACAAAAGCTCACCAGAGAAGCATTTTATTTATTTTTTTCATTATCGTTCATTATAGTTCAAACAACCTCACAAGCCAGATGGTTCATGCTTTGTGGGCTACATCTGGCCCCCGGGCCACCTATTGTCGACCCCTGTTCTAGAGGATATGGTAAAACTCATGGGATGCTAGTTCCTCTCCCATGACATGTGGCATTATTTATATTTCCATGCCTTAATGGTCTCATGAGAAATCCACCTTAGACCCTAGGAGTCCCCACTCTGGGCAAGTCACCACTGACAGGATGACGACACTTTAGGGGTCATATGCAATTTCTCCGTACATCATATTCACTACATCCTGCCAAACCTGCCCTTCTGCGATCACGCCATAAATAGTGCAAGGCTACCAGATTCTTAAACAAGACCCATAATATCCGTCTTTAATCTATATAACGCCAGAGGCTGCAGTCAGCACGATTTCATCACCATGGGCTTGCATTTTAAGGCCTGTTGACTGCTGGGAACTTTGATTATTGCTGCGATGAATCCATGAGACACGATCTCGTCCCGGAACACAGGTGCACTGTCACTGTGAGCCTTCTGAGAAGCATGTGCACTTGACATGGAGCTCCTGTCTCATTAGAGAAAGCTGCAAGAACCACAGGGATGGCAGCCGTCTCGGAGAGGACACTGGATATCAGTGGGCAGATTCTGGGTAAGGGGGCATCATGATGCAAAGGAAATAATGATGTGCTCTAGACAATGGAGGCAAGTTGACTCCTCGGCGTGACGGGATTGCCATAACGGGCCTCTACGAGGCATGATGGGCATCACCCACAAACCCTTTAGACAGCGAGACATCTCCGACTTGGACACTAGGTGTGTCTCAGTGTAGACTGTTACTAGGTAGGACGCGCCCTTAGTAGCGACGGTGTAAGAAGGAGGTTTCTGAGAGGGAGAGCAAAACGAGACAGTGTGTGAGGCATTTACATTACAGCAAGAACATGGGATGCTTTGGACATGGGAGGCCAGTCAGAGGCCAATAAGAATATGTATAAACCACATTTATGTATTTACCACAACCTGTCATGGTACAGATGTGTTTTGCTACATGTTCTTCTACAGACTACTTGTGCTGATCGGCGCCTGAATACGGCGAGTGCAAGTTATACAATAAACACAGTGTAGAAGAGAGAGGTTTTCGGAGAGATAGAACAAAACAAAAACATTTATAAGTTGCCTCTTATACAGGTGCAGTTAAAATAAATTTAATATCATTGAGAAGTTACTTCATTTCAGTAATGTGAAACTCCTATTACAAAGATGTTTTATACAGAGAGTGATCTAATTTAAGTGGTTATTTGTTTTATTGTTGATGATTATGGCTCACAGGCAATGAAAACCCAAAAATCAGTGTTTTAGAAAATTATTATAAGATTATTATATAAGACAAATTGCTAGAGCAGGACCTGGCACGCTGACCACATTGCCAAAAGTTGCAAAAGTTCTTATATAACATTCTAATTTTCTGAGATACTGATTTTTGGGTTTCCATTAGCTGTAAGGCATAATCATCAACAATAAAATAGAGAAGCACTTAAAATAGATCACTTTGTATGTAATACATCTTTAACTGAATTACAGAAATAAATTAACCTTTCAATGATATAAATTTTTTTGTGATGTACCTGGTCATGTAGTGGGTATATTGGTTCAGAATTTTTGGTGTGTAGTGTAATATCTCATCATATCTCATGTATTTAAGAGAAGGAGAATTCGCAATAGTCTAAGTGCAAAGATCCAAGCTGACTTACATATATATATATATTTTTTTTTTTTAATTCATTAAGTTTGGTCCTATGGTCTTAAGATGACTGAAACAAACAATCCACAAATGTCCACAATACACACAGTTTCCATAAGGACGACAAGAAAATTGTGTTATATAATTTAATTGTAGACATGCATCTTCCTTACAGCCACATGGGTTACTTTAGTATTTGCATATTAATAGGAACAGTGATCCTGCCTTAACGTCAAACAAAAAAAACACACATTATATTTAACTAAAGAGGCAAAAACCAAACAACCAACCAGACTCGCTTCAATTAGAGGAGCTTCAGGAACACAAACGAAGACCAGAATACACAGTTATTGTTCAGTACTCATCAACTCATCACTATTTCACACTCATTCATTCAGGTCACCAGATTCCACTTTATCATCTTCAGCTTCATCAGGTCTGTCCTGTTCAGACGAATCCGAACTCAACTCTTCTTTACAATCGTTTACAAACGGGTCTTCTCCCTGTAGATCAGAACACAGCCACAAATAAACCATGGAATCACGATCAGAGCATTTAATGCCATATAATGTGCCGGAACTATTTACCTTCATATACTTCTCATAGCGAACTTTGACACTGTCGTTATTGATTATAGCTTTGGCTGTGAGCACGCTCTCCCTTTTCAGCTGCTCTTTATACACCTGTAGAGGGGATGCAGAATCAGAAGTAGCACTTACAGGTAGCACCTCCCCCACCCCCAAAGAACTTTTTCACTTCATGATTAATATTAAATAAAAATACTACTAAAATAAACAATCACAATTAAGTACAATTGTATTTAACATTTCTTCTAAAATATTATCCCTATAATTTCTTATAAAATATATCCTTACAATAGAGCTATAGACTCAGACTATTTGGAGAGTGTTCCTAAAAAGTACCACCAGTGTTTCTATATTCGTTTTTTCGTTTTGCTCTCTGCATGGATTTTTCTCAATATTTTTGTATCATTTTATTTTTCCAATAAAGTTTGTATTTTGCATTATTTTTTCATGAGCAACATAAATTAGTTACAAATGAAATAAGAGAATTAAGAAAAACATTGAATAGAGAATTGAGAAATCTTTCCTGTGCCACCTCCTTTTTTGTGGAAAGCTTGTGTTCATCTATCTACAGATCCATAAAAAAAAGAATATTTATAAATAAAAATAAGAATTATTTTCTTTAGAGTTAAGACCCTTTGTGAAGTACTTTTTTAGATGTGTATGCCTCTTTTCAAATAAGGCACTTAAACCACTTATTATACAATTAATTATGTGCAGTGGAAACTAAACTACACTTTCATAAATAAAGCAAACTAGATGGAAAGGAGATATCAGAACATTTATAAATCCAGTCCACGCTCTCCAGCATGTGTTTGTACAGTATAGTGAAAAGGGTCATTACCACTTTGCTCTTTAAGTGAATGGGAGAACTGAGATGCTGCTGGACTGAAGTGAAGAACGCAGGGACGTACGTTCCACAGGCCATACAGTGCACCACCTCCACCTTCCTCATGTAGTCATCCTCAGTCACACCTGTTAAACCAGCAGGGAAAATGCATCACTCAAACTAACCATAAAATGTATGTTTTCTACAGAGAAAACTTTAAAAGGGAATTCTACCTTCCATTATTTCTTGATTTGTTTTCTTGTCAGTAACTGTTCGCAATTTGCACAAAGCAGACACTGTTTTCCGGAACTTGTGCACCATGCAGTCCTTTACCAGAGGAAAGGAAGCATTAGCAATATCACCACATAAATTAATTTAAATAGTAAAAATAAAAAAATAAATAAAAAATTATATAAATTAATAAAAACTGCTAAATATACTTACGTGAAGAAAGCCGATGACACGGTCATCAAATTTGGCTTGTCGTCGGATGTAGTCGAGTGTTTCACGGTGATATGTGCTCCCGAAGTGCTTCTCAATGTCTTTGTCTTCAAATGTGCGAAACTTACAAAACGCACACGTGAAGGCCAGTCTAAATCGAGAAACACACAATAATTACTCCAATATTTAGAACTACATAAAACGCATATCTTATTAACAGCAACACTAATAAAAAAGGGCAGTCATGAGAGGTGGAGGGCCACAGTATACAATTCCAGTCAAAACTTGACACCTCTCATTCAATGCGTTTCCTTTCTATGATTTTTTTTATTGTCAATTTAATATTGACGTTAAATATATACAGGGACACATGGAATTATTTTGTAAACAAAAAGTGTTCAAAGAATCCAACTATAAAACATTTCTGGTTTTGGGAAGATGACCAGGACATATTCTGGTTTATTTAAGTATCTGAGGAAAGATCCGCAGACTCTTTGTATTTTAATCTCTAGTGTCTTTATGAGGTAAAGTCACCTGGAATAGTTTTCTCAGCATCTTAAAGGAGTTCCTGGAGGTGCTGAACAATAGTTGCTGATTTCCTCAGTTGTATAGGACAAACACCATTTTACTGTTTACTACTTAATTCCATGTGTCCCTTAATTGTTTGTCTGTTATTCTACAATGCAGAAAAAAGAAAGTAAAGGGGGCACAGAGTATACCTCTGTGTAAAAAAAACCCTCATGATAATTATTGTGGGAGAACCTTAAATTTGTATAATTTAATAATTACCTGTGTTTGTCTCCATATTTCTCATGGTTCTTCTCTCGTCTGCGTCTCCGTTTCTCTCGAACACGAAATTTCTTATCCTCCGCTGACCAAAACCACATGGTACAAATATTACATTCCACTTCCACTCATATCATGCTAATGTATTTTTCTAAATAATCTAGAGCAATACACAAACTGTTTACCATGCAATGCTATGTTGCACATTTCTTTAACCTCATGCAACAGACAGTAAGTACATACCATCTTCTGTGCTCATATCCTTTCCAAGTGATTCTGGACTGTGCTGTTAGATATAAAAAGGGGGGGGGCAATTTAATGAATATAGTTTATCATCTTAGCAGGATTAACTAAACTAATAAGGATACCAGAAGATGATGATTATCTATATAGCAATGGTCTTACCTGTGTGAATTTCAGTGCTGAACAAGACAAAAAGAAAAAGCCTTAATTAGAAACTAAAGAGGCTTTATAGTAAAACAAACAGCTTTAAAGACTGTAACTGTCAAAGCTAAAACTGTGGCTATTAAAAAGAAGCTAAAAGAAAAAAACATTTTGATTTCTTTATCATGCATTGAAAGAGAAAAGGCATTCTAACTTTTGACTAGTATGGTATGAACTCGGGAATTAAGGTGGATGAAAGATAGATGGCATGCTAAGCACCTAGCATTGGACGCTGGTATCTGAGCTTCGTTTGCAATTACAATTAAATTAGCAGATACCTTATACAAGTATTAATATTTATGCACTATCTACTGAAAAGCACCATGAGGTATGTTTGAGACACACCTGCACCAGTTTCCTTTCTAGGAACTGCTTTAACAATCTTCGGCTTCTTGCCGAATTTGCCCGGAGACGCTGGAGCCGTCATCTTCCGCTTAGTCCCTCTGAACACTGGCACTGCTGCATTAGATCGACTGTTCTGAATCCCAGAAGCTCCACTCAGCCCACAAAACTAACACAGAATGGGGGGGGAGGGGTAAAAAAATACATTACTACTACTCCTTGTCGGCTCCACTAATCATATAGGACACTTTGTTGTTCACTCTATAATTATAGAAGTTCTGTATCTGTTTTTCTCCATACTTAATCATTATCCTCCTTTCACTCTGTTTTTCAATGGTCAACAGTCCACAGGAGAGAAATCCACCACAGAGCAGCCATTATTATTTGGGTGGTGGGTCGTTATTCTCAGCTCTGCACTGATTAGCATGGTGGTGGTGTATGAGGTGTTAGTGTGTGTTGTGCTGGTACAAGTGAATCAGATACAGCAGTGCTGCTGGAGTTTTTAAAACACGGTCAGGTCCCTGTCAACTCTGTTAGACACTTGCTGCAGAGTTTGTGCAGGTCATCCTCTGGTCCTTCATAAGTGGTCACAGGACACTGCCTACAGGACACTGTTGGTGGACTACTCAACCAAGCAAGGACACTGAGGTGTTTAAAAACTCCAGCAGCACTACCACCAAGAGTGACACTGCATCACTTAGAATGAGGATAAAGGACGCAGAGAAACAGAAGGATACAGTCTGTAATTATAGAAGTATAAGGTGTCCTCAGTGCGTATATCGTTGCTGTCCAATGAAAAACAAGTGCAACTTTACAGGAGAGAGATAAAACCTTAATCACTTTTAAAGGAAGTCAATGTGAAAACAGTTCATTTCAGATCTTTGAATTTCTATTAGTCCATTTATCTAAAAAACAAAATGACGCAGACTGATGAACTTTGCGTTCAAAGTTTGTAGCAAACTAAAAATCGACAAAAATGGTTGGTTGGTCGGTTGCATACTTGGCAATTTGTGGCATACATTTGGTTTTATGTGTCCAGAGCAAAGTCGTTCAAAGGTTCTAGCACAATAAGGGAAACATATTTTGCTACTTATATATTACATTAGGAGTTTGAGTTTAAGACACAATAAGAATATTTTTTAAGATTTTACCTTGTGGTTTTTTTTTCCCCTTTTTTTTTTTTTTTTTACATGGTCCGACCAGAGACTGTAAAAAAGATGGACGCTGTGTCGCTGTTCCAATCCATTTAATGAAAATTAAGCCAAAATCTTGCACCATGTTGGTGATCCTGAAACCCGAGTCTGCGCAATAGAGACCAGAGGAGGGAGAAAGACTGTGGAGAGACAGCCTACTCATTTAAATAACCCCGCCCCTGAGGGCTGACTCCACAGAGCTCACACAGTCTATGGTCCCACCCATACAGTCATTGGTCTAGGTGTAACCCAGCCCTTTTACAATAACCACACCTTTTTGAATAGAGCTGAATAACGCGTTAAACAAATTCGGCGGTGATATAAAAAATTGACTATAAAAAAAACTATAAGCAATGGTTACATTAGCTGCTGCATTTAAATAATGGAGGTAGAATTACAGTATATTGGGAACACAGCTTTCTGCAACCGAACAGCAGGGGGCGCCCAACCTGTGGTGGCTTCACTTTTGACAGAAGATGCTCTGTCCAGCTATACACAGTCTATGGGTTCGACAAAAAAGAAGATGCTTGTTTTTCATTGGACAGATGAAAAATCTGGAATGATATGTTCAGTGAAGCAAATAAGATCAACAGTAACCATAGACTGCACAAATGCTATAGCTAATCTGTGTTTTCTGAGACAACACCAATAAACTGTAGGTGTACAAGTGTACATCAGCATCCGCTCTATACTCACGCCTCTGCTTTTGGCTCTGCACTCTGCTGCAGTGTCTCCTCCCCTCACTCCATACAGGTGCTCTATATACACAGACCTGGCTCTGCCACAGGAGCCAATGGGAGCAGGCTTGGTGTGTGAGGTGGTACAGGAGCTGAAAGGAGCCGGATGGTCATTATAGGAGGAATAGTTATTTCTCCCACCGCAGTCCGACTGTGGAGACCTGGACCTTCCAGAAGATCCTCGGTACGGCATTCGCCAACCTATCGGCATGTCATCAGTCCAGGCACCAGAGCGAACGTCCCCATATCCTCTGTTACAGTGTCCGATATTCGGGGTCAGCAGGTGAAAAGATTCATAGGCTCCATATCTGGTGGAATAGTTTACAAATGTAAACAGGCCTGGACAATAAACTTAAAAAAAAAAAAATTTTTTACCAGAAGTCAATATGAAGTTTAGAAGAAAACCAGCTTAAATCTTACCCGCCAGAGCTGTCCGTCTCAAAGGATTCTGACGAGTCAGATGGAAACAACCTGAACTCTGGCCAACCGCAACAATTCTCTAAAGAAAGGAAAAAAATATAAACATGCAAGAAAAGCATGGAGCTATAAAGCATAAGATTAAATAAATAAAAAATACAAAATAAGAAATCAAAATACACTTTTTTTCCTTTTTTTTTTTAAATCAACACCACATATTGTAAAGTATCAAAGGATAAATTGCAAAATGGACTTGGGTTGTAGTGAAACATGATTAGAGCATGCCAAAGTAAAGTGTTTAGTCAATGGTCCCAACAGTTTTACAATGCTAGCGACAGAGGCATAACAAAATAAATAAATTAATTAATAATAATAATAATAATAATAATAATAATAATAATAATAATAATAATAAACACTTTTTAAAAAATTTAAAAGCTCAAATTACTGTACTTTGAAAGTGCACAGATAATTTACTTAAAAAAAAAAAAAAAACAGTACTCTATGGTAGTTGGCCAGGATTGATGAGCACGAAAAAAAAGGTAGGATAAGTGATTTTGCAATAAGCGATTTTGAAAAATGAATTGAACGACATACATTTACTCTGCTGTTAAAAAAATATATATCCATAATATTCATGCATTTCTATTTTCTTTGCATGGGCAATGATATGTCCCCATCGCCAACATTGTAAGTCTGATAATCACTTGCAAAAAACACTACAGAGAGTTAGAGCTGATCAACTTAATCTTTTCAAGTGTCTCCATTCTCATGGAGCTGTTAGCTATGGTAGAGGAAAACAAACCAGGTACCAGGTAGTAAAAGCGACTGAAGTAGAGTGGGTACCATGCAGTAGAAGTGCCATAAGTGTAGTGTGTGTATAAAGTAGTGATTCAATTAGAATTAAGAAGTCATGGGAAACTGGAGGGGCGTCCCAAAAAAATTAATATCATTGAAAAGTTACTTTATTTTAGTCTTTCTAAACTCATTATATAGATGTATTACACACGGAGTGTCTATTTAATTATTTACTTTTTTTTTTATTGTTGATTATGGTTTACAGCCAATGAAAACCCAAAAATTTGTGTCTCAGAAAATTGGATTATAATATATATAAGCCCAAATTGAACTGACACACTCTGAGACTGTATGTAATACATCTGTATAGTCTATGAGTTTCCCCCATTTTAAGTTTTTTTTTTTTTTTTCAGGCAAAAATCTTAAGCATTTGATATTGAACGCTCAAAAAATATGATTTACCTGCACTCCCAGGTGCTGACATCAATGACTGACCTCCATCTGCAAAACTAGATCATACAAAACATTAAAAAAACATGTTACTTAATCATTTCTTCTACAGTTTGAGAGAAAAAAAATACCTGAATCAAAACCAAGATGATTCATACCACCATTATAATATGAGGGAAATAAAGAAAGAACCTACTTTTCAAAAAGACCATGGGTCTCCTGACCCAGTGGTGTTGGAGCATATTCAGAGAACCTTCCTCTTGAATCTCCAGAAGTCATTGTCCTACAACTTTGAGTTCACAGACAAACACACACACACTGCTGAGTTATACAGGGCCTGAACTGCAGCATTAACTGAATCCAGCAGGCCAGTTCCTCGCCAGTTATAGACTATAGTTCAGGATGATTGGATTTGGACAGTGTCTGATTAACATGTGCCTGTCCAGACACCGTTAACAGAAGCAGAAAAGGCCCAAAAACCCAAAACAGACGGTACACTCACCCAAACAGAGGACCGGGATTAACTAGACGCTAAATAGACCACAGCTAATCTGAAGCCAGGGTTTAATCAGAGCGGTAGAGTTTAAACTAGCGCGAGGAAGCTCAGCACTGCGGTGCTGGTTAATCAGACCTCACTAACTCACCTGAACTCAATCTCAGGACGGGTTCTGATTGGCTGATGATGTGACTCAGGTGTGGAAGCTTCACTCCTTCACTATCAAATGTGTGAGTGTTGTCGTTGCTCCGTTTACTCTAGGTAAGAACAGTCATTGCTGACACAAATGTACAAATGTATTTAACCCTTGTGTGGTGTTCATATTTTTGTTACTCGTTTACTTTGTTACTTGTATTTAATTCAGCAAAATTATGTTGTTGTATGTACAGTGTGTGTTTATCGAAAATGTGTTTTGATATATGTTTTTCACAAAAAATGAGCCAATGCCAATGAGTTTGAGTTAGAAAAAATATTTTTTTTTTTGGTATCATTTGATGAAAAATGAAAACGGGTCCCACAGACCCGAACACCACACAAAGGTTAAATACATACCAAATGTACTATTTTGGAACAACTTATGGCAACTTGAGTATATTTCAGTTGCAATTAATTTACACTTAAATACAACATAAAAGTATTAAAATGTTTTTTTGTTTTTTTGTACCACTGCGAACTTAAGTAGATTTAAGTATGTTTTTTTAAACAATTTTTAATACACTTGAAATATATTGTAAATGTACTACTTTGCGTATTGTGTACACCTTAATGCCACTGGTAACAAAATACACTAAAGTGCACTTAAAGCAGTATTTAATGCTATCCCAGCTGGCATTTCAACATTGAAAAAATGCTGAACCAACGTTGATCAACGTAGATGTTATGGTTGAATCAACATTGAATCAACTGTTGATTTTGAAAAGTTGTTGTTTCAATGCCATACGTTCAACCTTTAATAAACAATAGCTCACTAAAATTAGAAAATCCTATGGTGAACAAAGTGTTAACAATAAACTTACATCACTGTAGTAAAGCTGAGTATAAAGAAAGTTACCCGCCACCACTACCACTATCTATCTGATTACTGAACATCTGATCTCAAAAACACTACAACAGTAAATAGAAGTAAAACACTGTTTAATTCCACCATCCAACCGTTTTTAGAAATTATATGGTGATGAAATGAAAAATGCTGATTCAAAAGGCAGAAGGTTGAGGACATTATGTTGATTCAACGTTAAAATTTCAATGTTAGCACAAACATTGAACATGAAATGTTGTTTCAACATTGTTTTAAACGTTAAAACAACAACATAAATTACTTTAGTCATATTTCAAACACATTTCAATGTTGAAGGTTGGTTGTGTGCCAGCTGTGATTATATATTTTTCCAGCATATTGCTTAAAAATACATTTTATTTATTTTATTTATATTAACTTGAAAATTCACTTTTAGTATTCTTTACCTAATTTGAGTATACTTCCTTTTCACAAGGGTATAATGCCAGGTGTGGGTGGTAGAGGGCTATAAAGCCCCCCAGTATTGAGCTATGGAGCAACAGAACTGTGTTCTCTGGAATTATTGCCCTACATCCAATACTTTTGGATGATCTTCCAACATCCTGAATGTGTTAAAAGCACACAATAGATGGGAGTTTTTATATGGATGGCCTATTGGTTTACAAGCAGTCCCAGGCCTGTTTAATCGTGGTAATGATACAGTTTCTCCACAAGAGGGCGGATTAACTCTTAGGAACCACAGCAGTGATGAAATGAAGCCAAATAGAGTGTAATTACTTCCCCTGGAAAATCCAAGCCCTAACTATTTAACAGCAGCCGATAGCCTGCTTGTGTAACTCTGTTTTCAGCACAGGCCCTTTCACAATCAGTAAACAGGCTTAGTGTTTCTGATGGGAACTCTTAATCTAATATGTTAGTGGTTAGTGCTTAACATGAAAGTCATCAATTAAATAAATTTAACAATTTATGGTTTGTCCATCAACTGATTTTGGGCCAATTATTGCCCATTTAATGCATTAACGCTTTCATATTCAGCATTTGTCACAGCATTCAGACTCTGGACCACACGGGGTCCATATGCAACCTACTGTCTTAAAAATATATATTTAATACTATGCAAATCAGATTGCAAGAATGCCAAGTTCACTAAGATGAAACGATTGGCACCAATTGACTGTTTACCCCTGGTGGTTTTCTCAATTCTTTTAAATGTGCAGATACTTTTATTTTAGAAAAACTACTCAGAAAAAGTAACTACTAAGAGAAAAATAAAATAATGAAGACTAGTTCTGATATGATTTAAAAATAATTTAGTTTTTTATTTAATAATAATTATTTTTATTAACTTATGTATATTCAAATACCTTTTTGACAAGCTGATTTTAAATATGCCAATACTTTTATTTTAGAAAATTCAGAATTAAGACAAATTTTACAAACATCTGAGAGAAAAATAATAATAATAACTAGGTCTGGGATGATTTGAAAATTATTTAGTTAACAATGTAAAAAAAAAAACCTAATTCATTCAATATCTATATATATATATATTTTTTTTTACAAAATATTAGGAACGTTTTGTTCTTCTTAAAAAATACATGCACACTTTTATTAAAAAAAATAATAATAACAATGACAATGACTGTAATGTCTAATAAATGGTTTATTGGAAATGTTGCTACATTTACTAATAAGGTTAATGAAGAAAGAATAAGTAAATGGAGTATTGGTGGAAAACCAATAAATTGGCATTTTGTCTAAAACTAGAAATATTTTTGTAGCTTAGTTGGGTATAAATAATTCACGACAAAGCATCAGATACTCCCATTCATCTCTTATTTATGGAACTCTTTGTTGTTGGTGTAAAGTGTTGTCAGACAGCTGCCTGATGAGGCCTAAAATTAGCAGGCTGTTTCCTACTCCTTTCAGGGGGACTGTAAATACTTGGACCAGTATAATTAGGGCTGAACGGTAAATTATATTTTTATCTTTATTTTATTATTATTCTAATATGAGTTTTCACAATAAACACGTCAGAAAAGATGCGATTAAAGAAGAGAAGAATGTAAACCTCAAACTGCATTACTTACATGCAGCAACAGAGGGAGCTGTGAGGTACATTTAAGCAGAGTGAGGTAGAGCAAGGTAGAGTGAAGTACATGTAAGCAGAGTGTGGTAGAGCAAGGTAGAGGGAAGTACATTTAAGCAGAGTGTGGTAGAGCAAGGTAGAGTGAAGTACATGTAAGCAGAGTGTGGTAGAGCAAGGTAGAGTGAAGTACATTTGAGCAGAGTGCGGTAGAGCAAGGTAGAGTGTAGTACATTTAAGCAGAGTGAGGTAGAGCAAGGTAGAGTGAAGTACATGTAAGCAGAGTGTGGTAGAGCAAGGTAGAGTGAAGTACATGTAAGCAGAGTGCGGTAGAGCAAGGTAGAGTGTAGTACATTTAAGCAGAGTGAGGTAGAGCAAGGTAGAGTGAAGTACATGTAAGCAGAGTGTGGTAGAGCAAGGTAGAGTGAAGTACATTTAAGCCGAGTGCGGTAGAGCAAGGTAGAGTGAAGTACAATTAAGCAGAGTGTGATAGAGCAACGTAGAGTGAGGTACATTTAAGCAGAGTGTGGTAGAGCAAGGTAGAGTGAAGTACATTTAAGCAGAGTGTGATAGAGCAACGTAGAGTGAGGTACATTTAAGCAGAGTGCGGTAGAGCAAGGTAGAGTGAAGTACATGTAAGCAGAGTGTGGTAGAGCAAGGTAGAGTGAAGTACATTTAAGCAGAGTGTGATAGAGCAACGTAGAGTGAGGTACATTTAAGCAGAGTGCGGTAGAGCAAGGTAGAGTGAAGTACATTTAAGCAGAGTGCCGAAGAGCAAGGTAAAGTACATTTAAGCAGAGTGCGGTAGAGCAAGGTAGAGGGAAGTACATTTAAGCAGAGTGTGGTAGAGCAAGGTAGAGTGAAGTACATTTAAGCAGAGTGTGGTAGAGCAAGGTAGAGTGAAGTACATTTAAGCAGAGTGCGGTAGAGCAAGGTAGAGGGAAGTACATTTAAGCAGAGTGTGGTAGAGCAAGGTAGAGTGAAGTACATTTAAGCAGAGTGTGGTAGAGCAAGGTAGAGTGAAGTACATTTAAGCAGAGTGCGGTAGAGCAAGGTAGAGTGAAGTACATTTAAGCAGAGTGCCGAAGAGCAAGGTAAAGTACATTTAAGCAGAGTGCGGTAGAGCAAGGTAGAGTGAAGTACATTTAAGCAGAGTGCGGTAGAGTGAAGTACATTTAAGCAGAGTGCGGTAGAGCAAGGTAGAGTGAAGTACATTTAAGCAGAGTGCGGTAGAGTGAAGTACATTTAAGCAGAGTGTGGTAGAGCAAGGTAGAGTGAAGTACATTTAAGCAGAGTGCGGTAGAGTGAAGTACATTTAAGCAGAGTGTGGTAGAGCAAGGTAGAGTGAAGTACATTTAAGCAGAGTGCGGTAGAGTGAAGTACATTTAAGCAGAGTGTGGTAGAGCAAGGTAGAGTGAAGTACATTTAAGCAGAGTGTGGTAGAGCAAGGTAGAGTGAAGCAGTGCAAGATAGAGGTAAGTACAATGAAGCAGAGTTAGGTTCAGTGAGAGTGAGGTAGTGTGAGGCAGAGTAAGGTAAAGTGAGTGAGGTAGTGCAAGGTATTTTAAGATAAAGTGACTTGGAGGAAGTTAGAGTGAGGTACAGGGAGAGTGTACAGAGTGAGGTGTACTGAAACAACGTGAGGTAGAGTAAGGTAAAGTGATGTTGGGCAAGGTATTTTGAGATGGAGGAAGTTAGAGTGATGTAGAGGGAGACAAAGGAAGGTATCGCAAGGTATTTTGAGTTAGAGAAAGAGCAAAGCAGAGTGAGTTATAGTGAGTTACAGCAAGTTGGTGTGAGGTAAAGTGAGACAGAGCAAGGTAGAGGGAGGTACAGTAAATCAAAGTGTTACAGTGAGAGTGAGGTAGTGTGAGGTAGAAGGAAACTAAAGTAAGGTAGGGCAAGGCCTTTTGAGATGGAGTGACTTGGAAGAAGTTAGAGTGAGGTAGAGGGAGGCAGAGTGAGATATTGTGAGGTGGAGTGAGATAATGTGAGGAAGATTAAGGTAAAGTGAGCTAGGGCAAGGTTTTTTGAGATGGAGTGACTTGGCAGAAGTTAGAGTGAGGTAGAGTGAGGTGGAGTGAGATAATGTGAGGTGTATTAAGGTAAAGTGAGGTAGGGCATGGTATTTTCAGATGGAGTGACTTAGAAGTTAGAGTGAGGTGGAGTGAGATAAAGTGAGGTAGATTAAGGTAAAGTGAGGTAGGGCAAGGTATTTTCAGATGGAGTGACTTAGAAGTTAGAGTAAGGTAGAGGCAGAGTGAGGTGGAGTGAGCTAATGTGAGTTAGAATACGGGAAAGTAAGGTAGGACGAGGAATTTTGAGATGCAGTGACTTGGAGTAAGTTAGAGTGAGGCATAGTGAGGTAGATTGAGGTAAAGTGAGGTAGGGCAAGGTATTTTGGGAGGCAGTAAGAGTAAGGCAGAGTGAGTTATAGTGAGGTAGAGTGAGATGATGTGTGGTAGGGCAAGGTATTTTAAGATGGAGTAACTTCTAGTGAGTTATAGTAAGTTAGAGGTAGAGCAAGGTAGTGTGAGGTAGAATGAGGCAGAGGGTGGTAGAAAAAGGCAGAGAAAGAGATAGTGAGGTAGAGCTCATACCAAACTACTTTTTATCCTGGGAAGAATTTGTACACCCATGCTAAGTTCCAAAAAACATTGAGAAGCTTAAACTAATTTACGATATTATTTTATCACGTTTTACTTCAATATTGGGATATCCAACAACGTTCAGACATCACATTTGTTCTGTCCATGTTATATGTAATTATAATACTTACTCTGTAAAAAGGTTCACATGTAAAATGTTTAAAATGCTGAGTCAGAATTGTAATTATTTTAAATCATGGAGTTTTGAATTTGTTGCCAGACTGGATTTTTCTCCTGAAGTAAACAGTGACTTTGAGGGTAAATTTAGAATAACGAGTCCAAGACGGAAACAGTTTATTTTCCGGACGTTTCATTGTTGCTATGACATCAGCTGTCCTGTTCCGAATGAGAAAAAAACAGACAACAAAGAAGGACAATTTACTGCCCACTTACATTTTAATAACCGTATTCACTATTATTTCCTCACACAATCAACCACTGTGTCTCTGTCCCTTTCACAAGAATGTCTTTCTTTAGTGGATCTGAATGAAATGTTAGGAGCTTTGATTGGGCCTGCATGATTCACTTGCACTGACCGGAGGTTTCATTAACACCACCTTCTTGTTTCTACCCTTAATGTTTTTTTTTTTTTAAATCAACTCCACTGATCATATAGGACACTATGCTTAAGTTCTTCACAGACTTTAGTTCTGTATCTGTTTCTCTGCATACGTTATTATTATCCTCCATTCACCCTGTTTTTAATGGCCAGGACCTCACAGAAGAGAAAACCACCACAGAGTAGCTGCTATTATTTGGGTAGTGGTTTTGTAGGATCCTGAGCATTGAAGAACAGGATGGAAGGAGGATAATAAACAAAAAAGTATGTATTTTGTCTGTATTTGGACCTATTATAGAACTAAAAAGTGCTACAAAGGAGCTAATCCAAGTCCTGCTGGTGCTGTATTCTGAAATTAGCAGTTAAACCTTTCAGCATGTGCACATTTTTACACTCAGAGGAACTTCCGTCTTTTCAGAAGCAGTGCAGGGAACAGGCTCCTGGGAAAGCTGTGGCTCTGTGCCTGCTGTATTGTTTGAACTTAAGAACGTTTCTACCTTAGTTCTTGGATCATGTGATGATTTGGGTTCTGATGGTTTTCTCATATGTGCATTACTGTTCAAAACTTTGGAATAACTGATGTCAATAATATAAAACTATTTAGACAGACAACGCACTAGTGAATGTGTTTTTAAAGGTCACAATAAAGCAGTATTTACACTGACCATCAAGTGTTACCACAGAGAAAGACTTGGGCATGCTGCCCCCATCTCTGCTGTTGCCAGGTGTGTTAGGCTGTTCAATTTATCATCATTTTTCGCTCTCCTACAAACCCGAGTAATATTGAACAAGTTAAACTAGAAATTAATGGCAGTCCTATTGTGAGATTATTATCTACTATGTTCCTGGGGGTCCATATGGATGAGTTCCAAAATTTCAGGAGCCATACTGATAAATTAACAAAGAAATGATCATAATATGTTAGCTTATTTTTCAAATTGAGGCATTTCTTAACCTGTGAAGCACTAATAACACTATACAAGACATTTTTTGAACCTCGCCTGAATTATCGTAATACTATTGATCAAGAGAGTTTCATTTAATTCCATTATTTTTCAGAATATTGTAGATACAAAGACCATATTGTATCTACTTTTTTTAGTTTATGACTTTGTGACAAAGCTAATCTGGCAATTCTGTATTCATGTATTCCTTTCAAAAATACATGATAAAATATAAATGCTCCAAAATGAACTGGAATAAAATCCTTTTATATTGACTTTTAGTTTTTTGTCTAACAGCAGTGATATATATTTTTTTCTATTATCTAAAATCATGTAGAATTCAACATACTTATAATAAAGTATTTATATAGGTTTTTATAGGAATCAGTACAGTGCAGTACAGTGATTATCAGCAAATTTCATACATATCTGTAAAGTTACGGGAGAAAAATAATAAATACAAGGACAACGACATTGGGATTTAAAAGCAGCAGATCTTTAGAACATGGTGTTATACACAAACTGTCAAATCAGGTTAACAACCGTAAGTCGTACATTGGTTTGATTTTCATGAATCATTATAATTGTTAACTGCACCACAATGTGGGTTGTACTGTGCGAACACCTGCTAGCTAAAATACAAAACGTGAAATACAAAATACAAAATGAAAAATACAGAGGGATTAGCAAGTCTGCACAAAAAAAGCTGTTGATAAACAAGAAAAGATGCATTGTTAGTAAATAAGTACCTCTAAACTAAAATATGACTAAAACAGTAACAGTTAAAAACAAAAAAAACTACGGTTACGTTCACACAGCAGGTTAACTGTGGTCCAAATCTGATCATTTTTTTTGGTTTCTGTTTGGCAGTGTGACCAGCAAGTAACACAATAAATCCAACCTGTTCGAATCCGATTTGGGCCACTTAAAGGTTATGTTCACAGTACAAACCTTACTAATCAATTCAGATTTTTTGTTTAGATTGGATTTGTCTATCTTGGCAGTTCACATTCATGAATGTCAAACCCCTTTACACATTTTGTCTTGATCAGATTTTAACCACTTGCTTTCACACTCGATAGCTATGTGTCTTGGGTTAGTCAGACGGAAATCTGATTGCTGCATTGGAAGGAATATGCAAATTAATTAATCTGGATTGGAGTTATTTGGAGTGTCTCAGACCACCTCCTAAAGTGGTTTGAGTGATCGGATTTATAGCTGTTTTAAATGCGTTTCAGACCACCTCCTGAAGTGGTTTAAGTGATCGGATTAATATTTGTTTTGAATGCGTTTCAGACCACCTCCTGAAGTGGTTTGAATGATCGGATTAATATCTGTTTTAAATGCGTTTCAGACCACCTCCTGAAGTGGTTTGAATGATCGGATTAATATCTGTTTTAAATGCGTTTCAGACCACCTTCTGAAGTGGTTTGAGTGATCGGATTAATATCGGTTTTAAATACATTTCAGACCACCTTCTGAAGTGGTTTGAGTGATCAGATTAATATCGGTTTTAAATACGTTTCAGATCACCTCCTGAAGTGGTTTGAGTGATCGGATTTATAGCTGTTTTAAACGTGTCTCAGACCACCTCCTGAAGTAGTTTGACTGGACGGATTTGTATTGGATTTGACAGGCAAAAAAAAACTCTTCTTGTGTAGGTGCATTACTTCAGGAGTGTGGATAATTGTTGGATATATATCACATTGAAAGTGTGATGGTGTGAACAGCCAAAAAAAACGAATTTGGTGAAAAATCTACCTTTTGAGCATGTTGAACTGCTGCGTAAATGTAGCCTATTGCAAACATTGGTCTCTTTTTCACTGCAGGGCCATGCTGTAACATTCTAGGCCGGTGTGGACACTTGGACAGGTTCTGTATATCTTTCTACATTTGCTGTGTAATATGCTAACTTGCAAAACAGAGCCTACTAACTACATGCAAAATGGAGAACTGAGTTTTTATGCGGGTTACTGGCCTCGTTTAACATTCCTGCCATTGCGTTAGCACACCAGCTATAAGCTTTGTCCCAAATTGCTACAGTGGTGTAAGCATGTAAGGGCCTCATCCAACATTGCTACTGTGGTGTTAGCCTGCTGATTATGGGCCTCATCCTACATCGCTACTGTGCCATTGTTACGCCAGCTATAGGCCATGTCCTTCAATCGCTACTGGCCTTCCAATATTGCTACTGTGGTGTAAGCACGCCGGCTATGTGCCTCTTCCCACATCGCTACCGTAGTGTTAACACACCAGCTATGGGCCTCATCCTACATTGTTCATGTGGCATTAGTTAACCGGCTACAGGCCTCTTTCCACATTGCTACTGGTCTCGTAAAACATAAATACTACTGAGTTAGCATGGCCTGGTAATCCAGTTAACAGATCCCAATGTCATAAGGCCCTCCAACTGAACATTTCTGTGGTCCCAAGCATAACTCGCTAATTCTGCTGAGAAAACTGACCATGTGCAAAAGCCACCAGAATGGACTATTCAGCCCTCAGTGGAAAAGAGCCCATTGCTTTTAAACACAAGAATAATTCCCAGGCATTGTACTTTATCTTCTGTAAAGCAGTAGTCCTCAGGGATATTTTGTTCTATCTCTATTGTAGTTGGGTTAAAGGATCTGGACTGTTTTGAGAACAGCTGCTTTAGTGACAATGTTTCATATCAAACTGATAAGCACATCAGATTCATGTCATGTTTAATAACAGCTTTCTTGTTCATTTATTTGAGTTCTGAGTCACCCCTCATGAAATATGTTTGTTAATTCTAAAGGGTTAAAGCATTCCATTCGACTACACGTCCTGAGCCAAATCTCTCACACCAGTTGACAAATGTATTATTTTAAAACATGCCAGCTGTATGGAGAGCACAGTGCCCAATTTGTTTAGTCCCATTCCACATGAATTACAAGACCTTGGGCAAGAAGGCTTTCTCCAGTCCACTCTCATATTCCATTAGCATAGGTAACATTGGTTTCCTGATTTATGCTCTCTTTGACCTCCATTGGCAAGGAGTCAAATAGATGGTCTTCTACAACAAGAAAGTTCCGACGCAGAAGTCGGCACTGGCCAAGTTGGGCTGGAAGGCGGTCCAGACAGTTTCCCTTCAGTTCCAGGTGGGTCAGCTGCATCAGATTGCCAATTTTCTCCGGTATGGTAGAGATACAGTTATGTCCAAGACACAGGTTACGCAGCTTTGTGCATTTGAACAGCTGCTTGGGCACCACCTCCACTTTGTTTCCTGTGATGGCAAAATGCTGGAGATTCTGAAGGAATCCTATCTCTAGTGGAATCACCACAATGGAGTTGTGACTTAAGTCCAAATATCTAAGCTTCAGCAGGTTAAACAAAGGGACGGGCAATGACTCGAGTTTGTTGTGCGAAAGGTAGAGGGACTCAAGGTTTTTGACATGACTAATGGACAGTGGAATGGTGATTATCTTATTGTGCCACAGTTTCAGGCAGGTAAGCCTTTTGAGGTGCTGAAAGCTGATGACCTCCTCAATGGTGCGAATGTTGTTGGATTTCAGGTCCAATTCCTGTAGATTGGTCAGGCTAAAAATGGCATGCGGTATCCTTTCCAGTTCGCAATTGTGCAACTCCAGATCCGAGAGGTTCATCATCTTTTTCAAACTGTTCAAAACCAAGAGTTTAGTGCCATCATTGTGTACCACAAGTTTGATCAGATGAGGAGACAAGTCTGTTATGTTGGTCGGGATCTTCGTGAGGTTGCTCTTGAGATGGAGGACTTTGAGATGCCTCAGGTCTCTGAGCGACTCCAGACCAATCATTTTATTATTTTCTGAGTTCAAGTTTCCAACCAGGTAGAGTTCCCTCAGGTTCTTTAACATGTACACCCAGGTGGGTATCTCTGCAACGTCCGTAAACTTGACATGAAGGCACCGTAGGTGATCTCGAAGGAAACTAAAAGCAGTCTGCTCAACTTTGGCTGGGCAGTGATAAAAATGCAGCTCCTGGAGGTTGATCATCTGGGAAATTTTTGCCGTTATCCTTGCCTCAGGGATCAGCTCCAGTTTCAATATCTCCAGGTCAGTGAGCTCAAACACAGCGTCAGGAACACCTGAGAGCATGAACAGATGGAGCTCTAACTTGTCCTGCGAATTGCGAGTCACATGCTGCCGTAGCTTCTCAAAGGTCCACTCGTGATTCAGGCTAATTTCTCGCAGCTTGTTCTCGCTGACCTCAGAGAGAAAGACGCCAAAGCGTTTAGAGTACAACTGGTCATATTGGTCTACCATGTGCAAGAGGAACGCAAAGTCGTTCTTCACATCTGGAATGTCACTGAAGCTGCTTTCCTCTCGCACTTTCTCGAAGGAGTACTCTTTGAGGGGCCGCCGGAATAGCCAGAAGAGCGTGTGAATGCATACCAAGCCATAAACACAGATGAGAGCAATGTAACTGATGAGCAGCTTTTTCAACATGAACGCCATGTTGTGAGTGCAATTAAAGTTGGTGTAGCCAGTCAAGTGCTTGATATCTGGTTTACAATCGTGGTAAAACTGAATGGATGCAACAAACGTTGAGGTGTAACACAGGATCAGGATGAATTTAAAGGTCTTTATCACGGTTTGTGCAACATAGAGTTTGTAGATCAGGTCACTGTCCTCAACGTGAGCCCGAAACTTTCGCACTTTCTCAAAAAGGGCTTTGGCCTGCTCACCGTCTTTCTTATCAAGTATCGTCATGCTCGGGACTTCGATTACGGGCTTCTCTGTCGAGAACTTAACACTGGATTTTGCAAGCATTGGAGTGGATTGGTTTGGACTTCCCTCTTCACTGCTGGTGGAGAAATGCTTTGGTAACGAAGGAGCACCAGTCAGTCTTTGCTTATTCTCTTCTGAGTCTTCGCAAGCCGTCTCGGACAGTGCTTTAGTGGTCCATGGGGACTCGAAACACTTCCCCAAAATAGAAACAAAATGCTCGATTTTGGAACTCGTCTTTGGATACTTGAACCAAAAGTTGCTGCTGACCATAAGCACGATCGTGTGAATAAGAGCAAGATATGGGAAGTACTTTGAATACCAGGGGAGGGCTTCATGGTAGCACATCTGGTTGACAAAGACATACTGCTGAAAGTCCAGGTTTGTTTTCACACCTGTCGGCTGAGGCTGCCTGGGAGCAGTTGGAGAAGGGAAGGGGATATCTGTCTCAGGTTGGTCTTTGCTCGTAGGTGCAGCTGTTAATGCCACTCTGTTTCCTCCGGTCCCGGTGCCAGAAGCTGTTTCTGGTGGCCTCTCTGTAGTTACAGAGTCCTGCCACGAGTCCAGAACAGGCAAACAGACAACCTGGTCTTTGGTTAACTGCATTGTCCCAGCAAATATTGCTACCATGAGCATCACAATGCCCAGGTAATCCATGAACACGTCCCACCATGGTTTCAGTATTCGATAGGTCGGCTGGATGTCGTTCAGAGAGGCAACTTCTGTGAGGGTGAACATTCCTATGGGAGAGAAGAGGAAGGAAAAACAACAACTCATTATTATGGTCAATTCCAATAATTCCTCATATTGCTCTTTAAAATACATGATATAAATATGTGCAATAAATTGTTTGAGGATTTGTGTAAACAGCAATTGACCAGATTTGTTCACCTTTCATAATTTACTGTTTTTCAGATTATTTTAAGTGCAAAATGTTTGACTATACAATTTTCAATACAGTTGATATACAAGTTTGGGACAAAATACCTGGACTTCATATATATGACCATTTAATTCAATTGTACCCCCAAAGGGCCTTAAATACAATTTCAATTTTGTTTAAACCATAATAAATACAAATGTCCAGCAGTCCTGAGAATGTAATACTTCCATATTAACTGTCTATTATTATATTCTATGCACAACACCCAGCTGTCCATCCCACCAGTGTACTCCACCCATAATGATAACAAATGATCACAATGAAATGGTTATGAAGGAGAAAGCAGGATGTCGGGTCCCTGGCTAGTATCAATTTCCGAGCCAGACTTTTCCATCCTCCAAGTGTCTCACCTTAACCCTGATAGTAAATAAAGTTCATACAGCGTCCTGATTACATTATCAACCTCACACTTAGGGAAAAAAAAAACAACACCAGGGAAGCTGGGTCATAGTGATGGGTCACGGCCAAAAACAATGTTTTTACTAATATTCAATTACAAGAATCACTCTGTATCCTTCCATTCCAGGCCAAGGTGCTTATGAACACAGCAGAGATTTGACCCATCTAGGCTTTATTCCAAAACAATAGAATCACAAGTGTGAAAAACAACTTATACTTTTACTCTTATTGAAAATAATACCAACTAATATATAGGTTAAAATGTTTGTGGACACCCTGCATATTTTATCATCTTCGTTTTACCCTTTTTTTGAATGCTGAGGACCACACAGTGCCACCACAGATCAGGGTGGCATTAGTTCATACTTTTCAGCACTGCAGTGATTAGCACTTAATGGCATCATGAAAGTGTATGAGGTGTTATGTGTATGTGCGTGTTTTGCTGGTGCGAGTGAATCAAACACAGCAGTGCTGCTGTAGTTTTTAAACACTGTGTGTAAACACACACTGTTCTCCACTCTATTAGACACTCCTACCTACAGCTGCTCTACCTTGTAGATAAAGTAAAATCAGAGACATCAGTTCTGAATCTGTTGCTGAATCTGAAGGTCATCCTCTAGTCTTTAATCAGGGGTCATAGGACACTACTCACAGGACGCCACACACAGGACACACAGCAGCGTCACTGAGGCAACATAAGGCACCAGCACAATACACACTAACACATTACAGTGCTGAGAATAATGACTCACCACCCAAATAATAATAATAATAATAGCTGCTCTGTGGTGTTTTTCTCTCCTGTAGGGTCCTGAATATTGAAGAACAGGGTGAAAGAAGGATAATAAAAAAATTATGTAGAGAAACAGATACAGAACTACGGTTAGTTATTATAGAACTACAAAAGTATCCTACAGTATGTGATCAGTGGAGCTGAAAAAAAAGATAATTGCTGCAGAAACAAGGAGGTGGTTATAATGTTATGCTTGATCAGTTCATACTGCAATACTAAAAAAATACCCTTCTTTCCTGGAAAGTAGAGACACTTTTGATTTCAGAAGAAACCATGAGCTAGCAGGTGTACAAACAGCTTTAAATAACTTTTGTGATATAGGTTATAAATTTCACTGTTGCTTTGGTAAAGAAAAGGCAGTGCATGCTGTTCTCAGCAGTGGGGTCCTGCATATTTTTCACTTGCTGACATGTTATGGCCTGCTTTACCTACAGAGACCACATTCCTTCCCTTCACTAAGTGCACTAACGATTCCAGTCATACCTTTTGTTCTCTGCTTTTCCCCTTGTCCTGCAGACTCTAAAGTTTTATCCCTGCCTGAAAAAAAATGCTAAGTCGGCTTTGATGTCAGCATCTCAACTGTAAAGACGGGAAGCAGTGTGTCTAGTATTTCAGAGAGCTAAAGATTTTTTTTCTACTTTAATCACATTAGAATGATATTTCTTAGAGAGAAATGAGCCTGTCTTGTAGTGTAGTACAACATGCATTCTGGAATACACCAGAACATATGAACTTGAGCTTTCACAGAATAGTGTAATCCAGTGTGCGCCATGGGAGAAGTTTAATAAAAGTGGGTTAAGCCAGCACTAATGCTCAAATACAGCATTAACCAAACTGCAATTAAATTATGTTGATTAAAACATAAGATGGAGGGGGCTCCAAGTGGTCCAGCGGGCTAAGCGCTGCCACCATGATGAGGAGATTGCTGGTTCAAATCCCGGTCATGCAGCTTGCCATCAGCTGCCAGAGCCCATGGCCAGAGTACATGGTGCTCTTTTCCCCTTATCATTCCAAAGGGTGATGTCGATCAGCACAAGGCGTCTGTGAGCTGATGTATCGGAACCGAGTCGTTGCGCTTTCCTCTGAGTGCGCTGTGATGCTACTCGTTAATGCTGCATCAGCAGCAGTTCAAAAAGAGGTGATGACTGACTTCAGATGTATCAGTGGAAGCATGCGCTAGTCTTCACTCTCCTGGTGTTGGGGCATCACTAGTATTAGGGGGAGTCCTAATGAGTGGGTTGGGTAGTAGGCCTTGTAAGTTGGGGGAAAAAATGGGATAAATATAAAAAAAGGCACTAATTCCTGGTTTCTTTGAAGACACACACACTCCATGCAGGGTAGAAGAGGTCTTAAATGGACTGGAATTTACTGTCCGGTTACATTTACAGCATTTATCTTGCGCTCTTATTCAGAGTGACTTACAAGGTTATTCCTATCACAATGTAGGTGGGCCAATGTAGTGTTAAGGAATCTTGCCCAAGGACTCTTATTGGTGTAGTGCAGCATTCAGTCATCCAGGTCAGGAATTGAATTGCAGTCTCCACACAATGTGGTGGTTATCTGGCAGGTAGTGGTGTTATCCACTGCACTACACCAACTACACAGTTAGCTAAGGACAAGCACATCAAACTAAAGGCTAAGCAGTTCACTCACCTACCTGCCCAAGAAAACTACAGTTCCCTCTCACACATATTGCAGTACTACAATACATGTAGGCAATTGTTACAACTGACATACCGAATGTCATGGAACAGAATTCAGTACTGGTGCCAATAGGTTCATGTTTATCTACAATTACTCTATTGCCAAAAGAAAAGGAATATATATTTCTACAAAGACTAGGCCCATCAACTTATCATTTAATATAAGGAGATGACTTCCATAATCTCAATAGTGTTTTGCACAATTAATTTACTTAAGGAGAAGAGTGCATTAACATGAGCTGAAAATGTTGACTTTGATTAAAACAGTGGTCGAATTCTATTTATGCTTTATTTATTTGGTGTAAACGTAAGTTATATTCCAAATTGTATTGTTGTGCCATCATATTATCACTATACCATAAATATAATGGCATACAAAATGGTCTGAAAATAACAAAACGGATATTTTGACAGGCCTAACATGGACTAGACCATCTGTGTAACCACTCTTTCACCAATGGGTGCAAACTATTTGAATGCATACAACAAAATAGGGTGTCCCCAAATATTTGGACACATACTGTAGCTGATTGTATTTATTTTATTTATTGTAAATTAATGTTTAATGATTGACACAGAAAAGATTAATATCCTCAAGGACAACCTAAACTACAGCAGAAATCAATTTAAAGGAAAAATCTAAAGTCTACATGGAAATAAACATCAGTCTTTCTCATAAGGTTCTGCAGAATTCATCACCCCTTCCCTTTACTAGACCACTAATAAAACCCATGACCTTCAAAGCACACACAAAACTAATGCTGCCATAAAATCTTGATAACATGCTGAACATTACTGTGACCCAGACTGCACAAAACATTACGTCAGTCGCTTTTACTGGCACTGCTTTTAAACAGGACTTGTTAGAAGCTTGTGAATGTACCGTTTAAAGAACCATCTGACTTTGTAGGTTCTCCCCACTGTTTACACAACACTGCTGGCTCATTATCATTCCCATCGACAGCGAGACAGGTTTAGTGGTCTCTAGATAAACTGACTGAGCAGAAAGGTCAGGAATGCTTGTGAAAATCTGAAAGGGAAATCTTTAAATTGGCGTTAACTGTTGTGAGTGGATACCGCTGTGTTCACTCATATCAGCACCAGTTCTGCAGTTCTGAGAATCACACAATCTAATATATTCTAAATAACAATTTTTGGCCTTCCTAATGTGTTTGAGGGAATCAGTTGTGTTGTGTGTATACAGCGAATAGCCCTATTTTAAATCCATAGTATGGAAAAAAAAAAAAAAACTACTCAACTGAGTAAAAGTTTAAAACTTTCAAGAACTTTAAAAAAGTATCCTTAGGTGCAGTCGCCAAGATCATCAAATGTTATGGTGAAAAAGACACTCGTCAGGACCACCCCAGGAAAGGGAAACCAAGAGTTCCTCTGTTGCACAGGGTAAGTTTAACAGAGTTACCAGTCGCAGAAACTGTAAGTTAACCGCACCCAGATAAAAGCACCTAAATGCTTCACAGAGTATTATGGTCCCTTGTGAAAAAGAAGTATACTTAAATTATGCTGAAATAGGTCTGTACTTAAGTTATGTTATTTTGGGACCCATAATTTGTACTTAATTACTACTTATTTGTAATTAAAATGATATAAATGTGCACTAAATTCATATTGAGTATACCAGTCGTATGTTATTTTCGCCAAATATGGACAAAAAGCACCAAAAAGTATTGTCAGACTCATAGTAGTCTTTCATCTTCCACTTTCTTAATGGGCTCTAATGCTTTCTGTATACAAAATCATTTCTCCTCCAATTTTAAAGTCTTAAAAGAGCTGAGGCCATCTGCACACATTTCCATCTCTCTTCTCAGCACCCAAAACACCACTTACTTTCTTTTCATCACTGTACCGCACTTACTGGACCCGAGATTGTATCTGCTGTGTTAATGCATTCACATGCAAACACACACAGAGAATAATGGGAGTGTGGTTAACGTACCCAGATTAGTCATGTGAGACGTGACGTCACGCTTTTTCCAGTCCTGGCACTGGAAAAAGCAGTAATGGCGGAAAACAAAAGATCTAGACTGCATCTGTTTTCGTTTAGAAAAAGTTTACTTTTAGAACAGTCTCATCTTCCAGAAGAGTCCCAAAATGACCCAAACTGTCCTGGTTAAAAAACAGTTTAGAAATTCCCACTAGGCTTCAGAGATCCAGTCTCAGGGGTTTGTGATTGTGATTCCTGCTTACACATAGAACACGTAAACACTCAGCTTCTCTTTCTAATCATTAGAGACTACAGTGTGCTGCAGGATATCATCCAAGTTCTGATAAATAATGTAAACTTCTTCATTCATTCATTCGCTTGATTCTGCATGGCCGGATCCGCTCTCAGTGTTTATGTTTCTAAACACTCAGAGGAAAACTAGAGACGCTGTGAACACTGCTGTCATAGTTTCTGTTCTCTTGATACATGTTTAGATTACTAGTGCCAATAAAATCAATCGATAAAAAAAAAACAATAATTCAGGTTAATCACAACAATGTTCTGGTGATTCATTGTGATAAATTGCACATGTTCTTAAGATTGCATAAGTGTTTGAGAATGAATGTTTAAATGTTAACAAAAGAATCAATGTAAGATTAGAAAAATGTAATTGTATTTTTATACAATTGTTTATTGTTAAAATTGTATTTAAGTATTAAAAATTGAAAGTATTAAAATATTTTTGCAAACAGACTAGAGCTTTTTATATTATTTTAAAATAAATTCAGGTCGTGTTAATTTGCTTAGTAAAAGTTTAACAAAGAGCTTTAGTAGAGGAAACTTGCCAAAAAGCTGTGTGTGTGTGTTTGAGGGGTATTAGTTTGAGTTAGTTATCAGATTTAATCCAAATTTCAGCATAAATAAAATGTGTATCAGCTCACTTTTTTTTTTTACATGTTTACAACAATGTGTTTACAATAACAGAACCTATTAATGCTGAAGTAACTTGTTTTTAAATTTTTAAAAAAAGCAAGAGGAAAAAATGAAGCAACGACAAACTGCATGGCTGGGTGTGTAATTCAGGCTCTGTTACTTACAGTAAGACAAACCACTCCAGGATAATCTCCCTTATCACTACACATAGGTATCAGTATCAGGTCAATATGGTGAAAAAGGAATATGAATTTGATCAGATCCTGTATCAAGTCCGGCCTAAACAGCACACACACTCAATGTGGGATGTAATGCTGTTGGCTTTGAGTTTGAGAATATTGTTGTATACACTGTTGAATACAATTTTTAACAATGAACAATTGTATATAAATACAATTAAATTTTGCTAATCTTACATTGATTCTTTTGTTCACATCTAAACATTCATTCTCAAGCACTCATGCAATCTTAAGAACATGTGCAATTTATCACAATGAATCACAGAACATTGTTGTGATTAATCTGAATTATTTATTTATTTATTTTTATCGATTGACGGCACTTATAATCTAAACATTTATCAAGAGAACAGAAACTATGACAGCAGTGTTCACAGCGTAACAGAGTGACTGCTACAGTGTGTGTTCATATCAGTGACTTTAAGTTCATAGCAATAATGATACAACGCTGTGATACTGCACACCTCTATTGTCATTTATTGTTTCCTGAATTCTTATCAACAAATAGTATCAGTAAAAAGTTTGGACACACCTTAAATGTTTTTCTTTTCATTATTTTAACATCTTCTGCATTGTAGATTAATACTAACATGAAGATTCTTTAAAGTAGCACCTCTTGCTTAGATGACATTTTTGCACATCTTGGCTGGATTTTCTCAGTCAGCTTTATGAGATGGCTTTCAGCCTTGCCTTGCCGAGAGTTACTTAAATTTCTTGCCTCTTAATGTGTTTGAGAGCATTAGATGTGTTGTGAATACTGTTTTAATCTATTTTATGGCAAGAACTTCTCAAATAAGTAAAGAAAAAAATAATTTAAGGAATTTCAAGAATTGTGAAAGTATCCTTAAGTGCAGTCGCAAAGACCATCAATTGTTTTGATGAAACTGGCTCTCATCTGGACCGCCTCAGGAAAGGGAAACCAAGAGTTACATCTGTTCCACAGGATAAGTTCATCACAGTTACCAAACTCAGAAACCACAAGTCAACAGCTCCTCAGATAAGAGCACCTAAATGCTTCACAGAGTATGGTTTGATTTGTTTAACACTTTTAAGTTACTTCATGATTCCTTATGTGTTCTTTTATAGTCTGGGTGACTTCAGTATTCAGTTACAATGTAGAGAAAAACATTGAATAAGAAGGTGTGTCCAAACATTTGACTGGTACTATATACTCTTAATACCGTATCATATGTTGTGTGCTAATCATTGTTTCTTCCTAAATCAAATGTATTAAAACAAATTGATTCTGTTTTATTAACTCCCTCTACTGTTCGGTTTATAATGTTAAATGCAATGTTCAGCAAAGGCATTCCACTAGATTCTGGATTGATAACATTATAAATATGATGGTATGTTTTTTTAATACCAAAATGTGAGATTTTTCCATAAACTTCATTTAAACAAATATAATATTTTGCTATGCTTAAAGTATCACAATATACTGCAATATATTGAATCGTGAGCCATGTATCACGACATCGCTCTGCCAACTGCCTGAATGGCAAGTGTGTAACCTTACTCACAAAATAATAACACCTCACAACTTACACAGGTGTGGACATTCCCAAGAAATAAGCTCCTGATCTCCTGAGGCAGTTTTAAAATCGATTGACATACTGTTGTCCCATGATTTTTGGCATGTCAGTGTATAATCCTTTGTAATCATTAATGTACCCAATTTTGGTGAACTCTGCTTTTTCTCAGGTATGGAATTGAGCACAAAAACAAGACAAACCAAGCTCATCATCCAATTAAAGAGGGAGGGGTGGTGTTAATCACTGTGAAGCTGCAGATCCATACATTATGGTCTTATGTCTGTATCCTTTAAAACGAGAACAAAGGAGCGTTAAGTACTGGTACATACAATAGCGATCATCAGTGCTGCACTCTGTAATCAGTAACCTCTCCTAACTCACCAGTTCAGACACGCAGGGTCGGCTGAGAGGACTGGAGAACTGCGAGAGAAATGCCATTACCTCCAGCAGGCGTGTGTAAGGCCTTTACCCTGATATGATGGCTGATAGTGTCGGGTGCTGTGGTGTTGTAATCATGCTTGAATAATGCAACACCCACGCACGAATAGTTACCTCCCATGGTCAGCCTTGCTTAACCTCAGTCTGCTTCTGTTTTTTCCCCCTCACTCACTCTCTCACTCTTATCTAGGTCACAGGCGGCAGTGGGCTTTCTGATTGGCTGGGACTTGAGCAGCAATTGAAAGTGGCAGGCACGGAAGCCAATCATAGATCTTCAGGCACACACAAGCCGATTAAATCAGCCTTGGGCCCACCATAAGTGTCCCAATGGAGAACGCAGGTATCCAGAAGTGGAAGCTGATTTGTCGGGACAGCACTATGTGCGAGTCTCCTGGCACAGCTCAGATGAATATGGCGTGTCTGTTAACCGACAGCCTTTTAATGTGATGGGTCCCACTTTGCTCCAAAATATTTACCCATTATTTCATAATTGGTTCCAGCAATAGTTAGGAAATTATTAAAGCAATGCCCCGGGTTCTGCATTAAAATCTGAATATGTGTATTTCTGTAAAACAAACCAATTCAAATGCACTATTTAGAAACACTATTTGTCTAGACCATCCTAGCAAAACAGAATATTCATGTTTTTCAAAGTTTCAACATAAATCAAGC
The DNA here is from genome assembly GCF_023375975.1 of Astyanax mexicanus. NCBI lineage: Eukaryota > Metazoa > Chordata > Actinopteri > Characiformes > Acestrorhamphidae > Astyanax > Astyanax mexicanus. The sequence goes on along the minus strand of NC_064412.1, from coordinate 50,507,745 downwards.
ACAAAATTTAATTGTACATACTCACAATATGTACATTTATGTACATACCCTTCTTAGCCTTCTAATGAATGTGTGCAGTTACTTTTAAGTTGCACCCATTGCTTGCCAATAAAATAGAACTATCCAGAGCAAATATACACAAACCTACTGGTTCCTTTCCTGTATGATGGTGATCATCCAACGTTCTGCCCCCACTTACATGTTTATTATTAAATTTAATTCAAAGCTCATAAATCAAGAAGAAACAATAGATTAAAAAAATGTCCCAATACTTTTGTCCATATAGTGTATGTTGATACTAGTAAATATTGAGGACCACACTACAAAAAAGTGGGTGGGTGTTCAACTATGACAAATTAAAAAGCCTCAAAACTGTATCTAGCTAAAAGGTTAAAATAAAACCAAACAAGTATGGGTAAGTCCATTCAAAATTCCCAATGTCCTGCATTTACTCCTTCTCCAAATACACTATATGGATAAATAATTAAAAGTAGTTTGGAAAACACAGCAGAATAAATAAAGAAACCTTACTGTGGTCAGGATGTTGGATGATTATTACTCTTCATCCCCTACTCCATCATTCCAGAGAACACAGTTGACAAAGTGTTCACAGCTCTCCTCCAATTGTACTTAAAGTAGATAAAAGATGCTTCATGTGTAGTCATTTTCAACACAATAAAACATTCTTGTGTTAAACCATTCTTTGTGACTATCCATGTTCAGAAGGGTTTTTCAAAATTTTGGAATTCCTTTTCAATGGGAATCACATTTATCCCTGCTATATATATGAACACTCCTTAATACAGTTACTGCAGTGCTCCAATCACATACCATACTCCACTCAAGCAGGGCAAACTCAAACGAGTTGGAACTGGAAACTTTTAGGCGGTGCCACATGCCCCTGGGAGAACAAAGGGATTTTTTTCTGGAATAATGTCTGGAAATCAGGATTTGGGATTAGGGAATCACATTAGACATTTGAATTTATCCATTTATGTCGGGCCACCTTGGATTCTGCTAAAATGATGTATACGCCATAATGAGAGACAAGTTCCAGGTGCTTTTGCTGCTTTAACACAATCACTTTCACCCACCATAAGGATCTATTAATGAGCTGAATAATTGAATTCTGAGCTGGGAGCATTGACAATATTTAAATGTGTAGGGCAGTGGAGTTGATCAATTTTCTGAGCGTGTTACACAAACAAACAAATCTTTGTTTTATCCTTTACTACACAACATGAACTACAGGAAATAAACACCTACTTCACTATTTTTTTTTGCCTAAAATAGTCAAAATGTTACACTGATCCAGGGGGACCAACAGTGCTCTGTGGTACCAGAGTCCATCCAGCCCTAACATGCACACATGCCATGTAAAGGTAAAGGTGCATATGATGATGTAATGTATGAGAAAACATGGCAAGGGTATCATATAACAGGTATGCTGCTATACTTAGTACTGTAAAAATGACATAGCATACTTACTGCTGCATCACATGACACACATCACCATCCACTATCTCCACTGTGTCCTAAGATGAGCTTAAGGTTCTCCTACAGAGATGAGGATGTCCCAGACATGCATGCATCTTCTCTGGGCAGCTATCTGTCTGTATGTGAGCAACCTGCTGCTGCTGCTGCTGCTATTCAACCCCAGAGCCTCAGCAACTCAGTTGCGTGACCACGAGACACGCCATGTCTTCCTCCTCTACAGCAGACAGAACAAACCCAGCAGCCGAGCGCTATGACAGATCCAAGACAGATAAATAGAGTGACAGCAAATAGAGCGTCATCACGCGCGAGGGACGCCTTTTGAGTGAGCCTTCCTCTGGTTTAGGTGATGAGTATAAACACGCAGTTCTTCCATGATGTCCTCCACATTAAGGCTCAGTAATAAACGACAGGAAAACGACAGATCCTTGTCTGAATGTTGTGATTAAACGACATCGGTCCCCGGTTCGGTTCGGCTGCTGCTGCAGTGTAAAGCCGGTCTCACCCTGTCCCCCCTGTATAATATCAGCAGCAGCAGCAGCAGCAGCACCGCGCGCGCGGCAGCACCAACCAGTCTGCACCAGTTCTCCCCAGCACTTCATCCTCCAGCCCCCCCAGCGCTCACCGCGCTCCCCGCCGCACACTCACAGCGCAGCGTCCGCACCTCAGCCTCACCTCAGCCCAGCGCTCCTCCTCAGTCCATGTCAGAAGCCCGGTCCTCCCCTCAGCTCCATCAGCTCCAGACCGCGGCGGTGGAGGAGAAGCAGAGTTCAGCCTGGGAGAAATACAGATTTTATTACTGTCAGAAGCAGGAAGTGCGTAAGGGGCGGTTCTTAAGTTTCTGAGAGCCGGTGCTGCGCTGCCACCTAACTCACGGGGTCCTAGCAGGCACAGTTCACTTACACAATACAACACAATACAACACAATACAATACAATACAACACAATACAATACAATACAAAACAATACAACACAAAACAAAACAATACAATACAAAACAATACAACACAGTACAAAACAATACAGCACAGTTCACTTACACAATACAACACAACAGAAAAAAATACAACACAGTACAAAACAATACAGCACAGTTCACTTACACAATACAACACAACAGAAAAAAAATACAACACAGTACAATGCAATACAACACAATACAGTAAAATACAATACAATAGAATACAATATAGTACAATAAAACACTATACATCAGTGTGTTAAAAATTACTCAAAGGTTAATTGCTTCATATTTTAAAATACTAAGTCATTATTCTAAGATACTAAGTTATTGTTTTGAGATACTAAGTCATTATTCTAATACACTAAGTGCTTATTCTTTTATTCTTCATTTTTTTGAGATAAGGTCATTCTTTTAAGATACTAAGTCATAATATTGAGATTCTTAGTTGTTATTTGACGATGCTTTTTGGTGAAGAATTCATCATAGCATATCAATAAAATGACTTGCTCAAACTCAAAAAACTTAAAAGTTGTTTGACAACTCAAAGTAATGACTAAGCATCTCAAATAATGACTTAGTATCTCAAAATAACGACTTAGTATCTCAAAACAATAACTTAGTATTTAAAATTATGACTTAGTATCTCAAAATAACAAATTAGTATCAAAAAACTATGAAATTACTTTTAAAAATAACAATTTAGCATCTCAAAATAAATTTTGCTCCCCAGGCCCCACTAAACCTGGAGTGGACGTCCACTTTGAAGTCAAAGAGTCAAAGAGTATCATATCTGGGAATACCCAACTATATGTACTGATGCTCTGTTGAAAAAAATTGGTATAGATGCATCCTTCTCCACTATACCAACTTGGTATCTCAAAATAATGACTTAGTATCTCAACATAATGACTAAATTTATAAAAAATAATGACTTAGTATCTCTACATAATGACAATTGATCAAAATAATATCTTAGTATCTCAACATGATGAAATAGTAATTTACTTATTAATAATATATATATATATATATATATATATATATATATATATATATATATATATATATATATATATATATATATATATATATATTATTTTAGGTGGTGGGAATAGGATTCCATACAGCAACAACAAATGCATACAAAATGACAATTTGTGGTGTCAGTTGATTAAAAAAACCAAAAGGCTTGATAAGTCTGTTTAAAATTATAGACTGACTAAATATATATTACTCTAAACAGCCAAAGATTAAAATCATCTGCCTAATATTATTCCAGTGTGCACAGGTCAGCTGAGAAGACCTCTTTCTTTACACAATTCGAGACTAGAGTAGAACAGAATTCATTTAATACTTATAAAAAACATTAAATAATATTTCTAGCACCTGCATGTTTTACTTTTGCTGTAAAATTAAGTCAAACTATTTTTAATTAGAATCAAATAAATTAAATTTAAATGTCATTCAGTATCAGGAATCATCTAGTGTAGTTGCTACTGACAACTGTTTACAGTTTGATTAACATTAGCTAGCTAGCTAAAAAAAAAAAATAGGTATACTCACCTACTAGAAATGATAGAATGAGTTTTTATGTTATGTTTCATTTTACACAATGTTCTTACCTGAAAAACACAATGCGAAGCCCCTCAGGTCAGAAACGGGTCTGAGGTAAAAGTAAGCTAACCTAGCTATGCTAAGCTAACGATTTTACCTCAGAACTGAACTCCTGCTGTTTATTAGAAAAGCTGTGCTCCTACAGATTCTATGATCTCCAGCTCACTTTAGCCTTTATTTTTGGGCAAGTGTGTTATATAGCTTTTGTTTTACAGATTTGAGACCCTACTTACTTTCATATCTCTTTCCTCTTATATCAGCACTGAGCACTCAGTGACTGGGGTGAACGGAGCTAAACGGCTATTTTTTTTTTTAAAGTATACTTAACATGGAAAAGTACATACTTTCAACATTAAAATTAATACATACTTAAATACATACTAAATGTACTATTTTGGAACCACTCATGGCAACTTTAATACATTTAAATTGTAATTAAGCTATAATTAAGCATAATTAAAGCAAGTTCTTTTTTATATAACTTCTGCAATGTTATGTAGATTTAAGTATGTGTTTTTCTAAACATCAGTTTTAATACACTGGATGTACATTGTTAATATACTACTTTGCATATTGATACAAATATTGTGTACAAGTTAATATTTGTACACCTACACTAAAGTGCACTTTAAGCCAATTTTAATTTTAATTTTAATTTAATGCCAAGACAGGAGTTTAACATAGAAATACCACAATGTGTGACTGAGTGGGGAAGCTGAAACCCTTTTCTTCCCAGAATGAAGCACAGTTAGTGTTATTTTTTCAGAGATGTGGATTTTCTTACTTTTTTGTAGAAGGCTCATACATGGAGCTACAAAAATTGAGGATAACGATGCAGATATAGCTGCAATAACAACTAGTACAAAATGGGTTAGTATGTATTTTGAATATTTTGTTAAGATTAGTATATAGTAGTCTTAGTCTTAATAGTATTAGTGTGCAGGACTTAACTAGGACGCAACCCAAATAAACTTTTACAAACTTTTTTTCTTCTTCTAATATTACGGTATGGACACCACCAGAGTAACAGCTTACCTTTCAGAATTAGCTTGGCTTCTCTCTTCAGCAAGTTCTCTTCAGCCTTGAGTCCTGCTTGTATAAAATATATCCCTGCTTTGGGCTGGTAAGCCATATGGCCTTGAGAATATTAAGTGCACCTTTATGAATCCTTGCCCTATTGGTCAAGCAGGACAAGGCTAAAACCACTGCATGTACTATAAGAGTGGACATTCAACTGAAGTATTCAGTTTTGGAAACCACCTGTATGTTATCATATATTAAAGAAAAATCTGAAAAAAGTCTGAAAAAAGGTAAATATTAAAAAATTCCCCAGAAATAACGCTGGGCAAGCATTCTGTATCGCCTGCACCGCAATGTGTGAAACACGGCATCGATCTATTAGATCTAATAGAAAACAGGGCAGGTGTACTTTTTTATACAATTACCTGTTATTTTGACTATTTGTGTATTAATTATTTGTTTAAAAGCAAGACAATAACCAACATGATGTTTATTATTTGATTTATTCTTAAAAGCATCTCTTTTACCATTATATTTAATTAGGATTCTGTTATTCTTTTATTTATTCAATTTCCCTCTTCTTATTTCTCTTGGTTTGAGTAGTCAGTTTTTTTTCTATAATTGTTTATTTGATCTTGCACTTTTTAAATGTTACTTGTTTAACAGTGGACATCGCGGTGAGGTGTAATGATTGTGAGCAGCAGCTTCTAGCTAGAAATGTCAAAGGAGACCCCATTCACATACCCCCAGGTCAGTGCAGCATTCAACTTCTTTGGGACATGACAAAATACATGGGATATGATGCTAGTTTTTGTCTTATGGTTTTTGGCATATCAGTGTATATAAGCAAGAACAGTAGGGGTGTTCACATTATGATATCACGATACATTGCCTACGATAATGATGATATCATGATACTGTGATTCTGCGATACTTGATATATCACAAGTCAATTCTCTATTATACTTCACTGCATCTGTGTTACTAAAGAGGATAAAATACTCCTAAAAAAGCAGTTATCAGTAATTTTGGATTTATTGGTGTCTGTTTCACAGAATTTGACAACTAATATACTTCACCATAGGTTAACCCTATTCATTTAATTAGTGCCACCATGTGGAGTAATGAAGCATCAACTTTAGGTCAAATTGGGAGTTTAGAGCGCCTGTTTTAATAAAAATATACATATTTAATGTCATATAGCAACAATGTATCAAAAACAATAGGATATATCACAATATCAACATTTTGTCCCACTACTAGTGTATATATACACTGTATGAATTTCTATATATATATATTCACTGTATGGACATAGGAGAAACTGGTATAATAAACGTCTGGTAAGAACAGGTTTTAAGCTTTTATCAGCTTTATCACTCTTTAGATGAGTCCAGTTTGTAAGCCAAAGGTTTTGTGTGACTGTAAAACTGAGAAATATGAAAGACAGACCCAAACTAAGTCCTGAGGCTTATAGTCTTTGGGGTTTGATCAGAACAGGGTCTGACAAGGTGAATCACATTCCAGCTGCAGATCTGCACTGCAGGCAGAGCTCCGGCACACGGGGAGACTCCCTGGCATTCAGGTCCTCGGCTCTTCAGTAAGAATGGGCAGGCTTTAGCCAGTTCTAACTAGATGAAATAAAAGTGGTCTAGCTGTAGTGTCAGGGCCTGGGGAAATGAGATGCGTGTGTGTGCGAGTGTGTGTGTTTTCAGAGGCAACACAAAGGAGATTTGGCAGGAGTGCAGGGAACATATTTCAGGTACACTACGTGCAGTCAGTGTTTAACTATGAGAACTCACAATGCTGTGCTGTGTCTGCTATCTTCATTGACTGAAGCTCAGATGGGTGCATTGTAGTTTTTTGAGCACTAAACTACATAATTAACAATTCTAAGACAATTCTTCTTTCTTACAAAACAATTACAGTGTTCACAGAAAGTAAGTGAACCCTTTAGAACTTTCTAAAAACAGATGAAGACAAATTTGTATAACCTTTTTATTTATTTAGTTGTTTGTTTGTTTAAATGGTTTCTCTGGTTCTACCTTCCTTATTAATTCGATTTTATATATGCTACCTTTGTTTAAATCAATTTATTTTAATACTTTACAGAAACCACCTTTTGTAATTTTACCATATCAGTTTTATTTTTTTATATTTAAAATTACATTACAGTTCTTTATTACTATATTGTTTTCAAGATTTATATGCATAATTTAATTTGTGGAAACCCCTCTTTTTAGAGCACTCTGAGATACATGTATGTATAAAAGGTACTATACAAAAAATATTATTATTAGTAGTAGTAGTATTTTAAAATTACATACTAGACAATCTTGTTTATTTTTTTGGGGGAAATTATCGAATATTGCTTATCTCTGAGGTGCAAAAGTATGTGGACCTTTAGGATTAGCAGATAATTTTAGAAAAAAGAACACTGTTATCTGTCTGCAGTTTGCTAAGAGTCAGACAGACAAGCTAGAATTTGTTTGTGACTGTTTAAAGTCATTTTACTAACAATGTGTAAGTCCATATTATGAATGCTCAAATCTCTTGAGGGTCACTTTAAATTTGTAAAAATAAAATAAATAATAAAAATAATCATAATAATAAATAATAAAATGCTGAGAAGAATGTTACATTTCTTCTTTTTGCCATCATTTACTAATTTAAACTGTTCCTGCACAAATTTTACAGTGTATTTAAACTTCAGCATGATGCTCATTTTTTTGTTTCACTTTAAAATTCCTAAAATTATGGAAAATATGTTTTATATTTAAATATTCACTTAATTGTGTACTCACTTAAATAACAAAAGTTTGACAGGGTACCCAAGCATGTCGCTGTATATTGTAAATGTCCTTTTCCTTTGGCTTGTAGCTTTTAGTTATCTGTGTTTATCATTTGTTAAACACTCCAGTCAAACACACTTTATCAGCACTTATCATAAGTAAATAAACCATTATTAAGAGGACAATAAAGGTAACAGCGGTCCTGATTTACGGCTGTAGATATGTAGAACAGTAGCACTGGTAGAAGGGATTTATATGCTAAAAGTATTGGGACAGCTGCTCATTCACTGTTTTTATCTGAAATCAAGGGTATTAAAAGAGGTTATCCTGCTGTTGTTGGAGTAACTGCACCTCTCTACAGCTTAAGTCAGGATGTGTGATGTTCACCACCTCAACTCATCTCACTATAAAGTATTGGATGGAGCTCCATCAATCCAGAGAATGCAGTTCCACTGCTCCATAGCTCAGGGTTTTATACCCCTTTATAGCCCACGCCTGGCATTAAGCATGGGGACAGCAGCAACTGACCTACCCCATCCTTGCTCATCCTTTTTTTTCTGTTCTATTGGCAGTACTTCTCCACATAGACTATGCAAGCTGTGTGTGTGCATTTGCACAGCAATGGGTGAAACTTAAAGCAGCTGAAAGCACTCAATAGCTTGGGTATCCACAAACATTTGGGCATACTGTATAACACCTCATATATGCACCATATACAGTGGAGCCTGTGCTTTTCCTGCAGATGTTTAACTAAGTATGACTAACAGCAGCAGGCCGTATGTTGTGCAGACCCGCAGGCCCACAGCTAAAGCACTTCTGTCTAAAGGTTAACGAAGGTTAAACTCTCGCACTTCGGCACAAGCCACAACCTCAAGTTCAACGGCATCGCCTTCAACCGCCATCTGTCTGAGTCTGAGATCTGTAGTGTAAGTGCTGAACAGTATTGATTCAACTCACTCACTCACAAAGTAAATGTACATAAGCAATTACTTTATATAAGAAGTATTTTACTGAAGCATTTCCCTTTTCAGATACTTTACCTTACTTCCTTTTATTTCTTACTCCATTACATTCTGGGAAAAAAATAAAAGGCAAGTTTTAGTTTTTTGATTCATTTTTGCGTAAAAATGTAACATATCAAATCAAAAGAATCAGAAAGCACCTCACCAATCAGAGAACAGGATCTGTCCACTTTTTAAATTTTAGACTGGCTTTGACCTGTTGGACAAAGCTACCCAGTGCAGCAAAAAGGTCAGTGTAAGTGCAGTAGGGTTCCATAGACTAGTCAACTACTTTTTGGAAAAGTACACTAGTTAGAAATACACTAGTAAAAAATACTAGTCGTGCAACCCCTACAGTGCAGCAGTGTAAAATTTTGGCAGCATGTCCATACCGCCATAAATTATGTATATATAAGCTTGCAGCTAATATTATTAATAATAATGAAATACTGAAATCTTACTTGTTTACAAAAAAAAACGTTTTTCAGCAACTTGCTTCGGACAACAATTAATTATTGACATCCTATTAAATCATTCGTAAAGGAAGAAAGACTAAAATGGGCTAATTATTCAGAATTCTGCAGAATAAATAATAATTAAACATTATTAACAATTCATTATGACATTATAGTGATATAATAGTCACTTAATTATTTTTTGTACTTAAGTACATTTAAAGGTAAATACTTTTGTACTTTTACTCAAGTAAAGGTCTAAATTGAGTACTTCACCCAACACTGGTTTTAAAACATTTACCAAACATATTGTGGAATCACGGAATTTTAGGATCCTCTATTAAAGATTAATCATTAATGATTCTCATGAACTCTCATGAAGGTGTTTGTCTACACCTCTTCAACCCAAGAAGCATGAAAATTCATGCTTCATGAGAGTTCGTGAAAATCATCAATGATTAATCATAAGTAGAAGATCTTAAATTTCCATGTCATTCCACAACATGTTTGGTAAATATTGTGAAAGCAAGGAGGTGAAGTACCCAAACCATGTGTTTGAGTTAAACTAAAGATACTGATGATAAAACTCCTCCATTTAGATGTTCACTTGAGACTCCTGCCCAGTTATTTAAGATAATTAAAAATAGTTTTTCATGCTTTTGTTGGAGTAACTGTGTCTTATTTGTGCAGAGAAAACTTTCTAATAGATTTAATAGCATGTCTGTAAGGATTTGAAGGATTGTATTCAGTAAATTCGTGTCCCAAAAGTAGCACCATTGTTTCACTTGTGTTAGGCATGGTGCCAATAGGTTATTTTTGTTTATGTACTCTAAAGAGCGTCTTATTTTATTGGTTATACCTCTGTGCCACTACCAATGGATGAAACATACAATAAGTAGCTGGAAGCACGCATTAATAACAACGGGTGTCTACAAACATTTGGACACATATTGTATCACCCAGCCCCACAAGGTAGTCTACTGGTCTACTGCAGAGCATTTCAGAGCCAGGAGACTCTAAATAATGCACAGACTGAAGCCCTCACAGTCTGAGCTGCACTCACACCAAATCACACACTGCTCATAAAATACATGCAGGAACAAGACACTGCTAAAGGAGGAATGAGGTGGAGAGCTTTTATTACAGGGGCCTCTTTTAAAAAACGTTAGATAGAAAAAAAGTATGCAATAATGAAAAATTTATTAAAACAACAAGGGATGGTAATGTGTGTGAGTTTTGTGTTAGCATAATTTAGCATACTGCGTACCAGGTCATTGGAATATTTGTATGATAGATTAATTACATGATAACGTTTACAGAGCCTGTATGGTGACATTGGTTTGTTTTATTTGTTTTATTGACTTACTGTCGTGTTTAGATGGTAGATTACATTTTATTTATGCAGAAGTTTGTCACACATATACACACGTACTTTGTCGGCAAGGCGTTTATTATATATATTTTTTTACATTTAATTACCCATTATTAAAAGCTTTATATTATGGAAAAGAAAAATTGTGATTATTCACAGTTAATTACAGAATTCTGTTGTGATTAATCTGATCTAATATATATATATATATATATATTTAACTGACTGACAATCCTAATAACAACACATCACTATGTTAAAAGAAAAAAAAACTGAACATAAAAAAAAGAAAAAATGCATTTTTGAATATTGTGAACTTTATTTTACCCTGAAATATCCTGCCATTCCACTCACCCCTAATTCACCCCTAAAGAAAAATTCACAATGTTCTCTATTTCCTATTATATATATCTCCTAAAAACAGATTATATCTGTCCAGTATCATTAATTTTACTTCAGTTGTATTTTTTAATATCTCAGTTAGAGGTGTGCCATACCATATCATATAATATATATGCAATAATAAAATATAATTTTCATTTTGTATATTCTTGAAATATATATATTTTTAAATTCAGTGTTAAGTCATATCGCCAAGAGTATCATTATCACGAAAATACCATTAAATATCATGATAATATTTTTTGGGGCATATTGCCCAACCCTAGTTCTGATCCAGTTCTGATCCTTATGTTTGTTATAGCAGAGCGCCCTCTGGTGCTGCTGCAATGAGGAGCTTTTCATCAGGTAAAAGAACAGCTTACAGTCTGCAGTGTGTGTGGCATCTTGGAATGTTCTCCCTCACCAGTCTTACACACTGCTTTTGGATAACTTTATGTCACTCCTAGTGCAAACATTTAAGCAGTTCATTTTGGTTTGATGGCTTGTGATCATCCATCTTCCTCTTTATTATATTCCAGAGGTTTTTAATATGGTAAAATCAAAGAAAATTAGCATTTTAAATTGTCTAACTTTTTCCAGTGTTTTGTAATTTTGTCAATAATATTTTTTATCCCCAAAATGCCCTGAAATATTGTGATATTATTTTATTTACTTATTTTATTACATACCCAGTGATTTTACTAGGGTTTACTAGTGTTAAATAACATCACATAAACTGTGAGGTTGTATCATTTATACACATAAAGATCAGATCAGATGGTTATTGGCTGATAGCCAGCATTATGGTACTTGGATAGGATCTATGAGCAGCAAACTGCTTGAAACATTATATAAACATGTCATATTTTGTTATCAACATTAAACATGAATAACACCTAATGTACTTATTGTGTACTATACACACAGTATACTGTACCCATGTAAAAACATTGTATACTTCCTTTATATGCTAATACCAGAATTAACAGTACACAACTTTACAAGACATATCAGATCAAATCACACCCTGAGCTCATTTTATTGAAATAAACCTTTGATTATTTGTATTTTCTCTCTAATGCAGAGTTAATGTGAGTGTGTTAGCTGAGCATGTTTATGAGCTCATGTTAACATGACTGTCCAGCTGCTCAGAACTGGATTCTTTAAAAGTTGCCCTTAAGATCTCAGCGTGAGAGCATTACAGGCATGTCACGCTACAAATATAGCATGTGTCCAGGGACACGGCCAAAAAACACACTAATCACACACTGATAGCTTTCCTCTTTGGCTTTCTTTCACACACAAACACACACACAAATTGTGCATGTTGCCTTATATGGAGAAACTAAAAATAGCAGGGAGTTGAACAATAGAAAAATTTTGACTAAAACTAAAAAATATTCTTCATCACCAAATGATGTATATACTTTTATAAATACATAAAGAACAATCAGGAAAACATAGAAATCTTACATTTTAGTGAAAATTAATATAAAATGACTGTATTCCAAAACATTTTGGAGTAGTTCTGTAAATTGCTCCAAAATTGCCAAATGCCATGTTAATTGTCTGATACATTTTCTGTGATTGTAAATGGTGTGTAATCTTAAAAAAAGAGGGACAAGGGACTTCCTGGTTAAATAAAGGCTCAATAAATAAATATTGTAAATAAATAATAATAATTCCAAAAAATTTCATCCACATACTGCTGGTTTCTCAGGTTTTTGCCCTGGAGACACACTCCAAACACCCATACTGGAATTGGAAACATATATTATATATATGTTTGGATAAAAACACGTATTTCTATGAAGCAAACTTTACAGGAGAGATTAAAAATTCTTACTTTCAATGGAAACAAAGTAAAAAAAAAAAGTCTATTTCAAGTAATTTTGAGAATATCCATTGGCCCATATATCAACAAATGTTGACTCTGTGTAATGGACAATTTTTCATGTTTAAATGAAGTAGTAAACTAAAAATCAGCAAAAAATAGAAACGACAATTTACACAAGATGTCTGGAATGTTGAGTCACACATACATTACACACTACTTCTCTTTGTGCAACTCAATTAATATGAAGTTTACCATATCAATCTAAATGTTTAATCATTTATTGTTTCTGGTAACATTTATCTTTCTTCTGAATTGAACTGTGACACTACAACATTTTCTTCTGGGAGTGCCTATATTATATTATATTATATGTTGTCACTGTCATATAGGGCTGCAACTAATGATTTTTTTGGTAGTCGACTAATCTGAGGATTATTTTTTCGTTTAGGCGACTAGACAATGATTATTTTTGCCATGTCCTCAATCTCAAAAACATTTAGAAACATGTGGAAAGTACAGATACTTAGTGATTAAATTTGTAATCTGTTCTGTTTGGGCACTTTTGGAGACACAGACTAAGTTGAGTGTAAACTGTGTGAGTGAGCCATTTACCCATCTCCCTTTGTGTTTTTGTCTCTAGCACTTGTCTACTGCGGTACTGCAACAAACGTTAACGTTAACGATTAGTCGACAATTAATTTTGTAGTCGACAAATTTATTTAATCAACACGGACGATTATATATAGACTAATCGTTGCGGCCCTATTGTCAAATGAAAAACATCTATTTCCATAAAAGTAACTTTACAAGAAATAAAAACTTAAAAACTTTCAAAGGAAGTCAATGTAAAAGAGTTTATTTCAAGTGATTTTGGATAATTTATATTGGTCCATTTATCATCAAATGTTGACACAGTGTAAAGGATAGTTTATGTGTTCAAATTATGTAGTAAACTAAAAATCCACAAAAAAAGAGACAACAATAATGTACATAACACACTAGGGGTGGGCGATATGGCTCTAAAATAATATCACGATATTTCAGGGTATTTTTGGGATAACGATATACTTGGCGATATAGGAAAACAGAAAAATAATTCATTAATTTCAGGAATATAGTATAAGAGTATAACAGCATAATCATAGTGTGGCAAAATAAATAATATAGTATAAAATAATATAATGCAGCAAAAAATATTGCAGAATATTTAGTGCATGCATATAAACTGCAAACTAAAACAATTATACAATAAATACACCTAAAGCTTCACAGTAAATAATAGACTACTTTTAAGACAGAACAGCCCTATTATCACGATATGGATTTTTAATATCACGATATTTCTGTGTCACGATATATTGTATACGTTATAATATTGCCCACCCCTATAACACACATTACTGTGTCTGGCATGAAGGCTGCATGCTTTTAAACTTGAGAAGCGTAAGGAAAGCAGAAGATAAAGTAAAGTACCATCGACCCTCGACAATTATCTACTCAAACACTTACCTACCCAGACTCATGTCTACTGGTGAAACGACTGCAGTAAATTATTATCTAATATACACACTTCTGTTCTTTCTGCTCTCTGTTTTAGGAATTCTGGAGAAATTTGTCCTCAGAGCTATAGAGAGGTGACTGGCGCTCTCCAGTGGCACAAACTCTGACATCAGTAGAGCATAAAAAAATACTGACTTTCATCCTCCGCCAAACCCTACATACTCTATAAAGCTCTAAATACCCTACAGCTGCTTCCTGTACTCTCAACCCCCCAGAGAACACACCCTCTCTCACACTCTGCAGTGGTTTCACATGGGTGTGTGGTTTGTTTGTGTGTGTGTGTGAGGGAGAGGTGAAGTTGTGGTGTTGAAGCCAGTTTTTCAATCGCACTATTCACACATTCACCACCATCCAGCTCACTTCCACCTCAAACATAATTTAGATACATGCATACATACTTTCTGTGTGAGGGCGTGTCAATAACCAGCATCAGTTTGGACAATTTATCGTCTTGGATGTGATTGCAATAAATTATATTACTTTTATTAATTCATATTGAAAGATTAAGAGATTAAAGATTAAACGAATTAAAATATTTTGAAGAATCTGAGTAGCTAAAATTGAAATATCGAAATAATTATTTTTACAAATTAAGGGTATTATCTCATTCATGTTAACCGACTCTTCTCATTTAATAAACACAAAAGGTAATACTAGGGTCAGCAAAAATGCCTATACACTGGCTGCGTTTAGACACCCCTGACATATTGTATGTTAAATTTAATAAATAGTACCAGTTAAACAATGCACTGCCCATGATGTCACCAGCCCCGCCCCCACCCGTGCATTGTCTCGCGTCTGGACCGATTAAGAGCTGAGTCAGTGCCGAGCTCAACTCAAAACCAGAGCAAAACAACAAAACAACAGTAATCAGCCATTTAATCAGGCATTTAAATAGCTTTTTAAAATGTAAATAAGAGCGTTTTTCTGAGATTAAAAGCGTGAATTCAGCTGTAACTGGAAATATCTGCACAAAACTGTGCTGGACTGAAGTGCACAGCTTCTGACATGTGTGTTTAAAAGCATGTGCCCAACCATATGGATGGAGGCCATGCAGTTAGCTCGTGTTTACTCCCGCTCCCCCTCACGCTTCTCAGGCAGTAGCAGCCTGTCATTCACACAGACACAGAGACAGCGCTGTGTATCTACTTCTTGTGTCAAGAATCAAAACAATGCAACAATTTTAACAATGTTTAATTTAATTGCCTTAAGTGACATTGCACGTCCTGCGTGGAGGCCTAATCCTAACCACAACAGATGCATTCATGTCCCCAGTGTCCACTTTTTAAAAAACACATGTGGCAGATATGACTTAATCTGTGATAATTCAATGTATTATTCGTTTTTGGACATGAAAGCTCGCTGCAATTAATCCAGCATGCTTAGAAAATTATCAACTGAAAATTACACAATCCTGTGGTTTGTCTGTTATCAAAACATACACAAACATGCACACACACACACTTAATTAAGCCATCACAGATCCGCTGACACCCTCACTGATACTCCATTAGGCCCGCATGCAGCATTTGTTGCTACCAGCACAGAAATAGCTGGTTGAGCAGCTGATACCATCAGCCCTGACCTTCTGAAATCAGCGTAGGATGTGTTAAAATCACGTGACATAGGGGAAAAACACACCGGCTTTGATGTGCTGGATGTGATGGGTTCTAATCTGATCTGACAGAAGAGGTCAAAAAGCAGCCGAAACGGAACGGGCACCTGTCTGACCATCGCAGTCATCTGTCTGATCAGAAATTACCCACCGGGCATGATCACAACACACACACACACAGAGACTAATTACCATATTCATGACTGCAGGACACAAACCCACACACACATACACACCTGAGACTAGACATGTGCCAATATTTCACAATATACTACTACCAATGCTTCGCAAAAAATTTGAATATCATTGACAAAAAGTTACTTTATTTCAGTAATTCAGTTCATTTCGTTAATTTGTGAAACTCATATATTATATAGATGTATTACACACAGAGCGATCTATGTAAGAGTTGATTTCTTTTATTGGTGATGATTGACGATTACAGCCAATAAAAACAAACAAAAATCAGTTAATTTGTTAGAAAATGTTAATATTATATAAGATCAATTGGTCTGTTTACCAGTGTGGGCAGTGTGCCAAGTCCTGCTAGAAAATGAAATCCTCATCTCTATAAAAGTTGAGGGAAAAGCAGAGGGAAGCATGAAGTGCTGTAAGATTTTATGGGAAAACAAAACTGCACTGACTTTAGACTTGATAATAAAACACAGTGGATCAACACCAGCAGATGACTTATCTCTCCAAACCATCACTGAAGAAAATCTTACAGCACTTCACTTTTATAAAGATGCGGATTTCATTTTTCAGCAGGACTTGGTACAATGCCCAACTGTCAAAAGTACTAATTGATCTTATGTAATATTCTAATTTTCTGAGATACTGATTTTTGGGTTTTCATTGGCTGTAAGCCATAATCATCAACAATAAAAGAAATAAACACTTAAAATAGATCACTCTGTGTGTGATACATCTATATAATATATGAGTTTACATTTTGAGCTAAATTACTGAAATAAAGTGACTTTTTAATGATATTCTATTTTTTTTAGATGCACTAGTATGTCCAATATGAACTAATAGAACTAATACCAGGTGTGGTCTACAGAGGGGTATAAAGCCCCCCAGCATTGAGCTTTGGATCAGTGGAACTGTGTTATCTGGAATGATCCTCAAATGCTCCAAACAGTACATTTGGGATGAATTAGGAATGAATGGGGGTGGTTATAATCCAACATGCTGACCTCACTAAAACTAGTTTTGTGACTGAATGCAATCAAATCCTCAAAGCAATGTTTCAAAATACAGTCTGAAGAGTCAGAAGTCTTTTCTGAACAGTAGAAACAGTTACTCCATCAAAAGCAGTATAAAACCCTTGATTTTAGAAATTCACAAACACAAAATAATTTTAAACACAAAATATTTTTAACTGTAACTAACTTCAGACAGCCTGCAACTGTTATAGATGATTTTATTTATTTATTTTTTGTTGACATTTTTTTTATATTTTTTTTGTTTTAGCTGGCCTTTTACCTTCCTTTTATAGGTTACTTTTTATTATTGCTTATTATTTTATACTTCATGTATTTATCTTTATTTTAAATGAAATTGCATTCTTATAATTTTGTATTATCTTTGTCTTACTTATTTTAATCATATGATTCTTGCTAAATTATTATTTTTATCTTATTTGATTCACATATTATTTTATCTTATATCCTGGGTCTTTTTATTTATTTATTCTTTTTCTTTGACATCCCTTTCCTAATGTATTGGCTTGGCCACATTGTAAATGAGGGCCACCCTCAATGTACTCAATGTACTATGAGTTTAAATAAAGGTTGATTAATTGATAAGAGCATAAGAGCAGGTGTCCTAATACTTTTGTCCATATTATGTTTTAAGCTATACTTTATAGTAGGGGTTCTGTAAGTGCTGCAATGTCCCAACAAATGCTGGGAGATATACCCCTAAAACAATATCATAACTAACTAAACATTTTTTACCTTAATCACAATTAATGTCTGGACACATTTCTCTGGACATAAGTACTGGGAAATATGAGATTTTATTTTATATCCATTTCTAAACCCACAGGAACTAATATTTTTGACTTAAAGGATCTCATTTGCTCCTTCCATTCTTTCACTAATGTTTTCAAATGCAGAATTGTTGACTAAAAGCTTTTATTTTATATACAGTATATTACAGCCTGACCTTAAACCAGGTCAACAACTCAAATCAGAAAAAATAAGGCAAAAGAAATCAATCAGTTGAAGCATGTTGAAGTCAATCAGACTATTCTCCAGTATGTCATTTATTTTATTTTTTCAAGTCAAACACATTTCTGCACAAAAAAAAAAAAGATTAAAACTGCAATACTTGAGTATAAAATGTACAGCATAATGTTGCTAAGGCAATTAAGGGCACAAGAAAGTCCATGTATAATGCTTCATATTCCGTATAGGCACAGTTTATGCTTTAGAAACAAACCTATTAACACTACAACAACATACATGACTAACTATACATGATATATCTACACAAAACAGCTTAAAAGATTAAAGAAAATAAAGATATGCTTAATAAAACACAAAAATGGCAGCAACATCGTTCTTTGGCTATAGCTTAATAGCGTATGTGTATGGTATGGACTTTAGCACCATAGCATATATAGCGACTAATTTACAGACCAGGCAGCAAAGCCAGTGTGAACTAGCATCTCACTGTCTACAGCTGGAGCAAAAATGATAAACTACTACTATTACTAATTACTATTTATTAAACAATGGCTTTCTAATTTTTTTACTGCTTATAACAGCTTAAAGTAGCACTTGTGTAGTGTTTATATGAGGTATATTTGGACACGCTGCCCCTCAGCTTGCCACAATCTGCAATCGCCTGATTCAAAATCAGTTCAGTTATAAAACAGTGAAGCAAAAGATACAGAGAAACACAATACAGAGAGATTACCTGAGAACACTTACTGAAGTTACTGTGGCTCCATTACTCACTACTGCCTTTCATATCTTTAGAAACTTCATAGACCTCACGCATGAATCAACAAGCAGGTCACAAACAATGACATGCCAAAAGTCATGGTCATTGTAGGCATTACCACCAACAGTGGACAGCACAGTAGGCGGTAATGATTGGGACCAGCAGCATCAGCATTTTAAACAAACGATTCTATATAAAATTGCATCCATGTTAAGTATTTTGCGTTCATGAAACGGGGCAAAAATGTCAGTGTCGAAAGTGATAAAAACCCACTGAACTACTGAACTATGTTAAAATAATGTACAAAATCTAGGGGTGTCACGATTTCGATATTTCATCGAAATCGATCGAAATTATATAATGGTCTCGAGCCTCGAAGTCAAAAAGTGAATCGACGATCCCGCCCGCAAATGGCGCAGCACACTGTAGCTCAAAGAGGAGTTCTTTCTCCAGAGAATGTGGACATTCTCATCTTTTTAAAGAAAAACTTAAAAATAACAGTTGTTTTTTTTTAGCATCATATATGTTAATAGTTTTGGTACCTTAATGAGCATCTTTCTCTCAGATAAAGTTAATAATATATCTTTATTAAAGAAAAAAAAAACTTGTCATTCTCAGGGACTGAAAAAGTGTTAATAAAAGTCTTATTTTTCAACTGTTTAACTGTTATAGTAGGATAGAGTTCAGTTTGTTAAGGCTCTAATTGTTCTATTATTTTTTTACATGACTGTTTCTGTATTTTTTTGATTATTTATTTTGTTATGTGCACACTGCTGCTACACTGCTGCTAAAAAAGCCACTAGATGGCATTACAAATATATCTTAATTAAATTATTTACATTAGTGCCTAATGTGGTCTATTACAGATCACTTGTATCGCATTGCATCACTTATATCAAGCCCACCTTTTGAAATAAGATATTGTAAATTTGATGAATCCAACCAATGACTGACCATAGACTAATCTAAAACTGGCATAGGCCTCTCTGCTGTAAAAAAAAAAAAAAAGAAAATCGAGAATCGAATCGAATCGTGACCCTAAAATGGGAAATAAAATCCAATCGAGGATTTAGAGAATCGTGACACCCCTAATAAAATCTTAATTCTGGCCTCGAGTTTTAGCACTTAGCTATATAGACAAAATACTGGGACACCTGTAAATTGCATTTAAAAGAGATTTTAAGACATTCCATTCTGAAGCCATAAGCATTCGCAGGTGTAGAGTCATGTTGATAAAGAAAAAAAAATGCATGGCTAGGTGCTTGATTTTATTATACATAAACTCCTGAATTTTCAGATTAGATTAAGTCGTGTCCCAATAATCCAATAGTCCTTTTGTCCACATAGTGTAGGTTTGAAATCATGCTAAATATGATGCGATGTTGAAATTTCCAGTGCAAACTTAGCATAGCACAGTGAGGAACCTCCCCGAGCCGGCAAAAAGGAATCAAATCAGATCTTTTTCAATGTGTGTGACACTAGAGCTGCACACATCGCAGGACATGCACTGTTTTGTTCAGTGTCAAAGAAATTTTTTAAAGCTTTGATGATGCTTGACACAAAAAAAAAATCACGCTGTTCATATTTTACATGATATCTACCCATTATTATTCATGTTACTCCAATCATTGATATACAGATTACATTATTAATGAGACATATTAGATCTGATTCCTAGTAAAATTAGGCTCAGCTGCAGACACTAAAACTCCTTGATAGCTCCACTCTTAAATAGACACTCGTGCCATAAAGAGCAGCACGTCACATGAAGTTCCGGGTCTGTTTTCTCCAGCATCACAGACTTATGCCAAATATATAAGATCCCATATATCCAAAAATATGGTGTATATTGGATTTGATCAGAAAATCAGACGTGGCCACTTTTAGCTGCTGTGTGAACATATTTAAAGTGGGCTACACTGAAATTAAAATAGCAGATTCAGTGTGTTTTTGCCTTTTACACTGCCACTCAGATTACAAAACTGTGTCATACATGATGAAAATAATCAGAATTGGATCACGCTAGTTGTTAAACAACAACTCTTAAACAACTAAAGGAATTTCCTAAAGGCATTAAATAAAAATGAGAGACATGGTGAGTTTGGAGCCACGGCACAGAAAAGGCCCTTCTTCCTTCCATAACATTCTATACCACCGGCCAACAACCTTAGACAATTCTAAGACCTGTTATATGTACTGCTCTGCAAGGGCAGAATACTGTAGTTTGGCAAACTAATGTTTAACCTGTACTTCACCTGTAAATCCTTCTCAAAAAAAAAAAAAAAAAAAAAAAATTAGAGAAAAATAAAGGCACCATAATCAAATATGAAATGCATGCGATGCAACCATGATCGCCCTGGTTGACCATAATATTACTGTAACTAATCTCTAGATCTCTATTCTTTAGAAAGTTGAAGAATCCTACAAAACATAAGTTGCTTATACTGCATAAAAAGGAAAAGGCTTTCTATGCCTACGTCCACACATAACTGTATATTTTTTAAAAACTAACATTTTCCTCCATTTATTGTTTTAATGCATTTTCATGCAAACGCAGAAGAAGCGCTTGCATGGCCATGCTAGCCTTGTAGGGGGCATTGAACACCCCATGGCCATAGACGAAACAATAGACGTTTAATCTCAAATTACTCCCTAAACACTGCCACCCAGTTAGTGTACTAAGCAGGTCAGGAAATTATGGATTCTGTATATAAGCAAACCATTTTTTATGTGTAATAGAAAAGTATTTAAATGTATTACTATGTGGAAATCTGAAATCTAGCGAGATCTGTGAGTAGACACTGTGTGACATTCAGTTGACCACAAATGAAGTATTTGAGGTATTTGTTTTTGTAACGCCAAAAATGACGTTTTTTATCTGGACGGGAGACAAATACCTACGTCTTAAAAATATGCAGATACATGTGGACAGGGCCTAAGATGCATGAAGGCTTTTAAAATCTTCATTCTTTTAAGATTTCCAATACATGGCTTTACAATGCTTTCCTTTACACATAATACCAAAATTCCTACTCTAAGTAGTCCTTTTTTCCCTATCGTTAAGATACACATTTCCCTTCAGTCAAAGATCTAAGCATTTAAACGCAGATACTCACCCGTAAACGTCACAATATTGAGAGTAGGGTGGAACACTGGAGTTCAATTAAAATGCATTAATAATAATGCTGCCTTTTTTTTATACACGTGAGGCTCTTTACCCTCTGAGCGGCATCACTCAGCTTTCATCTGATCCCTGACGTCTGAAGGCAAAGTGTCAAAGAGAGCATCCTCCACCACAAGGCCATTGCGCTTCAACAAGCGGCAAGAGCCCAGCTCGGCCGGCAAAGCCTCGAAATGATTGCCCTTTAACTCCAAATGAGTCAGAGAAACCAGAAAGGAAATCTTTGGCGAGAGCACTGACAGCGTGTTCCTCCCGAGCTTGAGGGTTTTCAGCTTCTTGCAGAAGAACAGTTCGTCCGGAAGGTTCTCCAGTTTGTTGCATGAGACTGAGAAGTACTGCAGGCTCTGCAGAACTCCAACCTCTGGAGGGATGAAGCGGATGTCGTTGAAGGACACGTCCAGATACCTCAATTTGTTGCAGAGGAACAGGTGTGAGGGCAAGATCTCGATCTTGTTGTGGCTAAAGTAAAGGCGCTCCAGACTTCCCAGCTTCTTGATGTGATCTGGGATTTGAGTGATCCCATTGTGCCAAAGCTTGAGGCACGTGAGCTTCCGGAGGTGCTGGAAACTAATAATCTCCTCGATGGAGCGGAGGTTGTTCTCCTTAAGATCCAGCTCCTGCAGGTGGATTAGACTGAAGATGGCATGTGGGATGCGCTCCAGATCGCAATGCACCAGCTCCAGTTCCGTAAGATGCACCATTTTCTTGAGGTTGTTGAGCATGACCAGTTTGGTGCCATCATTGTGCACGTACAGGCGCTGCAGGTGGCTAGAGACATCAGCCATTGACTGGGGGATCTTGGTCAGGTTGCTTTTGAGCGTCAAGGTCTTGAGGGCCTTGAGCTCTCGCAAAGAGTCCAGGGTTATGTTCTTTGATGCATCTGGACTGAGAGAGCCAGTAAGGTGGAGTTCTTCCAGGGATCGGAGACTGTATAGCCAGAGAGGAAGCTCACGGCCATCATCAAACTTGACACGCAATACCTTAAGGTTCTCCTTCAAGAAAGCAAGGGCTGTTGGATGGATTTTGAGGGAGCATTGGTACAGGGTAAGCTCCTGAAGGTCCTCCAGCTGGGAAACTGCAGCAGGGATGGTGATGTTGTTGATGATCTCCAGCTTCAAGGACTGTAGCTCCGTCACCTCGAAAACAGTGTCCGGAAGCCCTGAGAGCATGAAGAGCTGGAGCTCCATGCGGTCGTTGGCATTGATGACCAACCTCTGGCGAAGCTTGTCCACGGTCCACTCGTGGTTCAAGTTCAGCTGTTTGAGCTTGTTTTCGCTTACTTCTGAGAGAAAAACTGCAAACCTTTTGGAATACAATGGATCGTACTGGTCAATCATGTGCAACATGAAGGCAAAGTCGTTTTTCACATCCGGGATGTCATCGATTCCAGTTTCTTGCCTCACGTATTCAAAGGAGTACTCTTTGAGGGAACGGTAGAAGAGCCAATAAGACGTATAGAGGCACGTCAATCCGTAGACTATCACAAAACATAAGTAACAGTAGCAGAGTTTGGAGAAGAGGTGGGCCATGGTATGGTTGCAAGAAAAGTTACTGTAGCCGATCATGTTCTCGATGTTCTCTACTTTGCATTTGACATTAATTTTAACCTTAGATACCAGGATGCTATTGTACACAACGATGAGAATAAACTTGAAAACTTTGAGGACAGTCTGGCGAACGTACATAAGATACAACAGATCCCCCTCCTCCACATGAAGCCGGAACTTCTTGACCTTCTCGAACAGTGCTTTGGCCTGCTCGCCTTCCTTCTTGTCCAGCGCACTGGCTGTCTGTTTGTCCACAACAATCTTTTCAGGGATAGACCTCAGCGACGGCGTCTTCTCCAGGTTACCTTCACCATTGGTGACATCGAGGTTTAATCTACTGGCACTGACGCTGCTATGCTTTTTGTGGTCTTTCTCCTCTGGGTTCTCTCCTGATACCTCAGACAGAGCTCTGGTAGTCCATGGAGAATCGAAACATTTACCCAGGATAGAAATAAAATGTTCAATTTTGGAGCTTGAGCCAGGAAACTTGAACCAAAAGTTGCTGCACACCATGAATACCACGGTGTGTATGAGCACCAGGTAGGGGAAGTACTTGGCGTACCAGTGCAGAGCTTTTTCGTAGCACATTTGGTTTACAAAACTGTATTGTTGTAGATCCAGGTTGGTTTTGAGGCCCTTCATCTCGTGGAACACAGGCACTGGTGAGGAAGAAGAACTCGTCAGCTCGGTGTGGTTTTGCAAAGGCACTGTTTGGTTTAAGGGTGTCCGTAGAGGAAGACATATGATTTTGTCCTGCATTACCTGCAACAGCAAAGGGGAAACTAATTAATAAAATGACACAAAAGACAGCTTATATGTATTTTAAATACAACAGTACAAAATACACATCTGCTCATTTGTACAGCAGTTTCTCCAATAAGAGCACAGAAGTAGCACTCATAGCTTGGGTGCACCATTTGAAAAGGAATGAAATACATCAGAGATGAACAAACAAATGGTTGCCACCACAAAATGAATGTACCAAACATCCAATGCTATCACATATAATATTCAAAATTCCTCAATAAAAACATATTTAACTGAAATATCAGTTCATATACTCACATATAGCACATACAAGTAGTCTGGCATTAACAAGTCTATGTTTTAAAATTAGAATTTAGTTATTTGGCAAAACAAAGTGATTCATTCACAATACATCCACTTTTATGATGTCATCAACTTTTTTGTCACTTTATTTTTATTGGAAAAATACAGTCTAAGAAATATCAAAATTCTTATCATCATCATCCATTATTAGAAAGTGAAATTCACCTTTTAAGTCCTATTTCCACAATTTTGTGCATATTCTCTCCAACGCAAAAAATCTACAGGTACTACTAACATTACTTACTCCTTGAGTGTTTTTTGCTCCAAACAAAGACAAACAAGAAGAACATTTCTAAGAAAAAAAAAACGGGCACTTTTAATACTGTAAATTAGCAAAGCTGGGGAATAAATAAAGCGGGAATAAATGAGAGTTTGAGTAAAAACAGCACACTAGATAACAAAATTCAATAAGAATCATGTTACTGTAAACAGGATAGGAAGGTAGATTACTATTTCTGTACATGACATCAGTGTCTGAGTCAGACAGGAAATGAGAGATTACTGCTCTGACTCCAGCAGACTCCAGAGGGAGACATGCTCACTTAAATGCATTTGCACCAAAATAAAATGTAATGTAAAAAAAAAAAAAAGAAAAGAGAATTTTCACTTGAATAACAGCTCATTCAGAAACACGGCATGAAACTAAAAGCACTCTTCATAAAAATGTCTTAAGACAGTTGGTTACTGTCTGTGTCATAAAGCCATCAATACTGAGGGCTGTGTTTTCCCTTCCCTTTCTCTGTAAAGCATTATTTATGTCTGGTACTTTAATTACCGTCCGGTTTATGTGGGAGATGATGAGCCCTGTCTGGAGCTCTGCCTCCAAACTGAAGGGCAAAAGTAGCTGGAGGGCAAACAAATGCCACCCAAAGCCACAAACAATAACTGTATTTAGGCATTGACTGTGCATAGTCTCTTAAAACTGAAACACTATTTGTATTGCCCCTCTGCTGGTAAGCTCTTCAATATGATTAAGTAGCTCTGCTCATTGCCATATGTGTGAATTATGTTTTACAGCTGAGGTACATTTATGATTAGAATAGCAATACTGAGGTATACATATGATTAGAATAGCACTGCTGAGGTAAAGTCATCATTAGAATGGCACTGTTGAAGTAAATTTATGATTAGAATAGTACTGCTGAGTAGGGGTGGGCAATATGGCCCTAAAATAATATCATGATATTTCATAGTATTTGAGCATAACAATACTACTGGCAATATGACAAAACACTGAATTAATAAAATTAGTTCAAGAATACACAACTACATCGAAATGAAAATTGATACCAATAATGCACTCCAAATATCTCCATATATCCAGTATTAGAATAAAATAAACTATACTGGACAGATAATCTGTCTCTAGTAGATATATAATGGGAAGTGAGAACAGTGTGAATTTATCTTTTGTTAAAAACAGCAAAAAAGTAGTACCCTGATGTGATAATTAGGGGTGGGTGATATGGGACGATATGTCAGGGTATAATATCGCTCACTCATTTATGATTAGAATAGCGCCACTGAGGTAAAAGACATTATTAGAATGGCACTGTTGAGGTAAATTTATGACAAAAGCCTTACTTTCTTTGACTTTTGTATGACAGAATACTGCTATTATTATAATAGAGATATTTTTTAAGATCACTATATTACTGGGACAGGATATATTGTGTATAATACTATATGAGAGACCCTTGGCCTAAGGAATTATTTTGTCTGGTTTCAGCCAAAAATAATTTTGCTGTGCGTCTCTAGAATATAACCATAGTATTCATGTTTTCCAGTCATTGGCCAAAACACAACAGAAGAAAACAGAGCTGGCACCAGACGGCTGAGTAAAGCCTCAGAGGAAAGATCTACAGCATTGTGCTGTTGTACAAAGCTCACATCTGTTTCACACGCATTCGACAGTGTGTCGAGCCCTGAAGGACCAATAAAATCTGCATTATGCACCCCAGGCCCACTCAAACGCCCTCCCTCTCTCCCTCCAGTCAGTCCAACACAGCCATTTTGGTGTAGTGTTATGTTTATCTCCTCTATTCATAACAGGAAAAGAATTAATTAGGGTGATAATGACCAGCATCACTGGTTCCACTCTCATGACGTAATCAAATCATGAGGAGGATGATTCCGAGTCCTTGTTTACAGGCTGGAATTGATGGATTTTAAAACACTTCCATGCTTTGAATGTGCTCCTCCGGGGAGCGGGGGGGATATTCCCACCCAACCTACCAGTTCCTGTCGCTGCCTGTTTGTTTAATCTAAAAATAATTAGGATAATCTACAGGAATGTAGATAGAGGAACAGGCAGGCAGTGAGGAACTTGCCCTGCATGGCTGGTGATGGGGGTTGAGGAGAGATGATGTTGAAAAGGGATGGGGGCTCACTAGAAAGCACACAGGGTTTACAAGGCTCCGCGAGAAAGGCAGGGCCTTGAGTCTATTGCAAAGGAGAAAGGGGCGGAGCTGCTGTGTGTGTATGTGTGTGTGTGTGTGTGTGTGTGTGTGTGTGTGTGTGGAGGGCAGCTGGAATTTCTACCCTTTTCCGTAAGCAAACTAACACTCAGCTATTAAGGTCGTTTTCAAGTACAGTGGCCCATCTATACACGCAACCAGCACAGCCATCAGCCTGCAGTGGAGCAGCTGCTTATTTTTACATGCCTTATTCACAAGGAAGACTGGACGCTTCTGTCCACACTATGTGTGTCTAGTTTTTCCATTTTGAGAAGAATTTCTTATTCATTTATGTCAGGGGCACACAATGATCCTGTAAACACTATTAGAGCTTTGATTTTCTGATATTTAAAGCTAGAAAAACTGCTAACCAAACTATGCACAGTAATTTTTACTTAATATTTTCATCTCTCCAACAAATTATGCAGGACTGAATGCAAAGTTCTAACAATGATAATATTTAAAATATTTGTTTCACAATAACACAAATTATGACAACCCAATACAACCCAACAAAAAAAAAAAAAAACTTTAACTGATCAGTGTTTATTGTTGCTCTGATGTGCATATTTACATTTACTATATAAAATTAGTGAACTAAGTAATACATTTTATTTTTAGCAAAATGGCACTATACAGCTCTGAAATAAGTTTCTTTGGTTTTACCAAATTAAAACCTCTGGAATATAATCAAGAAGAGGTGGATGATCACGAGCCATCAAACCAAGCTGAACTAAAAGCAGTGTGTAAGACTGGTGGAGGAGAACATACCAAGATGCATGAAAACTGTGATTAAAAACCAGGGCTATTCCACCAAATATTGATTTCTGAACTCTTAAAACTTCATGAATATGAACTTTATTATTTGAGGTCTGAAAGCTCTGCATCTTTTTTGTAATTTCAGTGTTTTCTTATTTTCTGCAAATAAATGCTCTTAACGACAATATTTTTATTTGGAATTTGGGAGAAATGTTGTCTGTAGTTATAATAGAATAGAATAAAACAACAATGTCAATTTCTCTCAAGCATATACCTACAAATAGCAAAATCAGAAACACTGATTCAGAAACTAAAAAGTGGTCTTTTAATTTTTTTCCAGAACTGTATTATCAGTATTATGTATTATGTGATATCAGTTTGCACTGAGAAATAAAATAGAACTATGTATGTTAACATAGTTATATTCACATTAATTAATCTATACATCTATAATTTAATTTAGTAGTCGCTCCACAAGAAAGCAGAATTAGTCACAGCTTTGGTGCGCACTATTTGAAAATGAGTGAAATACACCCACAAAAAATCTTTGCAGCATTTCTTTTAAAATCAAGTCTAATAATAAAAATACTGCCTCAATATGTTGGGAAAAACGGGGCTGACAAGAACTGTTCATATTTTTTTGGCAGTCTTTCCAGTGTTTTACAGTATCTTCTTCTTTATTTGTTCAAGTGTTATGTCTAACTCCGCATAAATAGCAATCCTTCCCAGACTCTCGCCTTGTGTCTGACAGTTCTGTTATTTGCAGCAGCAGACTTACAGAGCCTGAATTCACAATTCATCTTATGTATATCTTATTGGTCACTGTTAGGTCAAATTGACCAGAACAGTACATATGTAACATAAACCTACATAATATGAACACAATATATTTGCCATTTTACATGTACACAGTCATTCAACTATATAATCACAGCAGAAAGTTTGTTTGCTCCAAACATAACATTTTTACCTCCATTGGCAGAAGTGAAAACATCACAATCCATCGCACGAGAGAGATTCTGCAGCAGAAATGGAGGCTATAACACAATTAAGAAGGAGCAGTGGAGCCACAGACGTTCTGGAACTAAGTTTTATGGATGAGAAGACCAATGCCTGCCAAGACTACGACTTCACCTAATGCTATTTTACAGACAAACAGGAGGAATTTCATCACAATAACCACTGCAGCACACAAAAACATACACTCTTCTAGCACAAAATGTACTTTAAATTGCATTAGAGTAAACAGTGACATGTTTTATACTGGTTTTGTCAAACCAGTGCTTTAAGTTTATATTTTACATTTACATTTTTGATATGGATGTAAGAAAAAATCCAACTGGACAGCTTTTCACACCTGAGAATAAGTCACAATGAAATAAAAAAAAAAAATATATATATATAATATATATATATATATATATATATTTTTTTTTTTTTTTTTTTTTTTTTATTAAAACAATGGAGCTGTTTGGTATGGGAAATCCCAATCAAGTTTTTTTTTTTTTTTTTTTTGTTTATCCACCAATTCCAATCTCAGTATTTGAATCCTGTTAAAGAGCATTATCAAATCACATGTGGACTGTGATTCAAGGTTTGTGCTTTAAATGTAATCTAAATGTTTAATAGGGATGGAATACTGTACTGATTTCCAAAAACACAGTACTGATTTTTAATTATTAGTTTATATGGAAAGATGGGGTCTGACTGTAGATGGGGTCTGACTGTGGTTTTATGATTCAGTCTTCCTACAAGCAAAGAAACCAAAGAAAAAGTAGGACACTCTTTAAAGGGAAACTAAACCCCCTGAGTTTTGCTGACTCCACCCTTAACTCAAATTTAAAAGAAATGCTAAAAAATAAGAGGGGTAGTTTGGGTGGGGCACTGGGTGATGTATGGGTTTAGAAGCGATACAAGGCTGAGCTACAGCAGTGAAAGTGCGTCTCTGATAGCAGTGAGACGCAGATGGTTGGATGTCAGCAGGGGGGCGGTATTTTTGATTAACTGATCTGCATATTGTGATGTGTCTGCGTACATACACACCTATAGCAGAGTTAAACCTGAGAGGGTGCTGCAGAGGCGGAAATTACTACAATAAAAGCTTTAATTTATAAAATAAGGAAACATTAGGAAATGTATATATTTCAAAAGAACACATTTCAGCTATTAATGAAAAAAATGGTTTAGGGTTTAGTAGCTCTTTAAGGATTACATTATTGATTTACTGATTACTGATTTTTTTATTATTATTTTTTGGGCAGGATATATTTTGAATGCAACATATCAAATATTTTTTATAATTTGAGGACTATATGCACCACCCCATAATATCCACTTACAGAGGTGCACAACAGAACAAGTTGGACACTAACCTGCAGCGTACATCCAAACACGCCAATCATAAGCATCACCACAGAAAGGTATTCTGCGAAGACGTCCCACCATGGCTTCAGGACTCGGAACGCCGGCTGCTGTTCCGTGAACTGTCGGAATTCTGTGACTGGAATCATATTCCTGCAGAGAGATAAAGAGGAAACATGAGCTTCACTGAGCAGATCATGAACTTCAACATCAGGGCCTGTGGTGCGACTCGCTGCAAGCTGTTCTCCTGACCAGAGCAAGCGCTGCACAAGAAGCCATTTGTCAAATCTCAGGCGTATCACGTTTCAACGTAATTACAACAGGAAGCGTGCATGGCATAGCAATGCCCTGAGAATAAGTGTCCTTCAGCTGTCCTCCACACGTCGTAAAATCCATTGTACTCAGACATCCCCTTTGTGTTTAAGATTTAAATGCATTCAGTGATAAAAGATTAATACGTAAGGTTAGGATATTGGGTGATGATCTCCCAATATTGGAGCTAATATTGCATAATTATTACAGAGATAAGTTATTGGTCATAAATCTGGTCAAGACATTCATGGGAAACCTTTGCTGTGTGTGGGTGAGCATTATCCTGCTGAAAAATGCCAGTTGGAAGACCTGTCATACGAGACAGCAACAAAAGTGTCTGCAGAGGATGTCCTTCACAAATCTGAGTTGTTATTGACCCTCGTATTAGAAGTAGTATAATAGTAGTATGTATAATGATAGCTGTTGCATATGATGCACTCCATATCATCACACCAGCAGTTTTGACCAGGGTGTCGGTCCACAGCAAAGGCAGGACTGAAGTGCGATTCGCCATTCACCACACTTCACGACCTTCATTCTCAATCCCTACCATTGTTAGAACTTTAATTAATTGGTTTTAATGATAATATAGATTTTATATTATGATATCAGAGGTTTCCTTTGTGTGCACTGCAGACAGAATATAGCATAATTATTATTATTATTTTTTTTTTTTTCAACACTGGTACATAATTCAGGCCTGAAAGGGTTAAAATATGCTCAGAAAATGTACTGTGTTACACAATAACAAAACTATAACAATCCAATAAAATATCATTATATTGATGGTGTGGAGCAGACCCATGGCTCCCCTGCCTCTGCACTTCGCAAAATAAGGTGCTGTGCCAAAATGAGGTGCGTGAACAGGAGTGGAAAGATTATTGTGTTTAAAAGGGTTAATTTCTTTGCTATGATATTATTTTGTCATTTTATTAGTGCTAAGTTTATGGTCTAAAAATGCCAAAAATATCGTTTATCGCAATCATTTCTGGAACAAAATATCCTTTGCAAAATATTGTTATCATGACAGGCCTATATATGAGCGTATATACTGTAAACTTCACTGAATCGCAGTATCAGACTTTAGTAACTGTAGTAACAATGTGTCTACTTAGCTAACATGCCGATGCATGCTTGGCAACCGATAAAAACCCTGATAGCCAACCTCGACACAATCTGATGCAACTCCATCCTGCAGGAAATGGCCTGAAGCACTCTAATCGAGTTTGACCATATCTTCTATACGTGCCCTTTACGAGTGCAGGTCCAGATACATTTCAGATACATTCCGTCCCATCACGGCCATACGCATCCCCTTCAGTTTAGATTAATAATTGAAGATGGTGCTGTCTGGCTCTTAGTTCTTGGCAGTTGATCCAGAAGAGCATTTTCATGGTTGAGGAAGCCTCGCAGCTGCCTGCTAAGACAACAACATACCAGAGCAGACGGAGTCCAGAGCAGACACACTGCGGCGGATCATTACACACATCTGAAGAAAAGGCCGTGCTGGCGTACTAAAGACCACCACAGTGACTCATCAGTTACCCACTGCTGCTTTCATCCACTCTCACTATCTTTAGAGTGCGACCAGGCATTTTTTTCTCACAATAATGCTGACGAACCCCGCTCTCTCCGTGCACTCACCGCATCCTAATGATGCAACTCTCCTGCAAGCCCTTTAAATTGACACTGGAAACTACAGGCACTCCCAGAGCTCACACATCTCACTTCAGCCAGCCTCAGGGATCAGGCCTGCACGATATACTGTTTCAGCATCTCCATCACAATGTGTGCATATTGTGGAGTGTTCAATATCGTGTGCAATGTAAAATAACATTCTGCTACAACCTTTTTGCTGCTTGAAAACAGAAAGAATATAAATATTTTTTAATATTATTCTTATCCTTTATGACTGACCCAGTATTAGGGATGCACAGATATATATTCTGCAACCGAAATCTGGTAAAAGGACTGAATAATTTATGGCTTTTGAAAGCAAGACAAAAAACATTTAGGCAAATACATGTATGCCACTGTGCATAAACAAATAATACTTTTGGTGCATTCTTACCCATCATTTTACTCAAATCTTGCATCTTACACAGAGTGCATATTAATATCATAACATGAGATCACAAGCTTCTACAAACTAATATTGCAATAGCCCAATACTGTGCAGACCTATCTAGTAGGGCTGCAACTAATGATTATTTTAGTAGTCGACTAATCTGTCGATTATTTTATCGATTATTCGGTTAGTCAACGATTATTCCTGCCATGCCCTCTCTCTCTGCTTGCTGTGGGTACGGCTCCTGTTTCTAGTTTTCACTATTGGTTCAAAGTGATGGAAACAGCTGAACATGAGATTTTAAATGTCCTTCAAACATCTTCTAGAACATTGTCCATTAAATGTGGAAGGTGCTGATATTCATTGAGTAAATGTGAAATCAGTTGTGATTAGGCACTTTTTGTTTTTTGTCCCCAGTAATTTGTGTAGTGCTACTAATGACGATTAGTCAACAATAAACATTTGGAGTTGACAAATTTTTATCATCAACATTGTCGATTATATCAACTAATCGTTGCAGCCCTACTATCTAGGATATTCTAGTTAAATAAAACCTAATCCTGATGAACTGAGATGGTGATTTGAGGTGATTTAATTGGGATGAGCTGGAGCTTCTTTCACAGCGTGAAGGAAAAGCAGCAACTGTTGTTCAGCACCTCCAGGAACTCCTTCCTTCAAGACGCTGAGAAAACTATTCCAGGTGACTCTCCCTCATGACACTGAGACTAAAATACCAAGAGTGTGCAGATCTGTCCTCAAAGATAAATGTGCTGCTTAGAAGAATCTAAAGTATAAAACATTCTGTTTTTATTTTACATTTTGTTTAGAGAATAATTCAGCATGTGTTCCTCTATAGTTTTAATGTTAACTGTTTAATATTAAATTTACAATGTAAAAAGAAGTGATGTGTGTTTATACACACTAAACTGTACTATACTAATAATATATTTAGCTCAATATAATATATAATATATTCAGCTCGTCCTAAATCACCTCAAATCACCATCTCAAGTCATCAGGTTTAGGTTTTATTTAACTAGAATATCCTAGATAGTAGGGCTGCAACGATTAGTCGATATAATCGACAATGTTGATTATAAAAATTTGTCAACTCCAAATGTTTATTGTTGACTAATCGTCATTAGTAGCACTACACAAATTACTGGGGACAAAAACACGGCCTGCGTCTCCAAAAGTGCCTAATCACAACTGATTTCACATTTACTCACTGAATATCAGCACCTTCCACATTTAATGGACAATGTTCTAGAAGACATTTGAAGGACATTTAAAATCTCATGTTCAGCTGTTTCCATCACTTTGAACCAATAGTGAAAACTAGAAACAGGTGCAGTACCCACAGCAAGCAGAGAGAGAGGGCATGGCAGGAATAATCGTTGACTAACCGAATAATCGATAAAATAATCGACAGATTAGTCGACTACTAAAATAATCATTAGTTGCAGCCCTACTAGATAGGTCTGCACAATATTGGGCTATTACAATATTAGTTCGTAGAAGTTCGTGATCTCATGTTATGATATTAATATGCACTCTGTGTAAGATGCAAGATTTGAGTAAAATGATGGGTAAGAATGCACCAAAAGTATTATTTGTTTATGCACAGTGGCATAAACGTATTTGCCTAAATGTTTTTTGTCTTGCTTTCAAAAGCAATAAATTATTCAGTCCTTTTACCAGGTTTCGGTTGCAGAATATATCTGTGCATCTCTAATACTGGGTCAGTCATAAAAGATAAGAATAATATTAAAAAATATTATATTCTTTGTTTTCAAGCTGCAAAAAGGTTGTAGCAGAATGTTATTTTACATTGCACACGATATTGAACACTCCACAATATGCACACATTGTGATGGAGATGCTGAAACATATACCTATAAATAGCAAAATCAGAGAAGCTGATTCAGAAACTGAAGTAGTCTCTTAATTTTCTTCCAGAGCTGTATATGTAATTTTATGTCTAAATATGAAGCTTTCTATTAAACATCCCAGTCATTTTATCTCAAACAATTGAAAAAAGTGACCTGCCCCAAACACAGCCTTTAACAGGCATCTTTAAAATGTAACCCTCCCTTTATATTTTTAGCTCGTGATTTTTACTAGCTTGACCTCTCTGCTCTCAGGCTTCCCAGCTCTGGATCTTCAGTGGAAACCCCTCTCTCTTTCTCTGAGTCACTGAGAGCTGCTTCCAGCGTAAACACACAGATATACAGCCAAATGTGTTTACTTCCTGTTTGGTAAACTGTTGCTAAACTACTCTCCGGATTGGCCGGGGTTTAATCCTGCAGCAGACCCTGCAGCACGCGACGCAGCTGGACTCAACAACAGCCTGATCCTCAGGAAAACACTGTCCAACCCTGTCGCGCCATCAATTAGTCCAGTGTGGTTATGAAGCGGCACTGCCTCGGGTCAGAACAGTAACAAACCGGCCCACTGTGTATTCTGCCTTTAAAATATTTGGACATCTGAGCGCAGCATCTGCATCACATCAAGTATCAAGTGCCTGAAAACTCCAGCTTCTTTTTTGGACGGAACACGCATTCCAGCATGCTGTTCACTGTGTGAACATAGAGAAGCATCTGTAATTGATGCCATTGTGTGCACTGTGTTTCCATTGCGCTTTAAAATATGCACAAACCATTATCTGCACCATGCACGAATCAATATATGACAATCATATCATCAATGATGCAGTGGATCATGGAGACAAAATATACACTCAATATACATGGATGCACATTGCAAGATATCTGAAATACAGGTGCATCTCAAAATGTGTTTTTATGGTCGATGATTATGGCTTACAGCCAATGAAAACCCAAAAATCAGTGTCTCAGAAAATGTGAATATTATAGAAGACCAATTACTACTTTAGACAGTGTGGGCAGTGTGCAAAGTCCTGCTGTAAAATGAAATCCGCATCTCCATAAAAGTTGTCAGTAGCAGAGGGAAGCATGAAGTGCTGTAAGATTTTGTGGGAAAAGAAAACTGCACTGACTTTAAACTTGATAATAAAACACAGTGGATCAACACCAGCAGATGACATGCCTCTCCAAACCATCACTGATCATCAGTAAATTTTACATTTCATTTATAAATCAAGGGAGCAGATTCTGGAGGAAGAGTGGAGAGACACACAGTCCAAACTGCTTGAGGTCTAGTGTGAAGTTTCCACCAATCAGTGATGGTTTGGAGAGACATGTCATCTGCTGGTGTTGATCCACTGTGTTTTTATTAAGTCTCACAAATGGCTTAAAGTGCTCTTTCCCCCTTCATTACTCCAAAGGGTGATGTCGATCAGCACAAGGCTGCGTCTGTGAGCTGATGTATCAGAACCGGGTCGCTGCGCTTTCCTCCGAGCGCACTGTGATGCTACTTAGCAATGCTACAACAGCAGCAGTTCAAAAAGAGGCGGTGGTTGACTTCACATGTGTTGGAGGAGGCGTGTGCTAGTATCTAGCGATAGGGGGAGTCCTAATGAGTGGGTTGGGCAATTGGCCTAGTAAATTGGGGAGAAAGTTGGATAATTTTTTTTTTTTTTTTAATAAATAAACATAACAAAAAAAATGGCTCTATATTCATTTTCTCATGATATCAATTATAATTTACATCAAATTACATGCAGTATGTTTCACTGATTAGAGGGAAAAATACAGAAAGTGTGTGGCACTTGGACATCAATAAAAAAATGTTTCATTAAAAAGAGATCTAAAACTAAAAAGATTGAAAGAGTGGTTGGATGATGTTTACAGAACCCATATGACTAACATATTCTCACTTCCTAAATTATTAACTTTCTGACAGTATTTCCATGTTTGGAGCCCCATTCACTTCTTTTTTAGCGGATCATGCAATTTATAAACATTATTTTATAAAAATGTATTTGCATTTATTTTATTTATTAAAATATTTCTACACTAGTTGTCTGTTATATATGGTAACTCGTGTGCAGTATGTTTGTATAAAGCTAGTCAACATTTAATAACAGTAATTTACACACGGGACTTAATATCTGGTTGTATCTAATGCTGGTCACGTTCATACAATTATCTACAGTAAACAGCAGTTACTCAATAGCAGACTCTGCCTGAAAGACAGGGCTTCAGATGAACACATGAAGATGCTGGCCGGCCCTATGGGGAGGAAAAAAAAAAAGCACTAGACACTTATAAAAAAGGAAATGATGCTAGAAACTAAGGGTGGGACGGATGCTGTTTATGGGTCCTTGATGACTAATTTAAAAAAAAAAAAAATCCTTAGCAGTTCTTATGGTTTTGACTGATACCATTTTAAACTTTTGGAAAGAGGAAGCTGGATAGTCACAAGCCATCAAACAAAGCTGAACTGCTTGAATCTTTTTTTCACCAGGAGTAGTAGCATAAGGTCAACCAAAAGCAGTGTGAAAGACTGGTGGAGAGCACGCCAAGATGCATGAAAACTGTTATTAAAAAGCAGTGTTTTATACAGTGGTGGGCGATACAGTGGTGATATTGTAAAACTAATATCACAATATTTTGGGGTATTCTTTTCGATATGACCAAACATTAGTATATATATATATTTTTTATTTTTTTTTATTTTAAGCTTATAGTACTGGAGCACAATATATTTTAAATTTTCATTTGGTATAATTTTAACATTGTATCCATTCAGTAAAAAACAAAAAAAATCTATTAACATTTGTCTGTTTTATAAACAGCAATGTATGTAAAATAAAATCAAAATGTGCAAAAGAAATTACAAAAATAAAAAAAAATGCAAAACAAATCTACCATAAAATGAAAGCTCAGCATATTTAGTGCATGCATGCCTATAAACTGCAAACTAACAATTAAAAGTAAATACAGTAAATAGCAAACCAACTAAGAAACTTCACAGGCTACTGTCTCGCAGGGTTAGACGCTTGTTGAGCATCTGGGAGCTGGAAGCTTTGTACTTCTTTATTCTCTCGGCTCCTTCCTGTCAGGAAATGGGGC
This sequence comes from Astyanax mexicanus, assembly GCF_023375975.1. Classification (NCBI taxonomy): domain Eukaryota; kingdom Metazoa; phylum Chordata; class Actinopteri; order Characiformes; family Acestrorhamphidae; genus Astyanax; species Astyanax mexicanus. The sequence goes on along the minus strand of NC_064412.1, from coordinate 50,469,893 downwards.
TATTCTCTAGCACATGGTGTTGAGGAGGGAAAAAAACAAGAGAGAAAGAAAGAAAAGAGACAGAGCGACAGTGTGTGTCTGAATCACCTCCAGTCTCCAGGATGGGGAGTTTGTTCTGTTTGAGATGGGCCTTTTAAAACAATGGAAAAACACACACACTCGGACACTTGGCTGCCAGTGACATTGAGCAGACTGCCTTATAAAAGGGTGTATGCTGTGTGTAGTGTACAGACTTAATACCCAATATAGAATATGATAAAAGCTGCAGAAGCTACAGTGGATTAGGTATGTGTATTGGCTGGATCTAGATGATAAAATAGGTATCACAATACAGGGCGTACTAAACAATATTTTGATATATCGCGGAAATTGATGTAAGATCAAATACTGCAATTTTTTTTTATTTAATTTAAGGAAAACTGCCACAGTATAAAAAAACACCACCAAGTGGAAAAAAAAGTTGACCATACTACTTTTTTTCTTTAACAGTAGGCAGGGTTTAAACAACACGTTTTTATTTAAACAACTGGTTTAAATAAAACCACTTCTGACACCAATCTTTACATGTTAACCAATAATTAAAATCCATTCTTTGTTTTAGAAAACATATACAGCATTACAAAACACAATATCACAATACTTTGATGAATATATTTTCCTACAACCCTAATTTGGAACTAAAGGTTACAGTTCCTGCAGAAGCTACTGTGAGTGTAACTAAAACAAGTCTAAAAAGATGTGACTAATTGTGGGACTCCAAAAACATTTGGCCCAATGATGGAATACAAGTATGACTGACTACTAGAGCTGTTTTCCCAACTTTAGGCTTGGTTAGAGTCTAAAAACATATGGCTAAATGTTCTCTCAGCTGCTGTGCAAGATGACCGAACATTAAGCCATTCAATCCTATAGAGTGAAATGAACAATGATTTTATTAAAACCATAAACCCAATCAGTTAATAAAGCATAGAGCATAGAATTTTGATATTAGTTCTATGATTGTTCCAAATTTAGTATTTACCGTTTGAAAATATGTGAAGTTTAAATTTTTAGTTATTAAAATAATATGAGATTAGCAGAGTTTGTGTTTGATCTGAGAGAGAACCCACTTTCAGCACTGCAACCAACAGCAAGCATGGTCAATCCAAGCTGGTGACCAAGCGAATGCCAACTTTACACTGTATGATTTTTAAGTGATTTCACTGTTGCAGACTAATTTCCAATGAGGGGAAAAAGTCATGAGAGTCTTGCTAGAGTCAAGTTGTGGTTACGTCATCTCGATCTTTCTTTTTCTCATCCTGGCCTTCATATAAAATCAACCGTGTATAATATTTAATAAGTCTTGAGACTTGGCTCACGCAAATAGTAACGTAAACAACGTTTGAGGAACTGGACAGGGTCGTGTCCACTGTCTGCTGTGTCCTGTCTTTCACTTTTCACCTGTTGTTCTGAACAAATTACTGCACACACAAAGACAGCTGTGGCCAAAAGGTGCTTCATTGTTAAACAGCTTCTCTTCCTGTTGAACGTATAAAAACTAATAAATAAATCTCAGACAGAATCTAGTTGCAGTCTTGCAAATAGCGACCCTAGAAGATCTCCAGTCTTTGCAAAATCTTAACCTGTGACTAAAAATCTGTGACTTGTCTTAAGATGTGAGAGGGTGTCAGACTTTAATCTGTTAAAAGTCTTTTCAAAGTCTTTTCTAGACAAAGTCGTCTAGTGTATGGTTAACATAAACAACCAATATGACCAAGCTTGACCATGCTGGTCAACTAGCAAGACCAAAAATCAAGTTTAGTGTATATTTAGTCAGTCAAAAGCTGGTTAAACAGCTAGTTTACCAACATATTGTATTTTTTCATTTGAGTATAGCTGGTCTACAAGTCTACTCAACCTGACCAAGCCATTTTAGACCTAACAGATATTATTATACCACTTCTGCCTTTTTTACGCTTACTCAAAGATGACACTGCTTTGGATTTGGCGTAGGAAAAAATCCAATACTGGTGAGATTAACCTTAGCTAAAAAATAATATTTTATTAAATTGGAAATCAAAACAAATATTTCAAGATCACAGTGGTTAAATCTAACAGACTGCTTTATATATATATATATATATATATATATATATATATATATATATATATATATATATATATATATATATATATATATATATATATATATTGTATACTAAACACAATCAGCAGCAGTTCAGCAACATTTGGAATCCCATAAGGAAACCCTTAGCATTATAAGTGAACTGATACCACATCTGCTTAGCGAAAACTTCATAGTTTTCTGCATAAAAACTAGAAAGTCATATTTTTGTTTATCTTAGAGGGAAATAAAGTTTTAGACCTCAAACGAGGGGGTAGTGGTGGGCCAAAAAAAAAGAAAAAACTGACCAAGCTAGAAAAACAGAATGACCAATAAGACCAACATGTACAAACATGACCAAAACCAAATTCAGTGTAGATTTATTCAGTTAAAAGTTGGTTAGTTTACCAACATACGGTACTTTTTCACTTGAGTGTTGCTGGTTTACAAACCTACTCAACCTGACCAAGTCAGAAAAGCAGCATGACCAACAAGACCAACATGTATCAAAATCAAATTCAGTGTACATTATGCTAAGGAAGAGCTGGTTAACCAACTAGTTTACCATTATATGGTATGTTTTAATCTGGCCTTTCCAGCAAAAGAGAAAAAGGCATCTTCTAAAGGGAGTACTGTGTATTAAGGAACAGTTATATATAGTTGAACTGGACTGTTCTAGTAAGTAACTTGGGTATTAAAATAAAATAAAATAAGGGAAGATGAACTGAGTTAGTGTTTGATGTGAGACAGAACCCTCTCTTCTCTCAGTACTGCAGTCAATACTGTGGATATCTTGAGTCAGGAGAAAGGCTGAGAGTGCCCGGAGCTCAGTAAGCACTAATTACACTCAGAGATCCGGAGTGCTGGGCTGTTTTGGCGCTCTATAAAACCGCTAAACGGTTCCAGCCTGAGCTCGGTCCCTTTAAACACACTTTTTCTGCTTTTCTCGCTTTATATTTGGCACTTTAATTCAATGTAAATGCGCAGCCCAGTGACGAATGTGCTTTTATAGCTAAAACAGCCTCTCTAATTTCCAGCAGGAGCTGAGCACGCTGCGTGTAGCGCTATGAATGAGCGCTGCACTTTACGCAGGAAGGAGCGAGAAAAGTTAACGTTAGCGAGTCGGATAGAGAGTAAAAACCCGTCGAATAAGCGGATAGTGTAGAAAAATACCTCCGGTTTAAAATGAACGAGGTTATTAGCTACTTACCCCGAGAGAGAGGCTCAGCGGTGGGCCGTGGCACTAAGCGAGGCAGGCGGGCTGCATGTCCTTGGCACTGCTGCTGCGTCTGGATCCCATCCCCTACTGAGCCAATGTATCTCTCCCTCACTCTCACTCACACACTGAGTCAATGTCTCTCTCCCTCCCTCTCTCACTCACACACTGAGTCAATGTCTCTCTCCCTCACTCTCTCACTCACACACTGAGCCAATGTCTCTCTCCCTCCCTTACTCTCTCTCTTTCACTCACACACTGAGCCAATGTCTCTCTCCCTCTCTCTCTCACTCACACACTGAGCCAATGTCTCTCTTCCTCTCTCTCTCTCTCTCTCTCTCTCTCTCACTCACACACTGAGCCAATGTCTCTCTCCCTCACTTTCTCTCTCTCTCGCTCACACACTGAGCCAATGTCTCTCTCTCTCTCCCTCTCTCTCTCTCTCTCTCTCACTCACACACTGAGAGTCAATGTCCCTCTCCCTCTCTCTATTTCTCTCTCACACTAAGTCAATGTCTTTCTCTCTCTCCATTTATCTCTCACTCTCCTTCACTGAGTCAGTCTCTCTGTATGACTTTCTCTCTCTGTCTCCCTCTCCATCACTGAGTCAGTCTCCTCCTCTGTCTCTCTCTCTTCCCTTCACTGAGTCACTAACTATCTCTCTCTCTCTCTCTCTCTCTCTCTCTCTCTTCATCCTTCACTTCTTTTCCTTTTTCTAAGTCAAGGTGTCTCCCTCCCTCACTTCTCCCCCGCAGCTGGAGCACAAAGGCAGCACTGAATGACGCGGTCAGGCGGGAGGGGGCGGCTTCCAGCACTGCCACGCCCCGTCCCCAGCCCCAGCCCCCGATGCCCCGCTCCCGCGCTGCCCCCACCCTCACCCCGCCGGCGTCAGTTTTTAAAACTTCAGACTGAGAGCAGTAATACACCGTTAGCGGGACTGTGCCATCATTTCTGTCCTGTTCTCTCACGTGCGTCACTCTCTTCCTGCATTCTGGGTATTCACCTTTTCACTAGGGGTTTAAAATAAAGGCGACGGAAACGGAACACGTGGGTGTGTGTAGTGACTGGCTGTGAGGCTGATCTGGTGATAAAACAACTGAATTCAAGTTTTATACTCATTAGATTACAGCATAAACACAAATGTGAATCAAGTTTATCCTGGATAGAACACCAGCCTAAGATTAGTCTCCAGTTTAGTCCTGTGGGAAATTCATAATCTAAGCCCAGAGAAGCTTTAAATTCAGAGAAGTTTAATGTAAAGATTGAGAAGGTAAAACAAACACAAATTATCAGTAGAGAGTGATCTGGGCCCTCATAACTACACTGAAAAACATATTGTGTCAGTAGGTTAATGTTCATGTTGAGTCTTATTCTATTGACAGTACTTCAACAACTTTATAATTAAAATAGTTTAATGCATTCATTAGAAAGGCTGTCCACAAACATTTGGACATTCAGTGTATTATGTGATACATTTTTAATAAATAATACATTATATAAATAATACAGACAGATGCCAAGTATAATTTATTTATTCCGAGTTGTTTATTTTAGCGTAAACAAAAAATATCTGCTGCACATCTGGTGTTTTTGGTCATCAAATTGGAAACATGCTTGATACACCAAAGGGGATTGTGTTTACAAGGCCACATGTCTGACTGATGCATCATGGTGATGTCCACAGGTGTGTGTGTGTGTTTTAAGTATTAAACACACAAACACACACACACACACATTACAAACACAAGTTGTGACAGGGACAAATTAAGAACTAGTAATAAGATTAAAAAAATTAAATATTGATGTCACCTGTAAAGTCAATAAGTAATTCTAATCATGATTTGGTACAAAAGTAGCATTACGAAAGGCAAATAGTTTGGGCAGATGATCTCCAGTTTGTAACAAAATGTGTGAGAAAGCTTTAAAAAAGGTAAAAAAAAAAAAAGGCTGTTCCTCACAGAAAGATTGAAAGGAATGAGCATATTTCTCTCTGTACAGTCCATAATATAATTAAACCATTCAAGGATTAAGGAAGAATAACAGTGTCCAAAGAGTAAGGCAACATTGACCATCCAGACTGTTTGAATCAGCAACAAGTCCATAAGCCAGGGTCTGTGATGATATGGGGGAATGGCAGTACACTTCTGTGATGCAGCATTAATGCAGATCTTAGAGCAGGGATCGACAATTAAGTTTGGCCCCGGACCAGATATTTTTTAAGCCATTACATGGTGGGCCACAAAAAAATTCTGTTTTGGAAAATAAAGTGTAATGGAATGGAGTGCTACAGACTAGTTTGCAGACCCAATTGCAGAACAGTTGAATTTAAAGCAGGTAAACCCAAGAAGAAAGGAAAAAATAAATAAATAAACACACCGCTCCTCACGCGGGATCAAACATGTGTCGTCAGGGTCACAGTAAAAAAAGCCCTTATAAGGGGATAGGAGCCTAAGTACGCATGGAAAAACAAAATGAGCGGAAATGAAAGTCCCACCGTGCGCAACAGAGAGACAGGGGGAGGGATGTAAACAAAAGCTCACCGGAGAAATATATATATATATATATATATTTTTTTTTTCTTTATCGTTCATTATAGTACAAACAACCTCACGGGCCAGATGTTTCATGCTTATAGGCCACATCTGGCCTGCGGGTCACCTATTTCCGACCCCTGTCTTAGAGCATGTGCTGCCTTCTAAGACATCTTTTACAGGGATATCCATGCATTTTTTAACAAGACAACGCAAAACCACATGCTGCATACATTACAAAGGCTTGTCTGTGGAAGAAGAGTCCTGCAGAGAGGTCTGCAGTCCTGACCTGTCCCCAATAGAGGGCGGTTGCATAATTTTGAACCACACCAGTGTAAACTATTTAGGCTCTGTGAGTTTCTCTGGAAATGAGTAGTTTACACTGAACTGCTCTAAATTACTTTGTTTATATCTTTTTAAATCTATTTAATTATAGACAAAAAAACTCTCATATTAACAACCCTGTAATTAACTCTTGTCAGATACCACTGCCTTCAAGATGTTGTGGTTTGGGAACATAGGCTTGTCTTTTAAGATCCACTATTTGTCCAATTGTTTGTGCACACATCTGCTAATAATTGAATATAGCACCCAGCCATATTAAGTTGCACCCATTGCTGACACATATACACAGTGTATACAGTCCCTGTAGAGAAGTATTGCCAAATGAATAGGACTAGCAATAGGAGAAATTCTGTGATTATACTAATATTGGGTTGTACAGTACAAGAAACAGTGTTTGGCTAGATCTATAGTACAATAGGCAGCAGACAATAAATTCAAGCATTTATGAATATGTAATGCAGTGATATAATTGGGTGATGTGCATATAGTGAATAGTTCAGTGGTCAGGCATAGTGTGTAGAGGTAGACTTGTGTAATCCATGTCATATAAAGTATGTTCTCACACCAGTGCTCCAGTAGAACCTTGTACATAGCATATTCCTGGAAGGTAGAGGTAGAATAAACTCTTTATATTATCCTTGATTCCAAAAAAATGATGAATAAAGCTGATGTCCTTACACTTTTGTCCACATAGTATAACAAACCTATACTTTGAGTTAATAACCGGTTGTTAAATAAAACATGAATGAATACAATATAAAGTTATATTATATAATTTTTGCATACTTCACTCATCTCTATTAGCCTCAATTTCCAGTTAATGCTGGCTATTATATTATACCACTAAACTGGAATTGTCCTTCTAATTCAGAGGAAATGCAACCCCACTGCAAGTCTCACAGCAAGTCTTAGGAAATATAGTTCAAATCCATTCATCAGATAGCTTCACTTTATTCTGTGCTCATAATCCAGTTAATGTTAAGTGTGTTCAGTGCATTACTCACATTGTTGTGGCGGGGATTTCAGAGCTGGAGCCTCGTAAGGTCTTGAGTTTCTTCAGGGTGGCAGATAACATATAATGACTCAGATCCGAGTGCTCCAGTTCACTGGAGAGGAAAGCTGTGTAAAATTCTGATAAAGTTGTGACTGAGGTCAGGTTTAACTATGTGAATGGTTGGGTCAGTATCAGTATAAAGTGTTTTTTTTTTTTTGTATTCGTATGGAGATTAAAACTGATATTTGAATCTGTATTTTGTAAATATTAAATGTAATTTATTTCACTTTTACATTAATGTTTTCTATTTTGAACTTGAGGATGTAAAATGTATATATTATTTTTTAAATATATATATATATATATAGGTGCATCTCACAAAAAAACAGAATATCATTGAAAAGTTACTTTATTTTAGTAATTCAGTTCTATATATCATGATATATTATTGTATATATATGTATTACACACAGAGTTATATATTTTAAGTGTTTATTTCTTTTATTGTTGATTATTAGGGCTTACAGCCAATGAAAACCTAAAAGTCAGTATCTCAGAAAAATAGAATATTATATAAGACCTTTTGGTACTTTTGGCAGTGTGGGCAGTGTGCCAAGTCCTGCTGGAAAATGAAATCCACATCTTCATAAAAGTTGTCAGCAGCAGAGGGAAACATGAAGTGCTGTAAGACTTTCCGTGAAAACACTGCACTGACTTTGGACTTGATATAACACATTGAAACAACACCAGCAGATGGCATGTCTCTCCAAACCATCACTGACCATCATTAAATTTTGCATTTCATTTGGAAATCAAGAGACCAGAATCTGGAGAAAGAGTGGAGAGACACACAGCATGGTACAGTGATAGGATGCAGCACCTGTGCAACAAGTCCAGTCGAGAAATTTCCTCCTCACTACTAAATATTCCACAGCCAACTGTCAGTGATATTATAATCACAGTGGAAGTGATTGGGAACGACAGCAACTCGCTCTGTCAGTGTAAAATAACAGAGCAGAGTTAATCACTACAGACCTCCAAACTTCATGTAGCTTCAGATTAGCTTAAGAACAGTAGAGCGTAGAGAGCTTCATGGAATGGGTTTCCATGGCCGAGCAGTTGCAGCCAAGCATCATATCACCAAGCACAATGCAGGCAAGCGGATACTTTTGGCAGTATATTGAATAATCTCTTGTGAGTTTGTCTGAAGATGCTGTACAGTTTATTGCAGGACACATTTGAGAAGCTCAGAGCGAGATAGTGTTGAATTACCAGCAGACGACTCATGGTTTTGAAAGGAGGGCATTGAATTTGAATCACCCTGGGGATGGAACTGATCCTGCTGCACTTTATGACAATAACTCTCAGTTTTCTTTTGCTAAACGATAACTGTCTGCTTCTCCTCTGACAAAAGGTTCCCAGCTTATTTAAAGAGCTAGTACACAAAACTGTAATACATGTTTGTCTAGAGATTCACTTTAACATTAGTGTTTTCATGTACCATATATGTATTTATATTTATGAACAATCCTACATCCTATATCATAGCAATCAGTGTTGTGCGTGAACAAGTTTTCTGTGAACGTTGAACTGAACGCAACACATTTTTTAATAAAGAACTCGAACGTGAAGTAGTTCACAGTATGTGTCATGAACGACAGACATCACTGTAAATGAACGTTGGCTAGTTTATAACATACTGGCAATGACGCGGAGAGCGCGGAGCGCCAGGGCGAGAGAGAGAGAGAGAGAGAGATACAGAAAGAGAGAGAGAGAGAGAGAGAGAGAGAGAGAGAGAGAGAGAGAGAGATTGAGACAAGTGACGAGAGTGAGAGAAAGCACTGCAATAAAAAAAATAATGGCTAGTGGAAGTGATGGCATGGAGACAGACACCGATTCGCCTTATGAACATTTTATCACCTGGTAAGAAACCCACAATTGCAGTGTCATGAGCAAATGTCTACAATGAGAAGTTTCAAAGAACGTATAGTGATTTCTAGCTTGTAGGGTGAAAAAAGTATTTATTTGAATATCTCACGAACAAAGTAAAATGAGCTGAACTTTGAACTAGTTCAGAATTAAAATTGTGAACTTTGAATGTGAACTGTTCACTTTGAGCATGTATGAACTGAACTTGAACTAGTTCAGAAAAGCTGTGAACTGGCACAACACTGATAGCAACCACCAACACTAAATACACTAAATCAGTATTCCAAATCTTTTGTGTAGGACATGTTTTTCACATATTCTTCACCGTCATTTTCCATCATTTAAACTGACAGAAACCGCCTGCAGTTCTTCATGCAGGTTTATGCAAATCTCCTGTCCTGATGTTAGTTTATGCAAACTGATGTTAGTATTTCAAAAGCAGAGTAAGGTGATGCCACTTTGCCAGTTTTACACTTGTACAATGTGAAAATAATGTCAGCTTAAGTTTCATACAACAAAAGCAGGGGAATATAAACCCATTTAATCTTCTCTAAATAAAACATTCAACAAGACGGAGGGAAAGATTTTGACTGCAGGCTGTCTGACGTGTTCAGAGTGGCCTCCTCTCAACAGAGAGCATTTTTCCACAATTCAGAGCTGAATGGAAGCCAATTAAAAATGAAACGCCACAGAGAAAATGAAAATATAATATGAGGCATTAAGAATTCCTTTTAATTTAGATAATTGGCCCCAAGAGGCCAATGCAGCAGAGATAAGCAATGAACTGAAATCCCATCCTTCAGGATTTCTCAGCATTACAGGCATAAATAAATCAGGGGAGTAATGAACCCCTCACGTTTATTAATAGTAGGCAATTTAACTTGGTAATAACTTTAAACAGGGTAAAACATTTGAATTAAGAGTCAGAGTCAAATTATTGCAAAGTGATGTTGAGAAAGGAGAAATGGAAGAGAATACTAATCCATTTGGATTAAAGTGAAAGTGTAAAGTTTGCTTTAACGACTGAGAAGAATGATCAATAATAAGTAAAGCCTGGTGCTGGTGTATCACCACTTCCCTGGATGTGTAAACTTAATTAATGTGAATTAAATAATGTATCAGAGAAAAAGAATATGAACTAATAGTGTGTCCCTGTGTGCCATGTCCCACACAGACAAAGCCACTGGTTACCATTTTTACTGCCTTCCATGATGTATTGCCAGTGTTGTGCCAAATTCAGCACCCCTGACAGATAAATAGATAAATAATAAAAAATAATCATGTCACCTTCAGCCTCTCCTGAGAGGGGGTGCTTTTAATGGCGGGGTTGCAGAACTCAGCAACATAGTAGTGTCAAAATCTGCACCCCCCCACCCCTCCACCCCCCACGGCAGTGCATACACACTGTCTTCTTGATAAAAGCGCTTTAACTTTACTTAGAAATACGCTCCAAGAGGGGATGCTTTTTCCGGGGGGGGGGGGCTTGGGGGTTAATTTTGCACAACACCGATGTGCATTTGATATTGTGGATCGAGGAATGATAAATGCTCGCAACTCAAAGTTCGGAATTAGGATGTCCCACTTACTATTACATATTACCTTTTTGCTGGCTGGTGTTCAATCTCACTCTTGTCGATGGTTATGGTGAAGTTTTTTGCTTCCTTACTGCAAACAAACAGCTAAAACTGTGTGAGAATTTTGGAGCTTCATGGGATGGATTATCACTGGACTCCATTAGGAACCTCTACAAGCCTGAGATGCAGAGACTTCAATGTGGAACTGTTTTCTTGCAACCATTTCTTTTATGATGGGTATGTAGTCTATATAAAATTTTGATCTTCCTGTGCTGTTACTGTGAATGAGACATCTGTCTCTTTAGGCATGCTTGTACTTGTGTGTGTGTGTGTGTGTGTGCTATTATAACCAGTCCCAAAGGAGTTCTGCCCAGCAATTCCCTGCATTCAATCCGCACAGCGATTAGCAGTCATGCTATGAATGAAACAGGTGTTGCAAAACACACAACTGTGTAGAGCAGGGGTCACCGAGGACTGGGACCTGAATACCTCTCTTCAGGGCATTCACCATGTACTGCAGACTTCAGTGTTTTCTCTCCTGAAATACAGAAATCTTAATTAGCCCTTCGTGAGAATAACCCTGCAAACTTGAAAGACCTCTATGTGTATACATATTTCAGTTCCTTACCCTTAAAAAACATGAGTTACATATTCTTTCCATATAATTTGCTATACTGGTACTCACTAACAAAAAATAATGCACCAAAGATTGTTGCTAAACTCAGCAGGCAGTAAACCTCTTGGTGAGAGATCAGTTTAGACATTCTACTAGTAGCTTCTATGACCTAGTCGAAGACCAGAGGTGGAAAGTAATGAATTACATTTACTCAAGTTACTGTAATTAAGTAGATTTTATGAGTAATTTGTCATTTTTAAAGAAGTTTTTAAAATAGGTAATTTTACTTTTACTCAAGTTCATTTTGACACAAGTAATTTACTTTGCTACATTGGAAAACTCCCAATTACTGAGTAAAAAATAAAATGCTGGGGGAAAAAAACAATTGTCTAAATAAAAAAAAAAAAAAATTATTCGCACGGATGCTCGCGTGTGGAATAACGAGGCAATAATGTCCTCATGCAATGCAAAATGTGCCCTGCCGGACAGAGCTGTCAGCTTTCAAAACTTCCACATCAAACCTGTGAAAGCAAGTGGTGGTGAGTATTTTTATCATTAAACAATACATAAAACATGTAAATAGCAGTTAAAGCATAGCAATGGCAAGTTAAAAATAACAACTGTAAAATTATAAAATTACAGTTTATAGTCACATATATGACCATAACTTTTTAACAGTAAAGAAAAAAAATGGATGATAGAAAACTATGCCATTTGTTCTTGAAAATGTTTTATGGGGTGGTCTGAACAAATACTGCCTGAAAGGTCCAAATTATTATGTGAAATAATGGTTCATTAAAAACAATTTAATTTATGATTTGTTTTTACTTTTTTACATCAAATAATTAAAAGTAACTATGTAACTATTACTCGAAGTACATTTTAAATTGAGTTCTTTTTTACTTTTACTCGAGTAGATTTTTAGATGGGTACTTTTACTTGAGTAGAATTTTAGCAAAGTAAAGGTACTTTTACTCAATTACAATTTTTCAGTACTTTTTCCAACTCTGTCAAAGACATTTGTCCAGTTGACAGACTTTAAGAGGAAAAGCGGAATCGTCATTTAGAAAAATGCCCGGCTTCTAGGTTGTCCGTTGTGGTTGTCCAACCACAAACCGTCAGCTTCTTCATACAACAGTCAGTCATAACAGGATCCACATTACTTTACATAATTTAAACATAGGTCCCATGGTTAAGGGGTTAAAATGGGTAATTAAACTGATTTACTGCTGTATATAGTGTTTAATATGCAGTCTACAAGCCTGAAGCTTGAATCACTGTCTATAATGAATAATTGAGGCAGTAGGCTTATGGGTTATAAAGTGGTGGCCCATTGAGGCCATAAAATCACCACAAATCTCTATTTAAACAATTGTGTATGCATGTGTTGTATTGTTTGCACAACTACACATGTTATGAATTAAGGAAACACGATTCCAGCTCAAAAACATAATTAAAAGATTGCTAAATTCCCTCCAAAATACAGAACAAGCCAAGAATTAAAACCAGGAGGCAGACATGTTTTACTCTGCCATACTGTCACACCCTGAATACTACACAGAGTGTGGTCTGCTGGGATATGCATGTACTGTATTCACATTTAATCAGAAGCACATAATTAAATAGGAGTAGACTATATATGTCTTTGCATGCATATGAACTTGAGTGAGTGACTTTCCATTCTTAATCTATTAGATTTAATATGATGTCGGTCCACCCTTCTCACAGGACTTTCCACAGGAAGGCTTTCTACAAGGTTGAGGAGCGTGTTAATGGAAATTTTTGACTATCCTATAGAAGTGCACTTGTGAGGTCAGACTGATGTTGGACGAGAAGACCTGGCTAAGCTTTTTAAATATTTTTTACATTGTACTAAAATGCATTACATTTCAGTAAGTATAGTGTACATGGAGTTGAAACAGGGAGTCTAGTGTACTCCATAACAGGGAATAGTAGTGAAATACTACTAATACTACTACTACTAATAGTAGTAGTAATAGTAGTGAAATATTACTAATAGTAACACCTCTAACACACTAACTACTTCTAACCTCATTTCCTTCCTCCCCTCCTTCACTCCTCTATCCCATTATTCCCTTTGACCTCCTTTAGGCCCTATCTAAAAATGTGTTTACCTTTACCTTCTATTACTTTTGTACTTCACTATTGTAAGTCGCTTTGGACAAAAGCGTCTGCCAAATATAATGTAATGTAATGTAAAATACTACACAGAAACTGACAATTTTATATTTGGGGATTCTGGATTTTAACACTTTCCCCCAAGTGGTAAGCAATTAAGAAGTTAGAATTTGAATTGAAATTACAGTTATTTTTACTTGAAACTTATTTTATATGAAACTTAGAATAAATGAAAAATAAAAATGAAAAATGCAAAAAAAAATATATATTAATGTTTTTTTTATTTAGGATATTTTAACAATTAAAATTCACTGCATTTCATAAGGGTGTAATAGCATTATTATGATATTTTATTATCATAAGTGCCATTAAACACACAAATGAACTATAAAAGTATTTAGGTCATTTTTTTCATGGACAATATATAATACAGAAAAAACTGATATTTTAACAGGCTCAAAAGGCTATTCAGGCCTTCATCAAGATACAAAAGGCGTGTATTTTTGTTGTTTGTGTAGAAGTCATTAGACCTCACGGTAGTCTGAAGCTGGTCTGAGGTGAAACTCACATTAATTAATATAAAAAATAGTAACTAGCCACTTTACCACGACATTTCTTTAATTTGGTAAAGTAGAGGATGTATTTCGTTAAAAAAGCCAATAAAACTGACCTGTATATTTGAGTTTTTCTCCAGTAAACGGGTTTCAGGCAGTAAAGGTGCTTAAAAAATGATGTCTGCAGCACTAAAACATTTGATAATGTTTAATAATGAGTATAATCTTCAGTATAAAAAAATATTAAACATATAATTCATAAAAAAACATTTATTTTGGTCTCACTCTGCAGCGCCCCCTGGTGGCTGATGGATTCTCTGCTTTAAAACCAACACTGATTCATAGCGTTGCAGCTGCGCAGATTTTGCGCACACCCGGTGCTTTTAAACTTCAAGGAAAACATTTGAGGCGAAGCCTGCGCAGATTGTGCGGAGTTGGACCGCCCCTCTCTTTGTGCTGGTACGGGATTGGTCAGTACTGAGGAGGAGATGCTACGTCAGACTGAATGTGCTGCTGTGAATCGCATGGTTGTGCTGCAGGAGAGCGGTTCAGTTTTTATTATTAATAATAATCATTATTCTCTAATGGTTTAGAGTCTGATACCTGCAAGCCGAGCAGCGCAGCTACCTGAACAGGTAACGGGGAGGGGGAGGGGCTATGCTGAGTCTGAGCTTCTGCAGGGCAGCGAGCGCGAGAGCAGTTAGATAGTTAGATAACTAGTTTAACTTGTCAGGTGACTTTAACTCACACTTACTGCATTTCTGTCATCAGAAACTAATTTATCAAAACTATTTATTCAACTTACACATTATCTAAACACCTGAGCTCATCACTCATTCATTACTCATTCATTTTATACAGACAATAAATGCTTATACTGATCTTGTCTGCTGTTTTTTATCAATTATTAATTATCAATCATTCTGTCACGTAGATCACAATATCCTACGCACCAGAACAGCTAACACTGCTTGCATCCTTACATTTAAATTAGTTTAACTGGTTTAACTAATTTGAATGTAAGGATGCAAGCAGTAAACTCATAGCTAGCTGTTCTGGTGCGTATGATATTGTGATCTACGTGACAGAATGATAGAATTGATAATTAATAATTGATAGAAAACAGCAGACAAGCCTGTAAAACCTTTTAATAGGTTTCTATTAAACTGTTCTGGTAAATATCTACTAGTTTGTTTAAAAAAAAAAATAGAACATAATTGAAAAGTTAATTTATTTCAGTAAAGTGTCTTAGAAAATGTGAATATCATATAAGACCAATTGAGGTGTGTCCACACTTCTAACTGATAATGTATTTCATTGCAAAAAAAAAAAAAAAAAACTCACAATACCATAAAACATTGTCATATTGCACTATACACCAATGTGATAGAATGTTGCATGCTGTTGCGCTTTCTATGTAGCTGAAATATCTGTGTGTATAAAGCACAAACATACTCAAACAGATTAGAATAATCATATCTGTTTTCTTCACAGATATGAATATCACTCATATGCTCCGTAGCTGCAGATCTGTTCGTTGCTTATTAGAAACTAACCCTACAAGAAAGTTCTGCTCCACTCAAGTAAGCTCAGTGTGCTTCTTAATATCCCACCTTTAGTGTGTTCTCTTTATTAATCTGGTCATTTTTATGTTTTTTTTTTCCAGTTCAATATGACTTCAGCCAAACACAAGAATGCTAGGAGGATTGAAGGTCTGGATAAGAACGTATGGTAAGAAACAGATCTGAGCAGATCTGAGCGTACACTGCTGACACTCACTGAGATCATTACTTAATAATAACGTTCCTTATGCAGATAGATGCCAGTGTCCAGCATGGATTAAAATTTAATCATGATACTTTAAATTTACCAGCCTGACCAGAGACTGGTAATCAGACAGGGAATTGAACTGTGGTCTCGTGTAAACCACGATAGAGACCCCAGATATGATACCAGCTACAAACTAGTATAGTTTCCTGGACAGGGATTAGGCCTAGCTGTAGACTTTAATTTTATTTTAATGAAAAATCTCCATACATAAGATTTTTCTATTAAAAACCTCCCCTATCTACCTTCCTTAAAATAATACATTAGGCCTGTCACGATAGGATTTTTTTGTTGGTGATATTTTGTCCCAGAATATAATGTCACTTTATTTATTGCCACTAATATAATGATAATAGAATATCATAACAAAAAAAAATATACCCTTTAAAAAAACTAAACAAAATTGTTATTAATCATAGTTTGGGAAATATATAGTTTTTTCTACACCTACTTCAGTCAACTCTGTGTGTATAGAGTCACAGTTATTGAAGCATTGGTCTGGTATTGCATGACCGGCTAAAATACTCTTCACGGTTATATATGTGAACAAACATTTAAATAAACCCAATATAAAATATTTTTGAGGTCATGTCCATTTATTGTACAATAAGTGGATAATGTAATTATTGTGACAGGCCTATAAAACATATAAAATGGTTAATATGTAAAGTGTCAATATCAGTATTGGAAATTCCAAAGTAACTCTGTGGCGTCTCTGATCACCATCTCACATGTATTGCTTTGTTCTTTCAGGGTTGCCTTCACTTCAGTGGCAGCAGACCCTTCCATCGTTAACCTCGGTCAGGGTTTCCCAGACATCCCCCCTCCTTCTTATGTAAAAGAGGGTCTTGCTCAGGCTGTAATGGTGGACCGGCTGAACCAATATACACGAGGCTTCGTAAGACAAATCTTAAATAAATATTATTACTGCTATTCATTTCTACTTTTACTATAAATAGTTTTATTTATACATTTATTTATTTTGTATTATTTTATTTTGAACAGTCTAAAATCATCCATATATTTCCATGAATTTCTCACCTTTCTGGTAGGGCTGAGTGATATTGTAGTAAAAAAAAAAAACAATTAACTCTATATATTTTTCAAATATATGAACGATTCTCTATTATGATTTTTACTTTCTTTAGTTTTTATAAATTATCAATCATTATAATATAACTATTAAAAAACACAATTTAAAGCTGTCAAATATTTAAACTTTAATTTAACTATTTTTAAGAAAGGAACTATTTTTAACACCTTCTTTTAACCTCACAGCAGCTTTTATATATAAAAATGAATGTGATTTTTGGAAACAGTAATTCAAGTAATTACATGAATTCAGTACACATCACCACTGTTTAGCATTCTCCATTGCTTCATCTATAAAACTAAAATAATTATGAACAGATTTTTTTCTATACTTTTGCTTTTGAATAAAGTCCTGCAGATTTGTGCTGAAGCAAAAATGATTTAGATATGGACTTGAATAGGATCTTTGAAATATAACCACAACATTTATTTTGGCCTCCAGCTTTAAAGTCGCCTCATTTTACCACAGAGAGCTCCTTCAGTCAGAGAGTCTGAAATTTCACTCTTTTCTTTGTAATCATTTGTAATCCTTTTTTATATCAGCCTTATTATAGCATCATAACCCTGCAGAGCAAGGACACACAAACCACAACTCGGATTAGTTTACTCCTTTCTTCAATCTGAGAATTATTTTTATAATGCTTTTTATTTTCAGTTATTCATTATATACTACTACTATTATATAATAAGAGACCGCTTAAAAATGATAAGCTTTTTTGATTTTACCAAAATGAAAACCTCTGGAAATTAATCAAGAGGAAGATGAGAAAGAGGAGGATGATCACAAGCCATCAAACCAAGCTGAACTGCTTGACTTTTTGCACCAGGAGTGGCATAAAGTTATCCAAAAGCAGTGTGTAAGACTGGTGGAGGAGAACATGATGCCAAGATGCATGAAAACTGTGATTTAAAACCAGGTTTATTCCACCAAATATTGTTTTCTGAACTTTTTAAAAAACTTTATGAATATGAACTTGTTTACTTTGCATTATTTGAGGTCTGAAAGCTCTGCATCTTTTTTGCTATTTTAGCAATTTCTCACTTTCTGCAAATAAATGCTCTAAATGACAATATTTGTATTTGGAATTTTGAAAAAATGTTGTCTGTAGTTTACAGAATAAAACAACAGTGTTCAATTTACTCAAACATAAACCTACAAATAGCAAAATCAGAGAGCTGATTAAAAAATTAAAGTGTTTTTTATTTTTTTATTTAACAGGGACACCCGACCCTGGTGAAGGCCCTGTCTCAGGTGTACGGTAAAGTTAACGGGCGTCAGATCAACCCCCTCACAGAGATCCTGGTGACAGTGGGAGCGTATGGGTCCTTATTCAGCACCATGCAGGGGCTGGTGGAGGAGGGGGACGAGGTACAGCACTAACACTGCTTTCTGAATTCACTACAGATCTATAGCTCCCTCTAGTGGATCAGTTGTTCTTTAACACATTAACTGACTGTTCTCTCTCTCTCTCTCTCTCTCTCTCTCTCTCTCAGGTTATAATAATTGAGCCTTTTTATGACTGCTACGTTCCTATGGTCAGGATGGCAGGGGCCAAACCAGTGTTAATACCACTTCGACTTGTGAGTTCTGTTTATACAAACAAAAAATACATTTACTTTGAGATGTGTTTTATTACAGACAGTTTGAATCCAGTATATTTCATGTTTTATTCCCTCAACTTAATTTCATTTATTAATATACATATATTCCTGCATTTTAGACTTGTTACACATTGCAAACAAAGCTGGGACAGGGTTAGAAATTATGCTGAAAAAAAAAAATAATAATGATGTGATTTAAACAAACATGTAATGTGAACAGGTAATTATCCTTAACATTTGGTACAAAAGCAGGATCTAGAAATGATGAGTATCTAAGGAGTAAAGAAAATGATTGAAATGTTTAAAAACAAAGCTCTTTAAAGAAATCCAATTACTCTACAACACAGTTACTATATTCACTAATCCTATATTCACTAACATTATAGAAGAAATTGACGTTCTGTTTTTTCCAAACCAAACGTAAAAAGGATCATCCAGACTGTTATCAGAAATAAGTCCAAAGCCTAGGGACTGTCATGGTATATTAGTATGTCAGTATTGTAATTTCTATGGCGCAGCATTAATACCTTCAAGACCACATCTTTTCCTAGGACATCTATGCATTTTTCAACAAGACAGTCACTTGGTATTCTCAGTGCCAATTGTCTTTTAAGTGTTGTGAGTAGGAATAGCTACATTATAAATAATTTTATTTAACATTTATTTAACATTTGTTAAGTGGTAAATTGGAATGTGTTTTAAGCCTGATGTGCAGGAATTGATGTATATTAATAAAATAAATGAATTTGGTCAGACAAAAAAATTACTAAATAATTTATTTATTTATTCTAAATTTTAATACATATATCTTAAGCCCTATCTGCACGGGATTCGTTTCTCAGTGGGTCCTGGGGTATATTTCTCTTTTATGGAATGACCATGTTTATGTTTTTCTCAGACGTCCTCTGAGAAAATTACAGGCAAAATTAGGCCTACCTACTGTTTTTCGCAGAACTCCGTGGTCCTCCGGTAATTTTATTCCCAGCCGGACGCATATTTCTGAATTTCGTCACCTTGTGTTTAATTAAATTGCTATTTGTTCACTGCTACGCACCGTAATTATGCTTTGGGAGCGCGTTTCCACGGAGATCCATGTAAACAAAACAGTGAGTGGAAATGGAGGAGCTACTGAACGCTACTGATGTCATGTGACCTAGAAAGCCTAAAAATTCACTGGTCCTAAGCTGGTCTGTTTTTTTAATGGCAGTCCGGATGCAAGAGTTTTATCACTGAGTAGAAGTGTGAAATATTTTTGAAGACGTCCCCCGGAGAAACTAATCCCGTCCGGATAGGGCTTTAGAGTGTGTTTAATATACAGGAAACATTTCTACATCCTGTGTTGTAGAAGTCCGGTAAGAAGTCAGGCATCACCAGTGCTGACTGGGTTCTGGACCAGGATGAACTCGCCAGGAAATTCAATTCTAAGACGAAGGCCATCATTATCAACACTCCTAACAACCCCATCGGGAAAGTAAGGCTAATTTTTATATCTTTATCATATTTAATTCATAAACTAAATCTTTAATATCTTACTTTAATAACTCTTTGATTCATTTGATTACAGGTCTTCACCAGAACTGAGCTGCAGGCTATTGCAGACCTTTGCATCAAGCACGACACGCTGTGCTTCAGTGATGAAGTGTATGAATGGCTGATTTACAGGGGTCACAAACATGTGAAGATAGGTAAGACAGTACAGTGCATTTAAAGCAATACTAATTCGTTTTTTTTTTGTTTTTTTTTTAAAGCAGATTTAATATAATTGTGATGCTCTTCTGACTGTAAAAAAGGAAAATAGCTTTTATATATCAATATATTTTGGGCACATTATGCTGCACTGTGTAACTCTCTGCACTAGAGCACTGTGTAAAGAACTGTGTAACACTGCATAACACAAATCATATTCATAGAAAATAGACTAATCAAATCAAATTCATTACAAACAAATTAATTAAAAAGGTACACCTAGCAGTAAAATGCACTTATATCTGTCTTCTCATATAAAACATTAAGATAATAATAATATAAAGGTAGAATATATAACAAGATAAAAGCAAGTATGGCACTCATAATATGAGTAGAAAAGTAAAACGTACATATATGGAGGATTATAAAGATGATTTGTAAGAACAAAAAAGTAATATGTATACAAATTCTACACAACAGAGAAAAGAAAAATATATTACTATATATAATATATTAATAATCAGTTATATTAATATAGCTGTTACATATTACAGTAGTGTGTAATATAGAGATCAGAACTGTTGAGTGTGATGTTCAGCTAAGCAGGGAGTAATAGTACAGATATAAGTGGATATTGTAAAGTAAAAAGTTTAGGGATTGATGCTCTGAATATTTGGCAACCAAAATTAAAACAATTATATATAAGCTCTCCTACCACCTTGTTTTATGTGCTTCTTCAACTTAACTTTAACACTAAAGTTATGAATCTGTGTCTCCCAGCTTGTCCAGAAATACATGTGTAAAGTGTGTCCTTTAATGTGGATCAAAGCCCCAAATATAGTTTCAGGTGCATCCTGATTGCAATATATATATATATGTAAAAGTTTAAACGCTAAGTATTCTCAAATATATCCACAATTCATTGTCAGAACCGGTCACAATGCAAACAAAAATGGAAAAGTAGGATAATGAGCAGCAGGTTAGTACATTATTATGACAAACTTGCACTGTTTATATTAATAAATGATACCTATATATACCTAATAGCATTAGTGTATAGAACACACTTGGGACACAGCAATTGTTTGACTGATGTAGTCATGATGCAGGAATGTGGCTAACAATGAATGAAAGTGAATAGCCAAAAATTAGCATTATGCAAATAAAGTCACATAATACAATAGAGACTGGTGGTAAATGGTGGCTTCTAGCTTCCATTCATTGTTAGTAATATTCACAGGATGATTCAGATGAATGGGCCATTCCTTTAATCCTTTCACACTTTCTCTCTCTCTCTCGCTGTACTCTCACACACCTGACTCCACACATCAGCACATTACCATGCCCTTCATCCCATCAGTGAGATGTGCTGTGAGAATATACTGCAGGCAGGGGGCAGGGTGCAGGGGGGAGGAAGCGGCTCAACGTTGGAAACTCAATACATCTGACCCATAAACGAGGAATTTCCACTTCTACCGGTGTCCAGCCTCAGAGGAGACAGCTGGACATGCAATCACTAGCCCCAGAGAAGGAGTGCTGATCTAGGATCTGCTTGTCTTAACAAGAGTGTAGAATAAAAGAGAAATTAAAAGAGAAAAGTGGTTTGTATATTTACCTTGATATATATCTATATCTATATATCTATATATCAAGGTAAATGGGTTTATATATATATATATATACAGCTCTGGTAAAAATAAAATACCACTTCAGTTTCTGAATCAGTTTCTCTGATTTTGCTATTTATAGGTTTATGTTTGAGTAAAATGAATGTTGTTGTTTTATTCTATAAACTACAGACAACATTTCTCCCAATTCCAAATAAAAATATTGTAATTTAGAGCATTTATTTACAGAAAATGAGAAATGGCTGAAATAACAACAAAAAAAAAGATGCAGAGCTTTCAGACCTCAAATAATGCAAAGAAAACATATTTATAAAGTCTTAAAGAGTTCATAAATCAATATTTGGTTGAATAACTCATGCATCCTGGCATGTTCTTCTCCACCAGTCTTACACACTGCTTTTGGATAACTTTATGCCTTTACTCCTGGTGCAAACATTAAAGCAGTTCAGCTTGGTTTGATGGCTTGTGATCATCCGTCTTCCTCTTGATTATATTCCAGATGTTTTAATTTGGAAAAATCAAAGAAATAAAAAAATGAGCTGTATTGGTGCACTGAGGCCACTTAATTGTGCAATGTTGTGATAGGGGTGTGGCCTAAAGTTTATTTCTTTTTATTTTTTTGCTATTCACAAGTTTCAAACTCTTTAAGCACTCTGCAATATGTGAATATGTGTACTGGTTTTTAATGAAAAGCATTCTGGGAGTTGTAGTCATACTTCTCTATTTTTTTTGCAGCAACACTTCCTGGCATGTGGGACAGAACCATCACTATCGGCAGTGCTGGGAAAACCTTCAGTGTGACTGGCTGGAAGGTAACTACTGTACCAGATCTATTGTTTTTTTCTATTGTTTATTGGAATGTTTAGAGCACATACACTTTGTGTCCAAATGTTAGTGGACACCCCTGCTGCTTTAGGCTGCACCCATTGCTGACATGGGTTTTTAAATGCACACCCACAGCAAAGTCTAATCCCTTTAGGGAAGAACTGGCACTAGAAAAGGACTAGCTCTTGTCATTGACTGCAATCAGATTCTTGCAGCTAATCTGCGAAATATTGTACAATGTCTTCCCTGTACAGTATACCCTGGGGAAAAATATATACTTAATTATACTTAAAACATATTGAGAAATAACAGATTTATGTGCTTATGCACCCGAACATCCCTTTCAGACAGCTTCCTCTTACAGCGTCCACAGTTAATCCTGTTGGATGTGGTTCGTTCTTCTTGGTGGTATGCTGACATTACCCTGGATACCGTGGCTCTTGATACATCACAAAGACTTGCTGTCTTGGTAACAGATGCTCCAGCAAGACGTGCACCAACAATTTATCCTCTTTTGAACATGGGTTTTCAAATGCACACCCACAGCTTGTCTAGTCCCTATAGAGAAGAACTGCCAAAAGAATAGGACTAGCTAATTTGCAAAATCTAGGACAATGTTTTTGCTGTACAGTATACCCTTGTGAAAAAATATACTTAATTGTACTTTAAATATATTAAGAAATAACAGATTTTAAAATAACAGAAATAACAGATTTAACAGATTTATGTACTTACTTAAATTATATTAAAAGTACATTAATATTATGCTTTCATTAAATTATCATACTTTAAAAAGTACAATGCAGTTCATTAAAAAAAATAGACTGCTATTAAGTACACGTTTAGTTTAATGTAATTCAATATACTTCTAAAATACTTATTTAAATATATTATATTTAAATGTTACTTAAGTATATTTAAAATAGTTCAATTGTAGTACATTTAAGTTCACTTAGCACAATTTAAGTAAGACTTTTGTACTATTTTTATACAATTAAAGTATAATAAGTACAAAAAAAGTTGTTCCATTTTTAGCACTCTTTAAATATACTGATTAATAATGTGGCTACAAGAACACTTTAGTGCACTATAGCATAATAATGCTTAGTATACTTTAATCTACTTTTTTCACTAGGGAAGACAGTTAATCCAAAAAAGCAGGATAAACTCTTTTAATACTCTTGACTTCAGTAGAAACAGTAAACGAGGCGTCAGTATCTGTTATCAAGGGAAACTGATCATTCAAATATATATGAAATAATACATTTTCCACTGTGTCTTGTATTTCTGTGCAGCTGGGCTGGTCGATCGGGCCTGAACACCTGGTGAAACACCTGCAGACTGTGATGCAGAACACCCTGTATACCTGCCCGACCCCACTGCAGGTATGGGTCACATGCCCACACTCAATATACAGTAAAATATACTGTATATACAGTAAAAAGGGCAAACATAACATTCAACATTCAACATGATGCTCTTTTTCTGAAATGATGTGTTAGTTTTAACTAGTTCTAGTGATAGTAAAGAATTAAGTTTATTTGTAATTCTTTCTATATCTACAGCTATGTTATTTTGTGTTGTGTTGTGTTGTAGGAGGCAGTAGGGCAGGGGCTTCTGCGGGACTATGAGCTGATGGGGAAGCCGGAGTGCTATTTCTCCTCATTAGCTGAAGAGTTACAGAGCAAGAGAGACCGCATGGCCACAATCCTAACTCAGGCTGGCATGAATCCAGTCGTGCCTGAAGGAGGATACTTCATGCTTGCAGATGTCTCTGCTCTCAGTGAGACACTTCTTTACACTATCTTCATAATTATCTTTATTAAAAATAATATTTTAGAGCTGAATTTTACCTTGTTCTGCAGATCAGGATGTTTCACACATGACAGAGGATGAGCCGTATGACTACAAGTTCATCAAGTGGATGATAAAGGAGAAGGTATGATGGACTTAATCCTGTTTTCAGAACGAAGAGCCGAGCAGATTAGACTGATTCTGATTTATACTGAAGTAGCAAATCTGTCCCTTCCAGAAACTGGCGGCCATTCCTGTGACGGCGTTCTGTGGGGAGGAATCCATAAAACACTTTGAGAAATACATCCGACTGTGTTTCATCAAGGTAGGGAGGGAATGACGGATTGCAGCAAACAGCAGTGAATAATGTGAATAATAACTATAACTGGTGACGTATTCTTTAATATTGCAGATGCTTTTGATTTATTTTTGCTATTTATTAAAAATGAATTTTGAATTGCTCCAGTAAAACAGTATATTGGAATAAGATAATAAGATATACAGGGGCATGTAAAAGTTTAAACACCTTTAAATTCTGTGTTTTTTTATTATTTTTTCAACTGTTCTGCATTGTAAATTTAATACTAAAGTCATCTAAACTATAAAGAAAAACGTATGGAATGATTTCATAAACAAAAAACATGTCAAACAAACCAGAATATGTTATATATTTTAAATTCTTTAAAGTAGCACCTCTTGCTTAGATTGGCTGGATTTTCTCAGTCAGCTTTATGAGGTAGAGTCACCTGGAATTTCAGGCTTTCAGTTAACAGCTGTGCTGAACTCATCAAGAGTTAATTACCTGAATTTCTTGCCTCTTAGTAAAGTGTTTGAGAGCATCAGTTGTAAAGTGGTGAAGAGTATTTTTGTTGTATTTTCTAAATCCAGCTGCGTTAAAAATAGTCATAGAGTTTCCAGGGGGCTCATTTATAAAACTCATGCATGATTTTTGGTCCTAGAATTTTCTGATTTGGATTGTAGTTATTAGGGGTGGGAATCGAAGGGCGTACCATGATATAATATTATCACGATACTCGATATATCACAAGAATTTTTTTTTACGATACTTTGGGGCATCTGTGTTACTGAAGAGGAAAAAATACCCTTTAAGTAAAAAAAAACAGGAATTATTGATTTATTGGTGAATTTAACAACCAATATTCTTCACTCCAGGTTTACTCTTTCTATTTTATTAGCACCACCATGTGGTCTCTCTATAGAGAACAGTGGGAGGCAAAGCAAAAAATGCTGTGTGATGACAAATATTTGGACATGTGGTGCAGTTTTATAAACAAGCTTTAAACAAGGCCTAATTTAAAGATGTTTTTTTTTTCTTTCAATTGAGAATCTCTATTCAAAATGTTGTATAGTCCAAGACTAGACTTTGTACTGAAGCAGATTTTATTTGCAATCATTTTTTACATTTTTTGCCATTTTTTTCCCTTCCTGCAGCAAGACAGCACACTGGACGCTGCGGAGACCATCCTGAAGAACTGGAGCAGAGCTTGAAGCTGGGCGATGCTGGGTGATGCTGAAGCACTGTCCTAAACTTTCCAGCAACCTTGACTAAAGTGACTAAAGTCTTTTAGCTATATTTCATAAATAAAAATATTACATCAACTGTTAAGAAATGTTTTACAGTCTTCCATTTTTTTTAAAAGCTAGAAAAAGCTGCTATTTGAAAAATCTAAAGCCGTGTTTCTCACATTTTTAAACCACTGTCCACCTAGAGCCTCAACTAAAAATTATTATTATACAACAGTTAGTTCCAACCCTGCAATGTGATTGGCTGAGAGGCGTTCTATGAGTGCCGTTATCAGCAGGTAATGCACTTTAACCGAAGCCCTTCATGTATTACTCCACCACATAGAGGTAACCTAGCAATGATACAGCGCTTACAAGCCAAACAGTGCTGCTACAAACAGAGCAGTAATGGAACTATGTTAACTATTTTTAGCAGTTCTCACAGGGTTCTACTGTAGGGTTTACTGTGAAGGCTTACATACAGTGTGTAATGGGTTAATCACTAAACAAAATTACAGGTGAAAACTCAGATATAGAGTTTAGTCTTTAATATTTAAGAGCATGCAGTACATTTTAATTTAATCTAAATTTAAACTGTGATTCTCAAACTGTGGCATGTGTACTGTTGTTTTTATCACTTTATTGTTTTCAACACAATTACTTAAGTGCTCCTCCCTAGCTCTGATGTCTTTAATATTAATCTACAATGTAGAGAATACTTTTGGCTGGTACTATATTGTTCTAATTCAGTTGTTTCATTAAACACCTTTTTACCTCTGGCAGGAATAAAGAACATTGGTCTCAACTAACAGAAATGCTTGGCTGCTTTCTTTGCTTTGGCTTTCTCAACCTTTCTCAAGGTTTTGTGGAATTCTTTTCATTTGTATGTCTAGTATGTAGTCAGTATTTTCAATTTGATGCTGATGCTAGTTTTTGTCACTAGAGGGCAGCATTCACCATTTTTTTTGTTGCATTTGTGTTTCTAAAAGGGTAATTGAGACAGATTTCTGCAGTTTTTAATGTTTTGCAAAACTTTGAATTCACAATTACACAAAATTGTCATGAAAATGATTTATTGCCTAAAACATTGAATTACAATTACTTTTTTATTCATGCTGAAATATGGATTAAATCTCATAACTAACTCTTACTACCCCAAACCTCTTTTCCTTCTCTGTTAAACATTTATAGCACATTTATAAAACATTAAAAACTACTTTGGCATATTATAATGAAGTAAACGTCTTTAGTTTGTTTAATAATTTGGTTTTACACAGTCTACACAGCAATGTGATTGACTGAGAGGTGTCTATGAGTGCCATTATCAGCCAGTAATGCACTGTAAACAAATCTTTCCATGTATTACTCCACCACATAAGGGTAACCATCGCTAATGCAGCGCTTACAAGCCAAACTGCGCAGCTTCAAACAGAGAAGCAATGGAACTATTTTAACTTTCCTAAAGCTCTCTGTTAAACATTTATAGCCTATTTATAAAGCATTAAAAACTACTTTGGCATATTATAATAAAGTGAACGTCTTCAGTTTGTTTGCCAGGCTTCTAGATCACAATACTCTAACAATTTGTTTATACAGTCTTCCATTTTCAATAGCTCCTACTATAAATAATCTAAAGCCGTGCTTCTCACGTTTTTAGACCATGGGCCATCTAAGGGCTGCAACCAATAATTATTATACTATAGTTAGTTGTAACCTTGCAGTGTGATTGGCTGAGAAGCATTCTATAAATGACGTTATCAGCCAGGAATGCACTGTAACTGAAGCTCTCCATGTATCTCTTAGTCACATACAGGTAACCATCATTAATGCAGCGCTTACAAGCCAAACTGTGCAGCTTCAAACAGAGCAGCAATGGAAATATAAAGTAATTTAAAATCTTTAAATGAACAGCGATAGTGGTATGTGGATTACCTTTACTTTCCTAAAGCGCTCTGTTAAACATTTATAGCACATTTATAAAACATCAAAACTAATTCGTCATATTACAATAAACGTCTTTAGTTTCGTTTGCCAGGCTTTTATATCACAATACATTAGTGTTGTTGCCTCCCTCCCAAAAGTGCTTTTTTATTAATAATCAATTATACACAGAATATTGTTGTGAATAATAAAATTGTTTGTTGACATTGACACCACTAAGTATTAAAGGCTTAAGTCTTTATAATAATAACAAGTGTGATTAAAGGGGGACAGACTCATAAAAATGTCATAAAAAGCTCCAAAGGTGTAGTGTGTAGGTGTCCCAATACTTTTGTCCACATGCTATAAATGCAGGACTCCTGTCTAATAGCAGATATGAAGAATCTTTTTTTTATCAGGCTCATCCCAGGCCATGCTATTCCTCCACTTCCTGTGGCAGGATAGTAGATGGAGTCAGCGCTGCTCCCTGAAGGCTCCGCGTCGTGGGGCGCAGCCGCTCCTCTCCGGCCTATTTCCCAGCTTCCCTTTCCCCTTCCTGTCCGTAAATCTGTCCCATGTCCTGCCATTCCCCCGGAGAGCACACAGCCTAGCAACCATTCCCACAGGATCCCGTCAGCTCGCTCTGCGCTGGGGGTCGAGACGGAGAACTCCACAAACAGATTGAAAACCCACTAAAGCCTGAATGTATGCAGAGGTCTGGGGGTGGGCCGGTCCACCATTAATTCACAATGGATGACACACTTAAAAAAAAAAAAAAAATGGGTACAATACACTCTCAAACACACACCCGCAAAACTCCAATCAAGCACAACATTATGACCACCTCCTTGTTTCAGCACCCATCATCCATAATAGACCTATCAATTCCATTCAGTTGAAAAACTTCAGCAGCACGGCTGCAACTGATCCATCACTCATACCAGCACAACACACCATTGAACACCTCATACATCACCACTATGCAAATCAGTACTAATCACTGCAGTGCTGAAAATAATAATGACCCACCACCGAATTAATGTTTTTCTTTCCTGTGGGTTGTGAGTATTAAAGAACAGGGTGGAAGAAAGAGGATAATAATGATATAGGTTGCAGAGAAAAGATACAGGAGTACAATCTGCAAATTAAAAAATACAAAAAAATTCAGTATGATCAGTGGAGCTGAAAAAAAAAGATAATGGGTGTAGAAATTGTAATTCTGTTGGTGTGTGTGTACTGGTGCATCTCAAACCATTAGAACATCATTGAAAAGTTACTTTATTTTAGTAACTCAGTTCAAAAAGCTAAACTCATATATTATATAGATGTATTACACACAAAGTAATCTATTTTAAGAGTTTGTCTTTTCTTGTTGATGATTATGGCTTACAGCCAGTGTCTCAGAAAATTAGAATATTATATACTGACTTTAGACTTGATAATAAAACACAGTGGATCAACACCAGCAGATGACATGTCTCTTCAAACCATCACTGATTGTAGAAACTTCACATTCAATCTCAAGCATGTGACTGTGTGTCTCCCCACTCTTCCTCCAGACTCTGGTTCCTTGATTTCTAAATGAAATGTAAAATTTACTGATGATCAGTGATGGTTTGGAGAGACATGTCTGTCATCTGCTGGTGTTGATCCACTGTGTTTTATTATCAAGTCTAAAGTCAGTGCAGTTTTGTTTTCCCACAAAATCTTACATCACTTCATGCTTCCCTCTGCTGATATCTTTTATGGAGATGTGGATTTCATTTTCCAGCAGGACTTGGCACACTGCCAAAAGCACCAATTAGTCTTATATAATATACTCATTTTCTGAGATACTGATTTTTGGGCCTTCATTAGCTGTAAGCCATAATCATCAACAAGAAAATAAATATACACTTAAAATAGATCACACTGTGTGTAGTACATCTATGTAAAGTACACACCTGTACAATCCACAGTGTCACATGTGTATCAGAGATTAAGATTTGGGATTTCCCAACTTTAATCTCTATCTACATTGAGGCCACAGTCTAAGGTACAGAAGACTGTGTGAGATTGATTTACATGCTCCTACTTCACTAAACACTCTTACACAACACTGACCAGACCAGTTGAGTGAGCTTATGTTTGGCCCCCTTTCCTTTTTGTAGCTGGAGCCTATGGGCATAATTTTACTTTAAATCAATCATTAATTATTTTTCTTTCTTATATTTGTTTTTCAAAACTCCCTTTCCCCTTGTAATAGTTTTTATTTGACCCTTTCAATACAGAAAAGCAGTTAGCAGCATGACAGGAACAATAAAAACCTCCAAACTGGTTTTTAATCCGTTAAAGTGTTTCCAAAAGTCTGACTGTAACAATAAGTTTAGTCACAGAACCGGTTCATCAGGTTTGATGAGGAAAGTGCTTTTTAATTAAACAAATCTAGACCCACAGACCCAGTCTGTGGCTTGAGTCAAATCTAGACTCAAGCCTCAATACTATCTTCACCAGTCAAACACAGCCCTGAATTAACTCTTTACATGCCACTGTAGAAAAATAAATGCATGGACAGCTCAACGTCTTTTGAAAATGAAGCTACAACCAGTCTAAGGCTCTGCTAGCTGTTATGCTGCTTTGCAGTATTATGTGTAGCTCCACCCATTCCCATATGCTTTAATGACAAAACAGCCCTGCCCATTTTCCATCTTATTTTTATATTCTCATCCTTGTACTGCTCTATGGTAAAAAAAAAATGGGGCTACAGTTAGCCACAGTTTTAAATTGAAGAACCCCCAAAAGTTCCACAAGGAATTATACTTTAACCACTTAACAGGCCAGGATTTTTGCCAATTGTCTGCCTGACATTACACCACTAAATCTAGAGGATTTCTATTTAAGCATTACATAAAAAGCTTTCATGTTTGACAAGGAACATTACTGAAGAGAATATATAATGAATAAAATCGTAAAATTGTCTCTTCCCTGAATCAATATTTTCCTGAATACAAATCAAACAGTTCATGGCCTCCAAACCTTTAGTTTCGATGTTTGTCTAGTTTTTACATCTATTTTCAAACATAGCAGAATTTGGGTTAATTTCTGTTACTAATCTGGAATTATTAAGTGGAGTAGATAGTGGACAGGCAGTGTCCAGCTCAAGTAGCCTTTAGGATAATTTAAAGCATTCAAATTTTCAGAAGTTCAAAGTTATTTTACTGCAGAAAAACAGGGTTTTGTATCACCTAAATCAGTAGCCTGTATACGGGACAATGCATGTTAAGGGGCTAAACTAGCGGTCTAAGAAAACATTGATTTTGGATTGTATTGTGATATTTTGTTTTGTAATACTCTATCAATTTTCAAAAACACAGTATCAGTATTATTTTTTACTGTTTATAGTTTACCTGCAAAGACTGGTGTCAGAAGTTGGTCATTAGTGTTGTGTTTAAACTGCAGCCACTAAAAAGCAGTGTTGTACTTTTATACTATGGCTTTTTACACTACATCTGATTCACTTGCAATAGCTTGCAATAAGCTCAGGCTTATTTGGTGGTTACATTCCCCTGTGAAGCGCCATACAGCTGGAAAAGAGAGACAGAGCAGACCTGGCTGTGTGTACAGAGTGTATTTGAAAGAGGTTTGGTGATACACTGAGTGAAGTTGTTGGCGAGAGTCCATAAGAGCTTCTTCTGATGGAGGGGTAGAGGGTGGAGGTGGTGCAGGACAGTCTTCTGCATGCCAGCAGTTCAGGGAAGAGCTGGATTCCATTTTTGCATGGGATTCATCCTCATCAAACCCTTAGGAATTCCCAAACGTCAACTTCCCAATTTGTTTAATACATGATCACTCCTCCATGGTATCGCTTGCTGTGCTGTTGGCGTGCGAACACACAAAGAGCCAAGAAATGGCTCAACCGACTGACCAGATCCTAGAAGAGTCACACACTATGAACAAATACCTTTTAAAAAATGACTATTAAAAATACACAGTCTCGCTTTGGCATATCCACGTGCCAAAAAATATACATTTTTGTTTTATGAATATACATTTTTACATTCCATTTGAGAAGTTGAAGTATGATTGCTCTCACATTTGAGCTGCCCTCTCCAATGATAACCATACACAATTCATATGTTAAAAAAAAAAAGATCACACATATGCATACCATACAGCAGATCCAAGATCCTAATAATATCCTAAAATATATATAGTATAAAACTATAACTTACATTTGTTTGCTTGTCAATGATGGGAGTACAATGATGTTTAAAGAGAAATATTAAAATATTTAAAGTCTGAAAACCACCAAAGATGAAAAATTAATAGCACAATCTCTTTAATCTTTCAAGTCCAACTGTATGTTCTTGGCCAAGGAACTCATCAAACTCATCCAAAAAGACAAAGTCAAGGATGAGACGAAGCCAGTTTGGCAGCCTGTTTTGGTAAGTTTTCAGTACCTGACAGTTACTCTTGTCTGGAAGCTCGCTCACTATCTGTTAAGAATTTAAGGCATTGTGGGGAGAAAAGACTAAATAAATACATGGATCAAAAGATAGTGTTCTTAAGTGGGACGAGTCTTTAGTTTGCGGGGGTGGAGATTGTCTGAGCTTGTGCAGCCTGACGTAACTGCAGTAATTTAGCAATGAATGTGCTGCTTGTCTGGATTCAATAACTTTTTCTCGTGTTTCAGATAACAAGTACATTTCAGCCTTGAGAACACACACTGTGGCAAAGAGTGTTTCAAAAAGTGTTCTTCTATGATTAGCTAGTAAAAAAGGGAAGAGAGAAGACTTCATCGAACCTGTTCAAGAGGTGAGCTCTTAAAGGAGAGCCCACTTATCAAAAATCCCAGTGCTCTGACGTCAAAAACAGAAAATAAAATAAAAAAAAAACTAAATCTCCTTGAACTATTTTAGTTGATGAAGAATTCAGGGGGCTCTGAGCGGCTCAGCAGAGCTCAAATCCTGGGTAATACTCCTTCGCCATCAGTAGCCGAAGTCTGAGAGAGTAAAATTGGCCATGCTCTCTCCAATCATTAATACCATTGTGAAGCTTGTCAGCACAGGCGACTGTTATCGGATGCATCAGAGCTGGGGATCTGGCACTTTCCACAGACTGTGTTGTGAAAGGCTAATGATTGATTGGCTGCAGTTAGAAAAGAGGCAGAGTTTGATTTCACATGTTTCGGAGAAGGCATACGCTTGTCCAGACTCAAAAATTATTAAAACCAATGGGGGAAGAATTAGCTAGAATAAATTGGGAAGAAAATTATGTAGTGTTTCCTCGAAGAGTGCCCAAGAGGTCCTCGAGTCGCTTGCTTGCTCTGGCAGTGGATGTTGGTTGTTTGGTTTGGTTCACAGTATTGGACACATGTGGGCAAAAGGGCTGTGATGGTCAGGGGGAGGGGCTAAACCAACTAACACCAGTCAGCTATGTAGTCAAAGTCTGTAAAAAGCTCCTGTTCATTGGCTGTCAGAACCCTGGGCTCCCGAGGTGGGGTCAGTATTGGTGCTTCGGAGGTGAACTCATCGTCAAAGTTACTGACATCCTCTCTGCCTTTAATGGTCGGGACGAACGGTGGCTGGATCTTCTTAGCAAGCAGCGCACCCCAGTCCACATTCTGAGAGAGAATAATGAAGAGGCACGTTAGTGGAATAACTACAGAAGAAGAGCAAAAGCAGAAACAGCAGACAATATATGTTGTCCCACAGGAGAGAAAACCACCACAGAGCAGCTATTATTATTTGGGTAGTGAGTCACTATTCTCAGCAGTGCAGTAGTTAGAGGTGTTAGTGTGTGTCGAGCTGGTACAGTGAGTAGATCAGATACAGCAGTGCTGCTGGAGTTTTTAAACACTGTGTTTAAAACACTCACTGTCCTCCACTCTATTACACACTCCTACCTACAACTGCTTCACCTTGTAGATAAAGTAAAGTCAGAGAATGAAGCTCATCTATAGCTGCACAGTTTGTGTTGTTTATCCTGGTGCATCATCGTCTTTTATCACAGTACATTGCAAACAGGAGTGTTTAAAAACTCCACCAGCACTGCTGTGTCTTATCAATCACTTGCATCAGCACTACACACTAACTGCATCACTGCAGTGCTGAGAATAATGACCCAGCACCCAACAAAAAGCTGCTCTGTGGTGGTTCTGTGGGGTACTGAGTATTGAAAAACGGGGTGAAAGGAGGATAATAAAAAGATATGCACAGAAACAGATGCAGTACTATAGTTTATAATTATAAGAACTACAAAGTGTCCTATGTGATCAGTGGAGCTGAAAACATGGACAGTGTATGTAGAAATAAAAAGGCAATTTTAATGTTATGGCTGGTGCGTACATAAGATTATCAGTCGGGTAAAAATGACTGGTTAGTAATTTAGTAATATATTAGAAAATAGATTAGTCTTTAATTAAAAGGTAAGTATATATATTTATTAAATACATCTTAACAATGTCCTATTCGCATTTAAAGAAACTTGCACTTGCACTTGTAATGGTAAATACTAATATGGGTTCTAGGAAATCTTATGTTCAGTACACGCAGTTCTGCTTTGAATAATGAAAGGACCAGGGAGTAATGTTCCGGAAATCTGTACTGTGTTATAATTTATAAGCACATGGCGTGCTGTCGTTAAATTACACTGTGACAAGAATGATGAGTTTATTTATTTTTATGTTTGCCCGCTGTCCCTCAGAGGCCAAACAGGAATCAGAGGTTCAAACAGAGCTTACTCTTAAAAATGGATGCTTCTTCACTTCTTCAGCATCTCGCTCTCCTGCACCAAGACGCCTATCCGGATTTCTCCTCAACAGCTGCAGAGAGGAAATAAGATTGGAAGAAAATGTAAGAATTAAAACACACACAATGACAAAGTGTGATTTCACACTTATAAAACTATAACATAACATTTTGAGAAAGAATCTGGAGATAAGACACATCACAATACTGCAGTTCTGATTAAATATTTTGCAATATATTATGATATTGTTAGAAAGATGATATATTATGATTTGTCAATCAAACTTTAAACTTCATCAACTTTAGTGTGCCCTCCTTACTCAGACAAAATAATGGACATAATTAAAGTCATGCGCTATGTTGTACAATAGGTCAATAACGTAATACTCGTGACAGAACTAAATTAACTTAAATGAGTCTGATTTAACTGGACTATAAATGTGCAGTTTATGGAAACACTCTAAAAACACTAAACATGAAATTATGAAACTCAAGCTGTAGTTCAAAAACGTACCCGTCTCATTATGGATATGGCCTCTGTAGACAGAAATCGCGGGTAACGAACTTCATCGTTTACAATGCTATCAAACACCTCCTCTTCATCATCACCTGGAAACGGGGACTGTGGACAGAGAGGAACATGTTTTAGAATCACACTGCCAGGAAACCCAGTCTGCTTTACAACTTTAGAACTGAACTCTGCCTGAGTGCCTCACTGAACACTTTCAGAGTCAATGTTTAACTTCACTTCACTCACCTCTCCAACCAGCATCTCAAATATGAGCACGCCCAGCCCCCACCAGTCCACTGCCCGCGTGTACGAGGTTTCCGTCAGGACTTCAGGAGCAAGAAACTCGGGAGTGCCGCAGAATGTGCTAGTACGATCTTGATAACCCATTCCTGAAATGCAAATGATGAGAAACACATTAAGCATTTCTTTAAACAATCCACTTTTAAAATCACATACACTATACGCACAAAATCTTTTATCTATCTTTTTACTAGATTTTGTAGTACTAAATAATAAGTATTAGTGAGATCAGGATGTTGGATGATCACCACCAAACTTATTCTCATCTCCACAAAGCTCAATGCTGGGGTCTTTATACCCACTATTGCTCACACCTGGCATTAGGCATGGTGCCAGCTGGGTAATGTTTATCTATTATTTATTCCAGAGGGACATATTCTATTGGTAGCAATAAAACAAATATTTACTAATAATACTGATAATAATTACTAATGCATTATTTATTATTTTTTTTCTGTTTACTGTATAAATTGTATTATTAAATGAATAGTCTTATTTTAATTCCCTTTTTAATTTAAAATTATACTTACTATTTTCAATCCCTACTATATATTGCTCAACTGCATTGTAATTAATTATAATGAATATCCTCAGTTATAATGAGATTATATAAAAGGTTTATTGCTTGGTTTAAAAACCATTGCACAGATCAAAATATTTTTAAAGGAAATCAAAAGGTGAAACTTGCCTTCTTTGCAGAGACCAAAGTCGGCAATTTTAACATATCCTTCAGTATCCAGCAACAGGTTATCAAGCTTCAAGTCCCTGTAGGGGTACAATTAATAATTAATCGCATAGGACGTAAAAAAAAAAAATAGGCATGTTTTAGTTTATGATTCTCTGACGTACCTGTACACAATTTTATGCTCATGCAGGAACTGCAGGCCTAGTACTACACAGGCAGCATAGAAACTGCAGAAAGGGAAAAACAGGGACAGCATTATTAAAAATACTGTTCATTTGGCCATTACATGTAATTATTAGGGATCTATGAGTAAATGCAGTCTGTCACTCACACAGCCCGTGGCTCTGAGAACACATCAGCATGGATGTGCATCATCAGATCCCCTCCAGCAGCATACTCCATCACAAAGCACACATGCTCCTTGGTCTGGAAGCAGGCGAAGAGATTGACCAGGAATGGGTGCCGGACGCTGTTCACCGTCTCAAAGATCCTCTTCTCACACATAAGACTGCGGAGGTCAGCGAGACGGGCACAAAGAGTCATTGTTAGGGTGAAGAACTGCTACACACAAAACTATTTATTCCAGTGGAGAGTCCAACCTGCCAGGAGCCATTTACTGCAACAACCAGCCACACTGCAGCACTGGCAGATCACTGAGCAGCACAACATTAACTGTGCTTTGGGTTTAAGGTTTGTGACTACAATATTTTACTAAATAAATAATAATCAAGATAAAAAATTAACAAACTATAAAAATTGCTTATAACTAAACAATATCAAACTGTATATTGCATTTCAAAGATTTTAAATTATATTACTGAGAAAAGGTAACAGGAAAGCTTTCAAATGACATGGGTGGTATGAAGCTGTTCCCCAATGTGGCTGATTGGGTCATACTATTGTATCATCATTCATTAACTTGTCCCACAGTTCTCTTCATTAAACTGTGGGACAAGATATGCAGCTAGAACCTAGCCAAGAAACAAAAATGTAATAAAAACTGATATAAATTGGACGACAATACATATGTGCTTTGCATTGCAGAACTAATTGAATTTAAATTTCTAATTATTTTCCACTGCTCTGAAATAAACAAATGTATGTGGGGAGCTCATAAGCAACTAGCCCTCTAATTCTTCCACACTCAAACAACACAGCCAACTAGGTTCTGGAAGACATCTAGCCAAAAAAGGCCCGGCTGTGCCAGGCAGTGTTTTTTTCTGGCAGGAACTTTTCTCGGTACTGCACAGCGTCTCTCTCAAGGACACTTGAGCACAAGTAGCTGTGAAAGTGTTTTACCTGTCAACTTCATCCCGAGCCACAATATCCCCTTTTTTCAGAGCTTTGATGGCGAACATTTCTCCAGTGCTCCTGTACTCCGCCAGTAAGACCTGTTGAATTATTGAAGAGACCCAAGTGAGGCAATGAAACTGTAGCTAACAGACATAATAACCCACACTGAGAGGAAAACTGCAGGGGAACAATGCTGGGTAAACAATTTTCCATCTCAGAGCACTGTCCAGACACACTACACTCAGCCAAACAATGTACCATCCATCTAGTGGTTTTTAAACACACGGAACAAGAGCATACCTTTCCAAAGTGTCCACGACCCAGAACTGCCACACACTTAAAGTCTCTAATACTGAACTGGATCTCCGGTTCTTCCCTGAGAACATATAAACACCATGAGTTAGTCCAGTTTATTTATTTCCGTATTTATTTCTCAATCATTTTCAACTTTATTTTTTTGCTTAGTTCTCATTACATAATCTGAATGTTTTAACACAATTATTATAGGACATTTTAGCTTTACTCTGCCACTACTAAATGCAGTATAAACGCAGAATCACACATTTAGTGTTGAATTATTAGAAATAACGATGCAGCTACAATTTATGGAAAAAGGTTTTGGGACACCTGCTCATTTATTGTTTTCATTTACATTCAGTTTCAATTTAAATTTTAATGTGAAACTTTAGAGTTGATTGCATTCAGTGGCCTCTTTACACAGCAGGGCCAAATCATTCTAAGCATAGAGGGTAAATGTAAACAGGTTTTCTAAGCACGGTAAGCTAACTGTACTTGGGGCTACAGAATCGTTCAGTGGGTGGGCTTAATGATGTGGCAAATGTGGAGATAATCAGTGATCCATACAATATTCAGGGTGTTTATATTTATTGTACGTAAAATGTTGGAGATATTATCTGGACCTTGGTAATGTCACAGTAGCGATGTGGGACAAGGCCCTTACCGGTAACCATATAGAACGAGGATGCTGGCTGCCGTGTGAATGCCATGGTAGCAACTTTGGACTAGATGGTAACGATGTTGGACAAGGCCTGTAGCCAGTGTGCTAATGCCACAGTAGCAATTAAGGACAAGACCAGTAGCTGGCCTAAAAACGTACGATTTTTTAATTCACATTTAGTAAGTATACTCTCTGTTTTGCCTGTTAGCAAGCTAACATACTAACTTTATAATAATCAGTACAGGAATGTGAGACTAGACACATTAGATGACAGCAACTACAAGACACAGTAAATGACATGGCCAATAACAAGAGCATTAGTGAGGGTCAGGATGTTGGATGGTTACCACCCCACCTCATCCCCAATATACTGTTTGGAGCATCATCATTACAGAGAACACAGTTCCACTGCTCCACAGCTTCATGCTAAGGAGTTTATACCCCTTTTTAGTGCAGGTCTGGTGCCTGTAAGCTCATGTTTGTTAATCTGCTACATAGAACAAATTATATACGATACTTCTCTATGTGGAATACAAAGGTTGTGTGTGTGGCTAAGCAATGGGTGCAACCTGATGTAGATCAATACTGCATTCATTAAAGGTCGGTGTCCACAAACATTTAGACATACAGTATGCAATGTTATTTGAGTGTGTTCAGGTGAATGATGGGTATGGCACCTTTTCTCAGTTATCTCTTGACTGCTCAGCTCCAGGACAGGTTGCTGAACATCATCTACCACCAAACTGTCGTAGTCCGGTTTGGTCACTGCACTGTTGCGACTGTCGTTCAGGAAGTCAAAGGTGGCTAACGCATCCTGAGAAAAATACGGAAATTACTATAAATATACACATTTATAATGATAACAATCTTTTAAAAGAGATAACATGCAGCGTAGTATCATACAGTGGTATAATATACTACTGAACACCAATAATAAATTTAACATAGATCATGATGTACAAGATTATTTTCCAAATAATTTCATAGTATCAGATGATATTTAAGTTGGCATTGATAATGGTAATGTATCCCAATTGTGTACTATACACTACTATGGTATACAAGAAAGAGACTATATAATAACTTCAATACTGTGGGTTTGGCAGGTTACTACAAAACAATTGTAAGTATTATATACTTTATTCATTTAATCAGCTCTATGATCTTCTGTGACTCATTGCAGTTCTATAATTGACTGCAAAGGCTGTAGTCCTGTATGTTTCTCTGCATACTCATTTCACCTTGTTTTTTTAATTATGAGGACCCCACAGTACAAACCACCACAGAGTAGCTGCTATTATTTAGGTGGTGGGTCATTATTCTCATCATGCAGTGACACTGATTGGTATGGTGGTGGTGTATGAGGTGTCTGTGTTTTGCTGGCATGAGTGGTTCAGACTCAGCAGTGTTGCTTGTGTGTTACACCAACCCAACATACTACAGACATAAACCAGCACTAGTATACTCTAATGTAATAAGCCTTTTTCTGTGAGATTTAACTGTGCCTGTGTGATTGTGTTACAATATGTGTTACACATATACAATGTGTTACATATACTACCCCATTAAAATGATTTAGTACCTGCACTTCCCTTCCATCTGGGACTTTGTCCTTTGTTGGCAGTTCTTCTTCTAGTTCCACAGAGTTTGAGTGCCGGTTTGAAGGAGGAGTGGCTCCTTTGTCAAAGTCTAATTTGGTCACGGTCGGGTCACTGAAGGAAAGGGTCAAATCACAACACTGTTGACAACATTCCAATTTCTGTTTTAGCTCTGGCCTACAGCCATGTTTGGGCCTGGAGTCTTTCGAGGACGTCTCATTAGAACAGTCATGTATAGATAAAGCGAGGGGCCTGAACGTCACATGGACATCTAAACACTGGCTGAGGGGTTACTATATTTAAATCAATGCTAATTACCATCTAAGATAGATGGCTAGTTACTGTTTAAGATAAAAAAAGTAGTAGTAGTATTTGGTGAAAATTGCGCATAAACAAAAAATGCATGTTTTGCTCCACAACACACAGTTGTTGGTATTCACTATGTATTATTCTGTAACAAGCTTTTTTTTCTGCATACCTGGACAGAGGCGGTGAGTCTGGGTGACCGATTGCTCCAGGTTCAGGACTCAGAGCTGACCCCAGCTCTGCCACCGGGGGACTGAAGGAGTTGTTGACAGATGGAATGGCTCTCCTTACCAAACGACCCCATGTGGCAATATTTATGTTCATCTGAGGGGCCCGCAAAAATGTTTTACCTGGAGAGAACAAAAGAGCAACATCAAAATCATCAATCACTGTTCTGACCGCACCTCTGACATTAACAGGTTAAAGTTCATATCTTTCACAGAGAGGGATAAACATTACTTTTCATTCTCACAGAAAGATATGTATGACTAAAACTTACCTTGCTGTTTTGAGAAGATTTTCTTCTGCCTTTGTAGTTTTGGTCGTCTTTCGATAACTGGATTGAAAAATGTAACCTGGGAAAAACATTATTATTATTATTATTATTATTCATTAAGTAGTGTCAGTGGTAGTAGTACTAGTAATAGCATCATATGTAGCAGTGACAGAAGTAGTAGTATTAACAGCACAAATTGTAGTGGCAGCAGTAGTGCTAGGATGAGTTGTAGTATCAGCAATAGTAATGGCAGACATAGAGGCTGTTGCAAGTAGTAAAATTAGTAACAGTAGTAAGCTAGCATTAGCAATAGTAGAACAACAGTAGTAGTAACAGTAGTAGTAACAGTAGTAGTGTCAGTAGTAGTAGTAATAGTAGTAGTACAGGTAATAGAAGCTGCATTAACAGTAATAGTTGTAATAGTAGACATAGTAGCAGCACTAGAAGCAATAGTAGTCATAGCAATAGCAGTAGTGGTATTAATAGTAGCAATAGTAGTAGTAGACACAGCAGTAGTATTAGAAGTTGAAATAGTTATATTAGTAGAAGTATTAATAGTAGCAGTAGTTGTAACAGTGGAAATAAAAGTAGTATTAACAGCAGTAGTAGTAGCAGCAGTAGCATTACAGGTTGTAGAATAATAGTTCTAGTAATTGTAGCAGTAATAGTACCTACTACAACTCAATTACAGATTGAAGTTTTTTTTTTTTTTACAAAATAAATACAGCTTTGCATAGTATGTTAACTGTGCTTTATATGAGGACAATTGTATGTTAATAAAAATGGGCCTACCTCAGCAAACAATTTTCCTTGTGGCTCCAAGTAGAGGCACATGCCATGCCGCTGGTTATCCAGGAAGTCCTCCAGCCGCAGAAACTTCACAGCGCACAGAGAGCGATAGTCTCTCCAGTACACAGATATCTCCAACTCTCGAGACTTCACACAAAGAAAAGGGGGGAAAAATGAATGACTATAAATAAATATTAATGATTTAGCCTGCTTGATGATGTTTGCACTTCCCAATATCTGTAGAAAACATAAAAAAATAGTTCCATTCCCTTCTGTTCTATAGAAATGAAGCCAGAATTGTTTGCCATGTTGTCAAATTTGCAACCAAAGCCTGCACAGTAGAGACTTGCCAACTCAATGGGTAGACCCGCCTCCTTCTCCCAGAACAAGTATATCTCAGACCACCTTCATTATGTAACAGTACAGAAGCAGAGCAGATTTTTCCACTGGATTCTGTTCAGTTTGTCCAGTAAGTGTAATGTTTAGTAGTGTAGTTCATGTAAGATTTACTACAAGTCAGTCACTCTGCATCAGTAGCAGAAGCTTACCAGGATAACAGAGTAAAAAATATAACCAGAAATAATACATCACACTCTTTGTCACATTCTATTTGCAATCAAACCCCAAACCCCAACCACATCAATACACCAAATTCTAATACAAAGTCTACTCTGGACAGTAGAGAAATATACTCCAACAGAAACAGGATTAACTCTTTTTACTACTCGTAATTTCAAAAGACAGAATGAATAAGCAGGTCTCCTTATATTTTTGTCCAAACAGCACTGAAAACATGAACTCGATAGCTGTAAAAAGCACATGGCCGAAGATCAGGACACAGCCTTCAGAGCTATGTATTACTCCCAACAAATCTGCTAATCCACCCGTAAGCCTGACTTTCACAGGGAGGGTGAGCTAACCGCAGTCTTAGCGCTGTCTGGCTGTTACACTCAGCCTCTCGTTGCTCAACTACAGATTACTGCCCTCACGTTGTCTGCGGTGACATAACTGTAAGATCAGTCAATAATGTAATGAAATGCACTCAGGTCGGTGAAAACATCAATAAACACACAGATGGCCCTCAAAATAATGAAAACCATCATAAAATTCACAAAGGTGAACCATGACTGTGTGTGATGCAGGTTCAGGAATCACTCAGATGAACTCAGTCAACTTGGCCTGTAAGCAGTCATTAACAAATACACCCACAGTGGGTCAGTAACCTCACAATTGCTGAAATTCCTCTCAAGGTGTTTGATATAAGTGCGAGTGAATCAGCAATACTGCTTACGAAGAGCGTAAGAGCATGGGAATTATTAAAGAGAAAGAATAACACAGGTTTTTAGTACTTGTACAGTACTAGCCAAAATACACTGGATCAAATATAATAATTAGATATGTTTAATTAGCGTACACAGTAGCTATCAATAATTTATTGTAAACACAATTTTCTCTCCAATTTAGCTGAGCCAATTAACCTGGCCACTTACTAGGACTCCCCTTCACTTTAAATGCTCTAAACACCAGGACAGTGAGGACCAGCGCGTATGTCCTCTGATACATGTGAAGTCGGACTCTGTCTGTATTATAACTGCCACAAATTAATGCAGAATTACTAGACAACCAACACACTCGGAAAGATTAGCAAACAGACGCCAATGCCGACCAGCATCAAAAAAGGAGTGACGAAGGGAGAGACCTGCTATACTCACCCATAACATAACACACTGTGCTATCTCTCGGACTCTGGCTGCTGATGCAGCATAATTCAAATCAGCAGGATTTAAATCAGCAATTCCTGTACATTTAACATCCCCTAGAACCCAAGGCTACATGTGTTTAAGCCAACATGTCTGTATTCTAGGTTACATAAAGTACAGATATAATGCACATCACAAGAAAGAAGAACAAGACTTTTTGCCCAGACATTTAAGTATCAGCTAGTAATTTACTTTAGGGAAGTAAATTAATTAAGCTTGAGTGTGATATTATGTACATGCCTCTATAAGGCGAAGGGAAGAGTTTCTTAATACAATGTGTATTATTAACAGATTACTTTAAATGATAAACTGTTTTCAATACGGCAGATATGCTAATAGTATCAGACATGAAAAAGTAGTACTGTACCACTCCCAAAAAAAACTGGGCCGAATCTGGGATTAACATTCTTAAACTTAAT
Source organism: Astyanax mexicanus (assembly GCF_023375975.1). Classification (NCBI taxonomy): domain Eukaryota; kingdom Metazoa; phylum Chordata; class Actinopteri; order Characiformes; family Acestrorhamphidae; genus Astyanax; species Astyanax mexicanus. The sequence continues at coordinate 50,426,150 of NC_064412.1, read as the reverse complement.
TGTGGTAATTATTAAAGTTGAGGTGGTTAATGTATGAGGAAGAGCATGCAATACTCTATGTGAGAAGGTGGGTATTTACTTGTGTAAATGGGATTATAAGCTTGCAGCCTAAGCGTTTGTGTGTGTCTGTGTGTGTGTCTGAGTAATATCTCTGATTACCCGATCAAGCTCCAGTGTGAACTTCTGGTCCCAGGACTGGTTGCTGACTGGCTTCCAGGTAGTCTGCCCCACCACTGTGTTGTCCAGTTTCAGAACTGCACTGATCTCATCTGATGATGCAATACACAAACAGTACACCTTTCAGTCCAAGCAATAGAGCCGTGAGGAAAAACAAACACACAGTCATGTGCTGTTTTAACGCACTGGAGTGGGTGAGTGTGAAATAGTGGCTATAGTAGCCTCATAACTATATGACACTTTGGGCAGGAATATCCAAAGTAGGGTTGCACAGAACAATTCGCAATTGAAATAATTCTGACAACAAGACTGAATCATTTATAATGCACAATGACTCATTAATATTTGTGTCCATAAAATTGCAGTGTTTGCTTTAATGTTAGGATTTTTTCAGGGCACCTCTGTATACAATGCAGGCAGTGAGGAAGAGAGCCAGCAGGGAGCTGACAAACAGCTGTAAAATGTTTTTGTTTTTTGTTTTTTTTTTACATTATACTTACATTAATTAAACTAAATAAAGTATTTAGCTTCACTTATCAAGCGTGCTATCAGATAACTACCTTATTTAGCTAAAATAAATAAGCTGTACAGGGTTAGGAGAGTAACACTTGTTTGTAAACTGAGGTAAATGTATAATTAGAATAGCAATGCTGAGGTAGATTTCTGAACAAACCACACTGCTAGAGCAAATGCATGATGTAAATGTGTGATTAGAAAAGCACTACTAAGGTAAATGTACGACTAAAATAGCACGACCGAATGAATTTGGTGATTAAAATAGCATCGCTGAGGTAAATTTGTGAGTAAAATTGCACAGCTGAGATTAATGTATTGTGCTTATTTTATTTTTGTAATTTATATTTCTTACATTTATTCAGTGGTAAAAAAGGGGGACAAATTAATGCAAAAACGTTTGAGTTCTGAAAGGATACAACGCTAAATTCTTTAAGAATGACGTCCTAAAACTTCTGGAATGCACTCAGGTCTGTAAATCTTTCCTCATACGTTTCAAACAGACAATTCATCAAACTGACAATCCAACTTCTTGATCTGAAAGTGAGAAAGGTAGAAAAGCGCTCAACTGGACAGCTCATCTGCTTTGGAGAGATTTCTGCTGCTGCCGGCTCTGTTCTTGTTTGTTCGGCTCATGAAGGAGGAGCGTGTTTCGCTGGGGCTCCAGCCAGGCAGGGAGACAGACGCTGCTTTAGACCGGCCGGGAACATTTTCCAGCAGGTCCTGACAGCCCATGAGTCTTACTTCTAACGTCCCTGTACAACACAGGTGGAAAAAATCTCAGTTAGAGAAGTAACAGGAAGTTCAGAAAAGGTAAAGACTACTGAACTACAGTTAGCTGTAATACTTCATCACCAGGGGAGCACATAACTGTCAGACATTATTAACACAAGACTTTAGGGATGCAACTTATTCTAGTTGATGCAGCTCGTTTTTTAGATCTGTGATCTCTTAATGCTTGGACATTAAGAACTTTTGTATTTTCCTTTAGTACACCTCCACAAAATATGCTCTTTGGTTGCTTTTGTAGTATGTTTTGGGTCTTTACTCTTTTTTACAATGATGATTTTTACTTCCAGTTCTGAAATATATGACCGAATCCAAGCAGAACGTAGAGCTTACTTTATAATTCACCATGCTACTTCTAATACAGTCACATAGTCAATAAACCTCAGACACTTAAGTTTAGTTGACCCATGCCATAACAATGCCTCCACCATGTTTTACAGATTATGCTTATCAGAGTATGCTGCTGCTGATGAAAAACCCACCTTTTCTAATTAGATTGACTCTTTCCATATTCTACTGAAACTTTTTAGAATGATCTTTTACAGTTTAAGTTCAAAACATGGTATTAACTACAGACCTTTTTTTTCATCATAATTAAAGTAAAGGTTTCATCTGTCCATGTTTTTAAGTCAGTTGCTCAATTACTTGCTCAATTAAGCCTTCAAAAATGAAAGTTCTATGAAATTAAATGGCCGTCATGGCCAATCAACATTTCAATATGTTTTGTTAAACCCTCATAATTAGAGCTGAAAGCCTAAATTTCAATCACTATATGGTTGCTTCATTAATTGTGATGGGGTACAAACATAAAACACTGGCCTCTATGCGACTACTTACAGACCTGACTGTATATGATAATTGCATAAAACCTCAAAAGCATGAATCATATAGATAATGTTTACCGGTAAGGGCAGCAGGTTTGGCCACAGTGCTGTACTGGTTTTGTGAGGAGATTATGCTTTGCCGTGGGCTTTGAGGAGGGGAGGCCACCATGGCCAGCTCCTCTGAGATCACACTGGCCTTCGGGTGGTTCTTGGGCAGCTCGCTTAGCCTCTGCTCCAGGGAGAACTTCAGCAGGTCCAGCTTCTGGCTAGATTCGTTAAAACGTGCCTGTGCCTAGATTAGAAAGACAGAGAGTATTAGCCTCGAACACTCACTATATGTGTCTCTAATAATGGGGAATTCAGAGCAAACACTTGCGCGCTGACCGAAAACCACTTTGGGTGAACAGGCCAGCATGGTCAGAACAGCAGGGGGCAGGTGTATGTATGCTTTTTATTATTTTTATTTAAACTTAAACAGTGCAGAAGTGTGGGACGTACTAGGACCAGAATATAGAATTTACAAAATACCTAGGAAAAAAGCAATTTCAGCTTTGTACACAGTCTGAACATGAAATGTACTGTATCTTTCACACTATAAAGCACACTATCAAAAAAGGAACAGGGATGCTGCCATGTTTGCCTTTTAATTCAGCAGGTCTTTCTACTGGGTGGTGGGGGGTAGGTTATATAAGTTAGGCTTAGCTAAGTAAACAAAACTGTAATTCTTAAAAAAAAAAAAAAAAAAACTTTTAAAGTCAAACAAGTGCTGGAAGTTAATCTACACAGATATCGCTCCTGAAATACTGTTTATTTGGTTTATTTGAGTAAAGCTCTTCTGTTTATATAGAGTAAGTTTAGATTCCCCAATTTCTCCAGCACTAAGGCTGGAGCATTAGAATTAGGCACTATCTGCTGGACTACAGGCCGATAATACTCACCTCTGAACAGCAAAAGAACTAGCTAGCACTTAGTGGCTAATGCTAATACTGCTCCAGTCTTAGTGCTGGAGAACTAAACAGAAAATTTAGCAAAACGCTGCACTTCAGTGTATTATATGCTCAAATTGAACTGAATTGTACAAAATATAGAATCTTCACATGACAGAAGGTCACATGGAAAGCAAGAATCTAAACAAGACATTACACTCTATATAAATAAGACACTGGCCAGAGGTGTTATAAACATCTGACCAACATTCCACATACATTTGTGACACAGCAGCTAGCCTCGCTACACCATCAGTAAGATTTCACACTGAGCCGTTACCATTCATTACTCCAGGCCTGGACGACAAGTTCCTGGCCCCATGAGCTTGAATTAGATTTAAATACCTCAATTAGCAGTCAGAGCTGGAGCTCCATGCAGGCTTTGTTTCCTGCTCACATAAAGCAAAGCACATGCTGGATTGTCATAAGGATGGTGGATCCCTGGTGAATGCAACGCACCTCTGAATGGGCTTTCTTTTCAGTCACCTTCCCCGAACCCAGCAGCTTCATCACATTCTTGGCTCCCTCTGCCACAGCAGATTCAATCCTGAAGTGATGACGCAGCTCCTCCAACCGCAGGTCCAGCGGACTGATAATGGACTTGTTTGCAGGCACTGAAAGGTCAAGGTCTATTAAGTACAGCATTAAATACAGCGGTGTAATGTCCAATTCAATAGATGTCAACCAATTGTTGAAAACTCAACCTCTTTTAAAAACCCTGCTTATGAACAGCCAGTGTTCACACCTTACAATGTACACAGGTGTGCCTCTCATCTGTTATTAGTTAATTCCACCTATATTTTGTGTGAAACTGACCAAACGACAGTCAGGAAATCACCAAGAACATGTTTATTATGCCAGAAAAAGCCAGTCTTCATCAGAGAGAAGTGTGGAAATAGATACTACAGCTACTGGAGTTTCTGCAGTGCTTTTGGAAAGCAACAGTAGAGCCATAGAGTAGTTTTGAGCTGTATGATGAAGAAAATACAAACATATAAATTATTTTAGTAACGGACAAGCTAATATAAATGTGATTCCACTCTTATTAAAATCTTAAAAAGAAGAAAAAAAGGTATGATGAATCTGACTCATTTATTTAACTGATTGAAACCACTAGTATTAATACCAGAGCTATTCACTAGTTTGGGTGAACAGTTCAAAGTATCAGTATTTACATGGTAAAATCAACATAAGAACTCTTTTAGTATAACAGGAACAGACAACACAGCAATTTTGCTTTTACATGGCTGACATATGACATGTGACATGTCTGTATACGTGTGCAAGCATGTATGTATATTAATTTACTGTAGTACTACTCTGAAACATGATGCGTAAACAAGAGCATGCTGCCCGTGACATTTCTGAGGAGGCCAAGATAGCACAGATGTAACTGATCTAGGTGATGATAAAAGGGTTCAAATCTAAAAATACCTAGTGTATAAGATTCCTCAACAGCATTCAACACTTTACAGCTTTTAGTAGTGTTGCCTACACTACTACACTGGACAAAAGTATTGGGACACCTGTTCATTCATTCATACGTTTGAAATTAAGACTAATAAAAAAAAAAAGAAAAAAAAAAGAAAAGAAAATTGCCTTTACACTCATTTTTGTGAGGTTTAAATTGCAATCATTGACAAGAGCTTTAGTGATGTCAACAAGTTGGATGTTCACCATTCTGCCTCATCTCTAACTCTCCACCACATTCTAAAAGTACTCTCCAAGAAGATGGCTTGGAAACACCAACACCTGTGTTCATTTTGGTCACGCTTGTGTTCATGTGCGTGTTCACTACACAGATGGATTTTAAAAGCAGAGCCCACATTCCATCAATGTCCAATATAAATTGTGAATGTTGATGTACTTGTGTGTTCTGAGAGTACATATACTAGGCAATATTCACCTACTTCTACAAAACACACAATTCTATTAAAAAAAAACTCATCATGATTCAGCATATTTACAGCATCTCAAAGAAGAGAAATATGGGGTTATTCGTTTATATATCAGGGTAAAACCATGCTGCAGGGACGACAGGTCAAGCAGTCAGACTAAACAGCCTCTTACCGTCATTGTTCTCGTAAGTCACCTCGTTGGTCTGGCTAGCTTTAAGGATCTGCATCCTGATGAACTCTATTTTTGTCTTGCTGTCCTGGAGCATTTGCTGGGCCATGGCAAGCAGCTTGCGATCCTGCAGACAGCAGAACAAAAGAAACAGGAGGGGAAACATCATAAAACAACCAGACACACAACTTTAATGTCTCCGACTGTGTATTTATACATTAGGTCTGTAACACAAGCAATTCACAGTCTAGGTCCGGAGTCTGTTTAGATCAATGCCTGCAGAAAGCACAGACACTGTGTTTGTTCCATTACCTTGTAAAATAAGTGAAAAATGTCCACCGTGCGGTCAAATTTGTCTGCACAGTAAAGACTACAGTTGGATCCAGATTTGTCTACTTATTTGTTAGACCTGCCCCCTTTTCCCAGGCCAAGCGTGTGTCTCAGACCACCTTCACTGAGTTAACAGTGCAGCATAAACGACACTTTTTGCACTTAAATCCTAGATTCTCCATCAGTGCAGTTCATGAATTTTAAAGCTACTACAGTCCAGTTTACCCTTGAGATTTTCATGTTTAGCTTATTTTATTGCATATTGGATGCCTATAAATACTCTTTTTTTAAAGCATATTAGGGATACCATAGGCGCTTATAAAGCACTCACAGAACTGTACATTTAACTACAGCAGGCATGATTAGTCAAGTTCAACTGAATAAATTGCTGTATATTTTAGGAGAGAGAGGTATTTAGTCTGGAAAAGTACTAATACAGTGTTTAAGCTGACACTACTCTAGAATTAACCTTAGCTGTTTGGCTGGCTAAGAACTACTTGCAAAAACAATGTAAATGCAAATAACCTCGTACAGATTGTTATAAATGAATGCAACCAACAGCACAATAACACCTTATGACCAAAAACAGTATGATTAACTAGCTGATTGTCTGACAGCTTGACTAAAACTCATTCAGCTAATAACATATGATGCAGATGACCTGCCAGTTCCAGCCAAGACTGTCAATCAATTTACTCCTAAGTGTAGCCTGTAGCCCTACCTTACAATATAGAAGAATAAGGTTCAAAACTGATTTCTGAGAGAAACTTAATTTAGTAATATTACCTTAGGGAAAACTGTGGGATTTGTTTGGACACTAGAGGAGAAAAATCTGATGAAAAATAGGAGGAGCTGTTTTGTTATTGAAACTTATGGTGATGGGCAGAGCTGCATTTCATACTGAAACCAGGCAGCAGAGGCGCAAGACCTGTGGTGGCTTCACTTTTACGACAGTCATTGATGTACACAAATGAACAGAATTATTACAAGACTACGTTTGTTAAGAAATGTACGCTTTATTTTGGGGCCAGCCATCTGACTCGTTCTTATTCTGCTGCTTGATTGTAAATGATCACAGTGCAAACTGTTTATTTCTTACGGTATACAAGTCCAGAGCATGTAAATATGTCTGTGGCCTGTGAAGGGCTGGGCTTCCTCTGGACAGCCATTAAATGCTGACGTCACCTCTAAGGCCTTTCCTGCAGGAAGAGCTTTCCACTTCCAGAGGAAGTTAACAGCAGCTGGAAACCTGCATGCAGGCACCTGCATGTCACAGGTCCTGATGTCAATCATTTTACACCAAGAAAGTGTTACTTTACAGACTTTAGGAATATTGTGTAAACAGACCAGAGACAGAGACAGTCACAGGTCATTAAAATCTCATACCAATACACATTCAAATACAAAATATGTTTTTTGGATTAATATAGTTTATTTTTTCCTTTTTACATTGTCGCCATTATTGTTAGCATAGTGTTAAAGGTAACTTAATGTGTCTGAAACAGACCACACACAATTTAAATGCATTCCTATGTGATTTATTTATGGCAGATTATACCTGGACTCCAACAGGTTGTGAAACCCGTAATTTTCCACTAAAGACAGTAATTGGTCATTGATTATAATAAGAGTGAGAGTGACTTCTCTGTTATCCCTTTGTTAAGGGTTAGAGCATTTCTGAAGATCATGCTGCTGTTGCTAGCAAGCTCCTGGTATGCTCATTTGAATGCAGGTGCCTGATAAAATGGATTAAACTGTACGATGTAGTCATAAATCCACCTCTTGGGAATATGACTTGGGACTACACATAGTAGTCTTGATTTTTGGTGTGTCTGTACTAAAATATCTCAAACCAATGACTAATGTTATTTGCTTATTCAACCACAGCCTGGAGGTTCTGTGGTTTTATAGTAAGATGTAGACTAGAATCTGTAATGGTAACGCGTTTCATGTTACGTTATGGGGGGTTCATGGTGAGATAGATATGTGGACAGACCCTGTCTATCCAAAATTCAATGGGAGAATTACATCAAAATTGGTCAATAAACGAGTTTCACTTCTTCACCAACAATGATACCAAAATCTTGAGAAACTACTGATATAAATATTGACAATTAGATCTAGGACTGTGACATTAATCATAATGTTGCCCATTTTGGTTATTTTGAGAGTGAATGAGCATCAGTAGAGTAACCCTGAACATCAGAACTATTAGAACCAAATCACTTCAATGGCGCAACCAAAAAATTATCAGTATTTAAGATATAGTTGTTATTTTATAATGTTCATATAACTTCTAGGCAATGTTTTGATTTGCATGTGTCTTGCATTTTAACGTTCTTCAGAAAACTAGGGATTAGGGATGTCCCTGTTTCATTCATGTGATCAGAAAACAGGGCCAATCCCGTAATTTCCAAAGGATCAAAATTGGGTGGAAAACACACACAAGCAGTTTTCTCTTTCTAAGGTGGAATATATATACAGGTGCTGGTCAACGAATTAGAATAATTTGAAATAGTGCAATCATGAAATTCTTTGAATGCATTTTTTGTGCAGAAAGCAAATCAGGTATTCACCGCACCTGTCCTACTCGTTAGACTAATCACAGAACTCATTACCTGGAAAAAAAAATGCTCAGCTGAGCTTTCCAAAAGGCCCATTTAGGCCATTTAACTGTGACACTGTTGTTTTATTGAATTAGAATAATGGAGAAACCGTTTCATTGAATTAGAATAATTTTTATTATAATTACAATCATCACTTTCTCAGTATTTTGTGGCTGCCCCTTTGGCTTGTATGACTGCCTGAAGTCTCCGCGGCATCGATTTGACCAGCTTGTCGCAAGTTTCCGCACTCACAGCTTCCCAGGCAGTGGCGATGTTCTGCTTCAGTTGGTCCAGCGTAGTAGGCTTTCTGTCGCGAATTTTCCGCTTGACGATGGCCCAAAGGTTTTCAATGACATTGAGGTCAGGCGAGTTGGCCGGCCATGCCAAAACTTCAAGCTGTTTTTTAGTGAACCAATCTTTGGTTGACTTTGCCGCATGAGCCGGTGCAAGATCCTGTTGAAATATGAAGTCTTCTTCGCCGAACTGTTCCTCAACAGTCGGAATCAGGAACGTTTCCAGAACATCTTGATATACGGCAGCATTGACAGTCTTCTTGAGGAAGCAGAGTTTCCCTACACCTCGAGCGGACACGCATCCCCAGACCATAACGCTCTGGGGAAACTTTTCACGGATCTTTTCACGCACTCGTGGTTGTAGGTTTCGCCACCACGACGCCAGACACGAGGACCTTGGTCACCGAAGGAGATGCAGAAGCGTGATTCGTCACTGAAGACCACTTTCTGCCAGTCTTCAGCAGTCCACTCGCCGTGTTCTTTGGCCCACTTCAGCCGTTTCTCCATTTGTTTCTTGTTCAGCATCGGTTTTACTGCTGGAACGCGAGATTTGAAGCCGAGTTCGTGCAGACGACGGTAAGTGGTTGATCTGGGGACGTCAGCGCCGGTCTGCTTGTTCCACAAGTCGGTGAGCTCGGAAGTGGACTTGAACCGGTTGCTGACTGCGATCTTTCTCAGCTGCTTGTTGTCGCGAGCAGAAGTTTTTCGGACGCCGGAACAGTTGGTGCGCTTGCTGCAGTTTTTCTTGAGAGCTTTGCAGACGGAAGACTGGCTGATGCCGAGCTGCTCAGCAATTTTAGTTTGGGTCAAGCCTTGTTGGCGAAGGGCTTGAATTTGAGCCACTATTCCGGTTGAGAGGTCGCGCTGCTTACCCATGATTGATCTTACAACTTAGAAATTCTACTCAACCCTGACTTTATACTGCACAGTAAACACTCTTCATAGAAAACAAAAATTCGAGCATTTATTCTAATTCAATGAAACGGTTTCTCCATTATTCTAATTCAATAAAACAACAGTGTCACAGTTAAATGGCCTAAATGGGCCTTTTGGAAAGCTCAGCTGAGCAATTTTTTTTCCAGGTAACGAGTTCTGTGATTAGTCTAACGAGTAAATTTCATTTATACTCTAAAAACTATTACTGTCTCCCTCCCTCCAAAAAAAAAAAAATATATGATTATTCACAACATTGTTGTTGTGTGACATTTTTTAGTTTATTCAAGAAGAGATGCCCATTTGTGTGGATGGAATGGAAATGGAAATGATTTATGTGGTCATTTAGTCGTTTTATTTTTGTTTATTTATCCTAATTAAACACTTAAAAAAAAAAAAAAAAAAACTAAAGGGACAAATTGGATGTGTTTTGTCTTTTTTCGGCTTTGCAAAAGTACCAGAATGGGACTCGGTATCGGCAGATACTCAAAATCATATGACTCGAACTCAGGAGCAAAAGAAAATGTGATCAGGATGTACCTACTAGGGATGCTGTAAAGAATGCTTTATATGCTAGACTTGTGTCAAACAATGAAAAATAACAATGTAGAAAGCAAACAAAGTGACCATTTCACACAAATATTTAACTCTGACACACACATACTGCACCAGCTGGAGGGTGTGTGCTTGCTTGGGTTGGCATGTTAAAGGCCAAATACACCACTGACAACGTTTCCATCATTTTTTCCATTTTCAGCACTACAATGGGAATACATTAAAGGTAATGTTTCTCTCGTCCAAAAACATACGCAGGTGAACCCTCAGTCTGCACTAAAAAGCAGACTCTGCAGCAGCCAAAACATATATATATATATATATATATATATATATATATATATATATATATATATATATATATATATATATATATGCACATAATAATAACACACAGCAAAGCCCATTAATACTGAAACACGACCTGGACACTGCTCTGCTCTGGATCTGCTCTGATCTTTAATACCAGCTGCTCTCCTGGAATAATAACCAGTCCAGCTCAGAACACATGTGGCTCATGAACCGGTTCAGTCAGTTTCCAATCTTTTATTTTTTTTTTTGGAAGTAATTTAACCCACCATTATTGGATATTTCTGCTCACATCTGTTTTCATTTCATAAGATGAGACTTACACGCAACGTCTGAGTTCAAAGACTTCATTATCTCAAGACAGCTTTGTAGTAAGAAAGATTCTAACTGATTTAGTCAAACTATTTTTAACAGTGTCTTTGTACCGCAGTTTTGGAACTGGGCCTAAAATGGCAGTTAAGTGATACTTCACACACTTGCAGCATTCAGGAGCATTAAGACACACACTCCATCATCCTGACACACAGACTGAGAGCGATTCAGCAGCACACTACCTTGTACGAGCCGTTGGAGTACATCTGTATCATGTTCTCCGCTCCCTGTTTGACTTTCAGCTCAATGTCATTCTGTTTCTTCAGTGCTGCCAGGCGGCTGCTGTTGGTGCAAGTCCGAGTCTCACTGCTGGGGGTGTCTGGGGTCAAAGGACACTCAGAAACTAAAAGAGAAACAAAAAACAAATATGTATAAATAAATCTATATAATCAAGCAACGATAAGATGATAACTTATAATTCCAGAGGTAATATTTGGTCAAAATTTAAGATGTGCAAAAAAAAACGTCTGAACCAAGGCTGATGTGTTTGTTACATTATATACTGCACATTTTGCCCGTTTAGTTTTGGGTTAACCCACAATTTGACAACTAAGTGCATTAACAAATTTTATTCCTTTGCTCCAGACGGCACGTGACGGTGGGTCACGGCATAATTCACACCTGGTAATTTGGTTTGGAGCAAACTGCAAAGTCAGGTCAAAACCAAACAAGTTAGAGGTGAAAGAATCTTAGAATCTGGGAAAGGGTAAAATTGTTTATTTCTGCTTGTCACAAAATAATGAGCAGGTTAAGCAGTTATTTATTTATGTAATTTTATTTTAATTTCTCCCTTTCAATTTAACCCAACTCCTGATACAAGTGCCAACTACAACCAACGCAGCATCAGTATACAGCCAACAAAATCACAATACAGTTATTTCAATATACTGCAATACTCTCAGTCAAGTTACACATTTAGATTATTAAGTACATTTTTAGAAAAAGTGTCACATTATAAACCAAAATGTGATGCAAACAGAACTGTGACTCTTGTGTACTTTTACACCCCTAACCAATAGTGAGAGTGGGGTTATGATAAATTACACCACATGTCATAATATGCTTTTTTAGCATATCATGGACCTCATCAGCCATATGCATATGGGATTGTTTTAAAGCATATGCCAAAAATCATCAAGAAATATCCCGAGAACAAGACTGTCAAACCTTGATGAAAATAAGAATTACACAAACCATTTATAAATGTTGAATACCACATTCCTGCATTATCTGGTTCAAGGCAATCTTGCAAATAAGAAAGTGTCTAATACAGAATTAGCTATGATAAAAGCCTGGACTGCACATCTCATTAAAGAGATTAAAGAACTTTGAGCAGTGCACGACTCAAACAAAGAAACAAACATAACCAAGATCATAAGCGGTAAAAACAGCTCTATATAGTTTACTTTCTATGTTGACTGCTGAGTCACATTTAGGGCTTTCCTTGTCTGTTTCGTGCCCAGTAAACTAGGAAAAGACAGGAGGATAAGGTCTGTCCACCCTGGGCACCATGTTTGCTAATTAAATGTATGGATTTCTTGGGGAAACAGAACTTGGTTCCAGAGATATATAAAAAAATAAGTAAAACTGTCACATCATCACATTTGAAACTAGAAGATGTGCAGTACAGACCAGAGGCAGTTGTTGTAAATAACAATGGAAATGGAAAAAAGACTGATTTGTCTGTAAATTATGGGGACCAGCCAGGGAAGGTGCTTGACAATCTAAATTTAAAGTCTTAATAGCCTACAGTTATGGACATGCAACTGATTTGATTTCTAAAATAAAGTTCCTTGTTACTATAACTGTATCAGACTGGTTGACACAGCAGTGCTTAAATTGAAAAGCCACTCTCACCTCAGTCGTTAAAGATAAATTAATATATGGATATGATTAATTAAGACACATTTCTTATCCCATGCAAATTTAACCCATAACAGTGGCTTTAAGCTGACGAGCTGTATCAGATGTGTTTAATGAGCTAAAATGGAGAGAAAAAAAAAAAAACGAATGATGTGGTCACCCAGTCCAGGGGTTTGACTAATGAAGCTACTGTTAATAATAATAATAATAATAATAATAATAATAATAAACTTATTCCATTATTCACTTTTGTCCCAACACCACTGTAGGCTGCCATATATTCCTTTGACTGACATGGTTTGACATGGTCTTCCATGAAAGTCTGAAAACTGTAATATGTTCGTTATCCTCTCTAACCAAATTATAATGTCTTACTAACGCAGTGTCATTCAGGTTTTATGGGACTCACTTATAAATGGAATTTCCCCTTTGACTCATGCTGACTGCTATTTTGAAAGTTGCGGAATAAACAGAACAGATGCTGATACGGAAGACAGAGGGGACTTGTGTAGGCATGCAAACACTCTTAGGTAATAGAGAGAGTGAGCTGGCATCTCGAAAAAAGGCCTTTCTGTGAGAACAGCCTGGCGTTCACAGACCGGGTAAATAACACAGCCACGGCATATTCACCAACACGGCACACCTCAGGGGTGAAAACAAACTGAAACGGGAGGAAAGGAAAAGACCTGTACTCGCAGTTTCTCCTTGGGTTTTCCTTTGACTTGTCCTGACGACGCAGATCGGAAAATATGAGCAGTCTGTGAACCGAACCTACTGCTAAACACAGAACCTACTACAGCGTGCCAGCATCTCGCTAGCCTCGGAACTGGCCTGTGATTAGGGATGATTAGGGAATTCCGTTTACAAGTGCTGTCTTACTCACTGAAACTATCTCTCACACACACACACACACACACACACAAAATGAAGTTCAGAGCGATGAGATCATGCTCTCATGCCACAACATGACTGTATTACCATGCACCTGCAGAGGTACTGTATTTGTGTAATCTCTCAACTGCATGTAGACACGTATACACAGAATCTAAAAGAAAGGAGTTGTTTATTTTATTTGCCCACTTTAAACAGTTTGTTTATTTCTCCTACATGCTAGAATTTCCAGTCAGTCATATTAATTGCTATACACTAACTTATTATTGTAGCGTGCTTAGCTAACCCATGCGGGTGGTGGACGGTGTGCTACCGTAGTTAATAAATATGTTGTGGCATGAGGGGTGACTTGGCTAATGGGGGCAGAGCTTTACAGTTTGTGACGCATTGTGATGCTCTGGTGTTCACACTACAGTAATAATGTGATCAAATTATCTTTGACCACAACTGAATGTCATCAGTTTACAATGCTTCTTAAGATGATACCCGTTCACACCTGTACATTGTAATGCAAGATTTTCAATGAAGCCTACAAGTAGATAAAAAAATGTTTTAACAAAATATAACCACACATTGTATGTACAAAAGTATTGTGGGAGACCTGTGTATTCAATGTTTCTCATGAAATCAAGTGTATTCAAAAAGAGCTTATCTTGCTTTTGTTGAAGTAATTGTCTTTACTGCCCACAGAAGTCTTTGTACTAGATTTTGGATGGAACATCCTCCTTCATCCATTATTCTGGAAAAGGCAGTTCCACTGCTCTACAGCTCAATGCTGGGGGACTTTTTACCCCTCTATATACCATACTATTTACAGTACTTCTCTACATTGACTAGACAAACATTGTGTGTATGTATTTGCATATCTTGCACACCTTGTGTTTCATTAATGGAAATATCGTAGATTTAATTCTTGACACAAGTAGGATGTAATTTGACAAGCAAGGAAAATGACAATCGATAGATTTTAGTTGATAACATTATTTTAACATTATTATTGGCTTGGGATTGCTTTAATCTATGACTTGTGTGTATGTCAGCCACAGACACCTTAACAATAAAGAAAGCTAGTGCATGATAGAACCAGTGAGTACGTGGCATCACTGCTATTTACTTTATTTTGTGTTATATTTTATGACCTGCTCATGAAGCAAAAGAACAAGTTTTGTCAGGCTGTGAGAATCTCCACAATACTCAACAGAAATGTATAAACTGCTTGGCACTCAGAATCACATTGCACAACAGCAACAGTTCTATTCTCCTGTTGGTTGCAGAGCCTGTTCGGTTAGTAGTGCAACTGCAACTCCTGCTTACTTCTGCCATAAATGGATTCCCTGGTTGCTAAAACTGTGCTGTAGTTTATACTACTACAGTTGTATTTCTTTTTTAAAAAGACATTCCAGCAGAAACAATGAATGAGCATCTATAACAACACATTTGTCCATGTAGTGTACTACTATTAAGTCATATTCATTGTAACCTGCGACTTGTAGCATGTCTGGAACACAAACTGACCACACAGTTTTGTAAATATTCATACAGGGTCATACACTTTTTAACCAATAAACTTCCATTATTCCTTTATTATCCATTATGACGTTTCCATGCCTTCAAGGCAAATTTTCATGACCACACGATTTTTAAAACATCAGGGCAGAAATGCTAAACTAAAACTTTAATTAAAATTGATTATAGTAGATCTAAAATGAATCAGATAAAACGTTGACACAATCTTTAATGATAAAATGTGTGTCAGATCCTAAGAGTTCCATTAAGGCTAAATTAATGAATTGCCTCTGAGCTGATGTATTTGTTAGCTCAAAATATATTTTCTCTATCAAAAAACGTAAAACACAAAGATTTGTAGACCAAATTTCCATAATTTTTCCAAAAATTTCTGGGTATTTTTATTTGTCCAAAACTTATCCAGGCCTGGAAATTGCTATTTTTAAATTCCATGACTTTTCCAGGTTTTTCATGACCGTATGAACCCTGTATTGTATCTTTTTGTGTGACAATACCGAAGATGCAACTGGCAACAAAAGTGAGTCCACTCCTAAGTGAAAATCGTCAAGTTGTGCCCCATTAGCCACTTTCCATCCCAGTGTAAGATGACTCAGTATTTAGTCTATTGTTTAAAAAAGGGAACAGGTGTGTTAAATTTGGTTTTCTCGCTCTCACTCTCATACTAGTCACTGGAAGTTTAACATGGCACCTTATGGCAAAGAACTCTCTGAGAATCTAAAAAAAATCATTGTTCTGCATAAAAATGGACAGGTTCCACCCAGAACAGCCTCGCCATGTTCAACTAAAGAAGCGAACATGCTCAGCATCATATGCCCCAGAAGGTAGCCTCTTCAAAATATAATCCACAAAAAAACACACAAACTAGTAGGGCTGGCCCGAATAGCGTTTTTTGAGCTCCGGATATTCGGCACTGATTCGAAGCGAATATTCGAATATTCGTTTTTTAAAAAAGAGGTAAAAAAAAAAAAAAAAAAAAAAAGCAAATAACGGCCCCTTTAATCCACTGAAAAATGTTCAATTTTCTCTGACCGAGGAGACATATTCACCCCGGATTTTTGGTGTTTTTATCCCGGATTTTTGTGTTTTCACCCCATATTTTTTTCTGTGTTTTTAGCCCAGATTTCTTTGTGTTTTCATCCCGGAATTTCTGCTGCCCTACACCGCGGCTTATCCGCTGCGTAAGCAGGCTAGGAGGCTGCTGCTGCACGGTTTCTCCGCTGCGCAAGCCAGCCCAGTAAATTGCTGTTTGTGTTTTCACACTTAGGTTATTTGCTTAAAAAAACAAACAAAAAAAAGTTTGTTCAGGAAGTATTTTATATTCTTAAACATTGTTGATTATATTAGAGGACAGTCATTGTAAACTGTACTTGGTCTATTTCGGTTAAAGGATTGTGCAGGGCATATTACTGATTTTGTATTTTTGCACTTGGGCTATAAGCTCAATATTAAATATTTCGTTTGTTTAGAAATTATTTTATATTTTTAAACCATGTTAAATTATATTAGAGTAGAGGAAAGTCATTGTTAATGACGTTATTGTACTTGGTCTATTTCGGTTTAAGCATTGTGCAGGGCATAGCCGTATTACTGATTTTGTATTTTTGCACTTGGGCTATAAGCTCAATATTAAATATTTCGTTTGCTTAGAAATTATTTTATATTTTTAAACCATTTTAAATTATATTAGATAAGAGGAAATTCGTTCAGACATCATTTTTGTAGGCCAGGCTTTTGTAACCGATTTAGCCCCTACTGTTGCCACATTACCCCTTACGTTTTATTATATAAATCAGTTTCGAAGAGCCTGCATTTTTTTTATCATGTATAATAGAGGTCTGCGCGAGACTGATTTTTAAACCCACTCTTCCACGCTCCCGCGTTTCTGTCTCGTTACCGCGCCGCAAAAAAATTGCTTCTTTTAATCCCGCGCCCGCCCGCCACATACACATTTCTGCCGCTCCCGCCCCACGTTCCTAATATAAATTAAATAAACTACATTTAATGCTTCAAATTTACTTATATATTTATTAAAACAGCAGCGCTGAATAGTGTGGTCCCGTTCCTTACCCCAGTCCAAACACCATCGGTGTGTGCGTGTGTGTGTCGGTCCATCCTGCGCGTTGAGAGTTTTCTTTAGGTTTTTTTTTTTACAATTATTACAGTTTTCTTAACTATTTATTAATTTGCTCCCGCATCGTCTGGATTAAGCTCCCGCTCCAGCCAATAACAGTTCAGTTCTGTCCCGCGCGCAAGATATTCTGACGGGACCCGCGAGAACAGAAGTGGTTAGAGTGAGGTGGAACTCTGGAAAGGAGAAAAAAAACGAATATCCGAATACCAAAATTAAAAACCGAATACCTACTCAACGAACGAATATCCGAATACCCGAATATTCGGGTCCAGCCCTACAAACTAGACAAGCAGACGATGAATTACTAGAACTATGTCCTGTGGTCTGTTGGAACAAAGATAAACTCATTTGGTTCAGATTATGTCAAGCATGTGGTGGAAACCATGCGAGGAGTACAAAGACAAGTGTGTCTTGCCTACAGGTAAAGCATGGTGGTGGGAGTGTCATGGTTTGGGGCTGCATAAGGGCTATGGCGAGCTATAGTTTGTTGAGGGAACCACTGAGGCCAACAAGTACCAACACCAATATACAGATAAAAATAATGACCCCAAACAAACCTCCAAGATGACCACTGCTTTGAAAAGAAACTGAGGGTAAAGGTGCTGGACTGGCCAAGCATGTCTCCAGACCTAAACCCTATTAAGCATAAGGCTTTAGTGAGCTGCATGCCCAAGGCAGTGTTGGAAAATAATGGTGGCCACACAAAATATTTACACTTTGGGCACAAGTTAGCCATTTTCACTTAAAAGTTTACTCACTTTTGCTTCCAGCAACTTTAATGTTTGTGTGTTGAGTCATTTTGAGGATAGAGCAAATTTACACTGTTATACAAACTGTACACCGACTACTTTACATTGGATTAAAGTGCAATATTGTGAGGGGTGTGCTTACTTTCTGTGACATACTGCAGTTATCTCTAAGAACCATCTCAAAAATCTAAACACTGTAAACTTCCTTCCTGTACTCTCTAGAGCATGAAGAGGTAAAAGAAAATGAAACCATTTATGAACGGACCATGGTATGCCAGAAATGTCTGTTTCATGAGTGAACAGGGTTTATGGGCTCAGGAGTCTCAGGCTCTACAGATAAAGGAGATTAAGAGACTCTGAAGTTAGTAATCTAGACTCTATAAACAGCAAACATACATATTATATAAACAGACCACTTTCAAGTCAGACTGCTGCTATTATCACAATATGGAATTTTTGTATAGTAAAAAAAATTGTGAAGATATTATGTATCACACAACATGGAACACCCCTAGATTATGGTAGATCGTAGTGTGTCAAGTTTGAACACGAAGAGTAATAAAAGGCAACAAAATCATAGCACAAATCATAGTCATATGTAATAAAGACTAAGGCTAATTTGCATACTACAATGTAGTTTGGTAAGTAAACAGGTTATTACGCAATCCAGGATAATGCTGCACCTTCAAAACAGAAGACTTCTAAATGCAAACAAAACCAGACCTGGAGTTCAAACTAATATGCTTGAGTTGGAACATTAAACAATATCTGGAGAAAAGAAAAAAAAAAAAAACTACGCCGCAATATAAAAATGATGAATAATTGGAATTAATTGGCTTTACAATCACAAAAGTAATAAAACTGAGAGGTAACACACATTTCTCAACCTTCAGTTCAACTCAATTACATTTAATTTAGTTTATTATGAATTAAAACAATTTTTTAGACAGTTCACACTAAATATTTAATGTGACGGCCATGAACTATAATTTTTTATTAATTTTTTTTTTTTATATATACCCAAATTCTATACTATTCTATTCTATTCTATACCGCTTCTTTTCGAGCTGCAGCCGATGCAGCATTGCCGAGCAGCCAGCGCGCTTGGAGGAAAGCACAACGGCTCGGCTCTGGTACATCAGCTCACAGACGCCCTGTGCTGCAGACATCACCATAGGAGTGATGTGGGGAAAGAGCGCCATCTACCCACCCAGAGGGAGCAGGGCCAATTTTGCTCCCTCTAATGCCGGCAGCTTGATGGCAAAGCTGCATGAGCGGGGGTTCGAACCGGCGACCTCCTGCTCATAGTGGCAGCGCTTTAGACCGCTGGAACACTCGGCGCCCGGCCATGAACTTGGCTCATAGTGAGCGCTGCCACTATGAGCGGGAAGTCGCAGGTTCGAACCCCCGCTCATGCAGCTTTGCCATCAAGCTGCCGGCACTCAGGGGGAGCAAAATTGGCCCTGCTTCCTCCGGGTGGGTACATGGCGCTCTCTCCCCACATCACTCCTAGGGTGATGTCGACCAGCACAGGGCGTCTGTGAGCTGATGTATCAGAACCGAGTCGCTGCGCTTTCCTCCAAGCGCGCTGGCTGCTCGGCAATGCTGCATCAGCAGCAGCTCGAAAAGAAGAGGTGGCTGGATTCACATGTATCGGAGGAAGCATGTGTTAGTCTTCGCCCCCCTGGTGTCTTGGGGCATTACTAGTGATAGGGGGGGTTCTAATGTGTGGGTTGGGTAATTGGTAACTAATAACTAAAAATTTCCCCACCCTTGGCTGCCAAAGTGCAGGTCAGGCTGCAACCTGGGGAGGATTTCGACTTTCTAAAGCTGGATTTAACACCATTGGCTGTGACTGGCCTACACAGGAAAGTCTTTTACTTGACAAAGGCACCAGTAAGAGGCTGAACCTGAGAGACACTTCCTAACCTAATTTCTCCATCTCTTTAATCCTGCTCCCACCCTGCATTCAAACACACACAGTCACGAATAAGCTTAACTCCACTGTCTCAGAAGGGCCTCTGCTAAACAGTGTTTGGTGGTGTGTATGCAAGAAACTGCATGTAATATGCATGTAACTTTTTTCACAGTTATCCCAGAACTGTCCCAGAGCTTTTCGTTAGCTGTCCTAAAAATCCCCTGAAAATCATCTGTCCCATAATATTGTATAGATTATTGTTAACATTAACAATTACAGTTGTATTTATTTGGGTATTACCCTATTGTCATAATGACATCAATTGTTTTTCTTCAAGTGTCTCATCTATTATTATTATTTTTTTTTAGCCTGGTCTGGTAATTTGAAGTCCATCCATATCTACGCATCTTTAATGTGCAGTTCTTTTATTATCTGTCAGGAGTACAGTTTTCCTCCCTAACGTTGCCACTTGATGCTCTACGGTTGACTGACCTGGCAATTAGTCATACACATACAACTATTTACACTAATAACATATAAATTATTAGCGCCATGTTGACCTTCTTCCTGTCATGCTGATTTTTATCAATAAACAGATTCTGCACTAAGTATGAGGAAAACTTTCAGAACAGTTTGACCAAGTTATGCTGAAGATTTTACAACCTTAACGATCCTTAACGTAAATCCCAAAGGTGGACCCCCTTACACAGCTTCATTAAGTGATGTGAGGGAGGCAGGATTCTCCAAAAATAAAAACAAAAGGGGGTGTAATCAGACCAAACACTAGATACACACTGCTGAAGCACATTCACATTTTCCGCCCATCCTAATGAACATCTCCCCCACATGCACTCACACACTGCCTTCATCTAATTCAACACTAGTGGTGTTTTCAGTAACGGACCAAATCAATTACTTATTTTGACAGTCTTCATTGTCACATTATTTGTATTAGCGATGCTCATTTTAACACAGTCTTTTTGTTCGTTTGAATTAATAATTATTTTAACATGACCTATTTGTTTATTTGTAACTCATTTTATGTGTTTTTCAGGTAGTGACTGCCTCAACAACTCAGGCTGCCACTCAACTCCACTGTGGTAGGGTTTGGTGGCTTTAAGTAAAAATGTTTGTGTAAAAAAAAAAAAAAAAAAAAAAAAAAAAAAAAAATTCATGAAATGACTAGTCATAAACGCAAGGACTTATACTGAAAAACAGAGTAAAAGAGCAAGCTGTACCTAAAAGCTCATCTGGGTCCTTCACAACTATGTGGGCATTCAGCTCCTGAAGCTCCTGGTGCAGCTCCTCCACCTTCTTACTGGACTTCTTCAGCATATTGTCCACATACGCCAGGCTCTTCTTATCTGTGGTAACTTTCCGCAGGTTCTCTGCACCTTCCTTAATCTTCAGCTCCTTGCGAATCTCCCGTTTGATCTGATCTTTTATCTCGTCTAGCTTCTGCTGGACCATGGTGTCCGACAGGTCCAGGTTGTGGCCCAGGCCCAGGCGGTCCGACACCATGTGGCTACGAGCATCACCCTGGGAGAAGGTAGGTAGAGTAAGAGAAATTAGAGGATACAAAATTAATTATAGATACAAAATGTATATATTTATATTGTTGCTTTTTAAAATAAAAGAACACAGACAGCGCTAATATGGCCTTTAACATTTTCTGTTGGGACATTTAAAAAAGAACAGAACAAAACATATCAAAAAAAAAAAAAAAAAAAAAAAAAAACTCTGATGTGTTTTACCCCTTTTTGTTAACCATAAACTGGTAGTATTCCAGAAATATGGATTGATTTACTGAAATAACAAACTCAAATAGTATAAAATACTGTGATATCTGGAAAATATTTAGAAACTGAATAATAGCAATACAGCACCAGTTGACCTTAAAATATCCTGCCATTCACACATTAATGAGCCAATGCTTCCGTCTTAAATCTCCAAGATCCTCTTAAATGGGTATGTTTCACTTTCTACACAATCGATTCCCATCTGATTGTGTTTATTATGTAACAAAAATGAGTTAAACTAAGCTGTTCCACTGAAAAAGCACAGAAGCTTCTGAATGGTACCACTTTTGCAATCTAAAAAGACAGGTAATATCATTAACTAGTCACAAATAAGGGTGCAGTAAGACTCTAAGAGCACAATTTGATGCATTATTTTAGAAATGTGAATAAATATAAATGAATTAATGCATAATGTAGTAATGACTCCAGAGCTGGAAGAAAGGAGTGTGGTTAATGTTATGAACATGGTGGAGTTGCTGATTGATGTTGGTTGTTTGAAAGCTCACAGGTATACTGAGGAGCCACTTCATTAAACCACCTACAGCGTATAGTGCTGCGTATAGGCAGGAGCCTGGCAACATGATATGCATCACAATACAGGGGTTACCATTTAATATATCACAATATATTGCAAAAATACACTAGGTCTGCAACAATTAGTCGTAATCAACAACGCTGACTATAACAATTTGTCAACACAGAATTACATTGTCGATACATTGTTAATGTGTGATAGAGAGAGTGAGTAAGCAAGTGAGCAATACTGATTGACCTCTTCTCATGCTTAGTTGACCAATGAGATTTCAGTGTGGATGGGACTTGCAGAGTGTAAGAGAGGAATCCCAAATACAGTGCAGTAGCAGCATTGTAGCAGTGTGCCCATTAAACTCAAATAAATTACATTTGAATCATGTGGTGAAATAATGACAGTGTTAATCTCTGCACTGTTGGAACATTGATTAGGATCTGTCCACTCCATTAAAATAACGTTATAGTATCTACATTGATTTTCTGTTAATATTTATATCTCAATTGAAGACATGAGTATTATAGAATCTCCTGAAAATAACATCCAGTCTGTGTGAAAGTTTCCTATTATAGATGTTTGTAATTTTTAGGTTAATATAGTCAAACTATTAAAATGTCCTGCTACATTGGTCCAGGGCCCTAAATGTTTAGCTGTCAATGTGCAGTTAAACATGCATTGAATCAGAAACCTCATTAGTAGGAAGTACAAATAGATGGCATGACAAAAAATAAACGTGTATTCATTTTTATAAAATTTGAACAAAAAAAATATTTTTAATTAAATTATAACAATGGGAGCGAACATCAGAGTACAACACAAATATCTAGCAGGCAGGGTTTGAACACAACATTTCTGACACTGACCTTTACATGTAAACTACTAATTAAAAATCAACACTGAAATCAAAACAGTAATGCAAAAATAAAACACATACTTTTGTTTTATGAACATTTTCTTACACCTCTATTTTTTTAACTCATTTCAGAAGAAACATTGAATGAGCAGTTGTCCCAATACTTTTGCCAATTTGTTTACTGCAAAAAAAAAAGAAAAATGAGAAAACAGAGTGTTCGTTCCTGAGCCCACCCACAGCACACTTCACAAAACACTAAATACACAGTGTTACAGTGATACTTTTAAGAGCTTTGGCTGAGTTTTATCACTAGGAATGTTTCATTTGGACGCTTTAAATAAACTACACCACTAACTTCTGATTTACGTCTACAGATTCTGAGTGTATGATAAATATGACCAAACTATATTTTGTATTTTTTTTAAACCCTGGCCTCTTCTGAACTGTCTGTACACTGCTTTCCTACCCTTGCGAGCATATGGTCTCCTTGAACTGAAGCTACCCGACCCCACTACCCATCTGAAGCCTCTGCAAGGCTGATTTATAGCTTGACTGCAAACACGGGGCCTACCACTCGCCAGCTATGCTATCAGCAGGGTGGGGCGAGTGCACACAGGCCGCCAACTGAGAAGAGTAACTGCTACAAATCAGCCCGGCACAGTCACACAAAGCCCAAAACCCCAGGCCAAGCCATATGATTTAAACTGGAGGCACCCCAAAAAAACAGGGTCACGTAAAGATTGTGGTAACAGAGGAATTCTAGATGCTCGCCAATCCATAAGATTAGTAGAAAGAAAAGCTAGAGTTTGAACCCCACTTCTAAGGACAGACAACATAAAAAGCCAAGAATAGCCTAGCCTGTAAGTGAGAACTGCGCTTACAAATAAAGCAGCAAGATATAATAACTATAATAGCAGCAAAACACATCATAAACGTAGGACTGGGGCGACTCACTGACTTGATCAACATTACAATTACAAAAACATGTCGATGAGCATGCAAATTGATCTTAATTTAAATAATCCATCAATTCTTTAGAATTCAATCTTTAATCTTTATATCGTACCATATGGTTTACCGACATATCAGATACTTGTCAAATTGTTAAATAAAACACAGGCACCCTAAACTCCTTGAGATTCACCCCTAATTGGACTTACTAAAGTTGTGGCTTCATTACTCTATGTGGTGGTGCTAATCAAATGAATTGGGTAAACCTGCGGTGAAGAATATTTGTTGTTGAGTTCTGTGAAACCGGCACCAATAAATCCATAATTCCTGGTATTTGCTTAGTATTTTGTTAATAAAAGTAAATAAAGATGGTGTGAATTATTGTTGAAAATGTAGAGTTACACAGAGTCACAGTATTGTGATATCATTGTTATCGTGGGCAAAGTATTGCAAAAACATTGTATCGTGAGATGCCCTGTGATTCACACATTCCCCTAATTACAAGCAATGTTCATCAGGGCCCTTCATATCAAAACCCTAGTAAATATACAATCTATGTCTTAAAGAACTAAAGCCTTGCTCTCAGAGCTTAATCAGGAACTGTCACATGAGACATAAAACATAAGAGAAGTCATATTTATGCAACAACAGCTTTTTCAACTTTAGAGCATCCCTAATGTTCAAATGCTACTGAGGATTCTATGCAGCCAATGGTGATCTGGCAAATCTAAGATAGCACAATGAGATCTGTTGCTTGTACAAATACAACTTTAGTTCTCTAAAAATATCTCTTAGTAGTTTCAAACAAAAAATGTTATCATAACAAGTGTTTCAGTAAAATATTAACACTACATTTTTGTACATTATCTGTGAACTAAAAAAAAGATCAACACTAGGGTTAACCCATAGTTTTTTATTAAATTACCAACATTTATAACGCCTACAGTAACATCTCCCCTAGCTAAAAGAAAGTCACTATGTACCTTAAAATTGCTTAGACCTATTAATAATGGCATTAGTTCTGCTTGGTTCAGTCTGTTGTTAAATCAGTAAGTTAACTTTCTTATTAAATTAAATGCACAACAAAAAAAATAAAAAAGCCCTTAGACTAATTGACTATAAAAAAAGAACAATAATAAGAAAGCGCAGACCTACATACAGCTAATCAGATTCATATTCAGCAGCACATAAGAAAACTCATGCACAACAATTCTTACCAGGACCTCCACCACTCCTTCTGCACACAACGACCCCAGCATTTTGTGTATGAACAGTGTATGAAATAAAAAAATCTTAAAGAACCACAGGCAGACCGAAAGACACAGGCATCCCTGCTTGAACAGTAGGAGTTGTGCTGTAATCTGTGCACCGGCTTCTGAATGGGGCTGGCCCTGGAAATCAGAATAGAATGTAAGCCAGTCTTGGCAGAAGCAGGCCCTGTTAAGCCTGGTGTGGGATAATCTGGTGGTTAAGTGCAGGTGATGGCCACCCCGACTGGGAGATCTTAAAATACCCAAAGGGGCAACAAGGCCTCAGACAGGCTACGATACACAACACCAAGTCACCTTTGATAATCCAAACACTCAGCAACTGCTAAATTCCAGAGGTAGAGGCATGAGGAAGAGAACAGCAGTCACACTGCATGCTGCGCTTCCTCTTCCAGTAATGCTTTAGTGATGAGGTCATTTAACTGTAAAATCAATCTGCTTCCTTCTGGCAGGTAAAAGCAATTAAAATAATAGCTTTGCTTTTAAAACATGTGGATGCATCGTGATACATCACATGGAAAGTGGTGATTCAACTACAGTAAAACCTATTGTTAGCATAGACTCTAATTAAAGCCGTGCAATACATCAATATCTTATATTGTGATACATTTACTTCCCACATTGAAAATAAGCTTTAATATGCATATAAAATATATAATCAGTGCTTAAACAACACTGACCCAAGCTCTGTCAATATGTAATGTACACCACAGGTGTAGGAGTATATTTAATAGCTGAGTCGGATCGAGACCGAATCAAGTTCTCACCACAAGCGAACCGCTTCAGAGTTCGTCTGGGACCGGACCGAAAACACCTTCTCTAGCACAATGTTTTACAATCACAAGCTCCAATAGAAGGCTCCAGACTAAAGACACTCTCATACGCACGTCAAGTTTAGTTTTTATTTTATTTTTTTACACTTATGCTGAATAAACGACTGCACACCCAGTTCCAATTCTGGACTTCTTTGGGGGAGAAGCTCATTATCGCTGGTTTGTTTCCACACACAAGAACTTTTTTCCCCAAATTGTGGATCGAGTGCAAAATATAGTGCATCACTCTTTTTTGTGTATTTTCGCAAATGCTTTAGCCATTTGCCACTTACTATTACTGTATTCAAACACTGCGTTTTTGGGATTCGTTGCATTTTAGTGTGTTGGGTCTTCTCCAAACAAGCAGCCTTTATCTATGATTTTTATCCTCCACACAATTAAGTTTAAAACAGTCCCCTCACTACAGTCCAATCACAGCCTGGTTTCATTATGCATTACTTACTATAATATTGATGGGAAGGAAAATAAAACAAAAAGCAGAATTTAATTCAGAGATTCGTTGAAAAACTGAGAGTCATTCCCAATAAATGAGCATTAAGGCAGAACAGTTAATCTTGTTGAGATCAGAACACAGATGTCTATACTCAGACCAACAGTCATACTATAAAACTGTGGAGAGTAAAGTAAATTTTGTTTGGGGAAAAGCGAGTTTTATACAGACATTACATTTTTAACATTTGTTTAGAAGCGTCTGTCCACTTTCAACAAAGACGTGAACTATAGCTTCCCTCACTAAAAATTACTTGTGGAGGAGGATGGAAGTGGACAGGAAGCAGAGAAACTGTGGATAAGTATCAGAGCTGTGGAGTTTCATAATGCAGGGTTTCTGTAATGTTCTGTATCGTCTCTTAAGAGTGTTTAGTTAAGACAGCATCATGACAACACAGTAAGGTGTAAGTGAGTAAGTGAGGTTGGGTACCAAAATTAGTCATTTTAAGAGCACAGCATGAAGTGTGCTTACATTTTTCATATGATAATCTATCTATATAAACACTTCTAAACTATGATATAAAATTTGCTTTGTCATATTTCCCAGCTCTAGAGAAAATGCTGCTATAAATTCACTAAAATCGTTAAGTGCAACCCTAGATTTGACTGATATTTTAAACTTGTGTTTGATAAACTAATTCTTTGTTATCCTTAATAATTTAGGTATGTAAAGTGCCAATTTCAATACATTACAAAATGTCAGTCATCACTGGCAGATACAATAGCTATTCCACAATTCATTTTTAGCACAACTGAGTTTTTGCAGTGCATATGTGCACTGGCGTCTATTATTTATTATTAGGGCTGGGCGATATGGAAAAAAATCTTATTACGATATAGTTTTTCATATCAGCCGATATCGATATGTATCACGATATAAATCAAATCACTTTCTGTTACACTTAAAGGTTTCTATTTTTACTCAGAAGTGACAGAATAAGGGAGTTATGGACAAAATCACTAGCAGGCTCAGAGCCTTGTGGACAGACACTAGGATGTTAACATCTTGCCAGGTGGGTACAGCTTTTAAATTAATTTTAAAAAGGGGACAAATATATAAACTAAAAAATATGTAAGACCCTTTACATTATATGTCTGTTTAATTTAAATTGCAATAACACTTTATTTATTTTTATAAAATTATATTTAATCAAAAGATCATTCCCCTCCCTGAATGCAGGCAACTACATAAAGCAAAATACAAGAGTATATCACAGTGTTCATTTTGACAGGTGATTTTGATACAGTCTTAGTCTTTTCACTAAAATGTATAATAGTTTTAGTTACATTTTAGTCTATCGGATATTATTAGTTTTAGTCAGATTTCAGTCTAGTTTAATTTTGGTCATATAAAAAGTATGTATTACATATGTTTTACTGTTTTTCTATTTTCTATTTGTTGTAATTTTAGATAATTTACTGCTTATGTTTTTTTTAAATAAGAGCCTTTAGTTTTTTTTCATTTAAATTAAGCTAACATTTAAATATTTTAAAAAAAAAGTGGCCTATAATGGAGGTGGGAGGAATAAAGTCAAGTTTCTGAAATGATCCACTTCTACTGCAGTACAGATTTATACTAACATTACTGGCTTTCAGTAGACTAGACTTACATTACTTAAGTGTATTTAAAACTCCAGTTCAGTAACAGCAATGTTTAGCTCAGTTCAAATACAGCTAGACAGATTATATAATCTTCTGTATTTAGTAAAATATCCAGCATAACAGACTCTCTCTGTTAAAAACTATAAAACACAAAGACAGAGGAGAATGCTGCCCTCAGGGTTTTCTAACAGAAACAGTGAGAGTTAGGAAAAAAGATGGAAAGTGCTTCCTTTCTGTGTGTTTATATACTAACCCCTCACTCGTGCTGAAGTTAACCTTAATTTACACGAAACGTGGATTAACACGGCTAACGTGCGTTACCCATTAGTTTATTAGAATGTAAAAAGCAGTGAAAGCATCTTAGCTAATGATGACAGATTGCACAGATCCCTTTTACACCTAAACATCGCTAACTTTAAACTGGAGACAAGCTAATCTAACTAGCAGCAAACAGAGCAGCGTTTACCTGCCTTCAGAAATCTGAACAAGCTCACCTCTCTAAATATCTTGGAGACGCATGCCTCATATTTAAAAGGTGAGTTTTCCAGTGTAGCGCCGCTGAATAGTATAAATGAAGTTTATCCAGTAAATGGGAGAGAAGGAGCCGCTATGTGAGGAGTTCAGAGTGGAGGGGCTCGGGGGGTGGGGCGGAGGGGGATGGTGGAGAGGGGAGGGGAGGGGTTGTACTGGGCTGAGCAGCAGTTCAGCGTGCTGCCTGATCTCGTGCTGCGCCTTTTCACAACGCTACTTAAACGGGAAATAGAAAATTTAGTTTATCGAATTTCTCGCCCCGACTTATCGCGATATATAGTTTCCTCGATAACTATCGATATCGTTTTATCGCCCAGCACTATTTATTATCTATTTTTTTTTTTTAACAAACAAAAAAAAAATGTTTAATACATATGTGACGTGTTTGTAGGGCTATACAATGATTGAATGATTAGCAAAATACATACTGCAGCGCATGTTTAAATAATAAACAACATATTACTTAATTGATCGAAACTAAAAAAAATATATATATTGTTATGAATTTTGTCTACATCATCCAGCCCTAAGTGTGTATTCAAGACAGAATCAGAAACAGAAGGAACACTCAAAGTAAAAGGGCGTGAAGCTCTTAAAGGCAGATGAGTCACAGGCAGGTGAACCAACAGGTGCTTTGTCTTGCCACCCAAAAAAAAAAAAAAACAAGACTACCAAAGCTGATGGAAACGTTCCTTGTTGTCCGAGAGTTGGTAACGGCCTGGACTGGAAGTCCTTGCTCAGGGCCTCCCTCCTGCTGTTTCTCAACGCTCCACCCAGCAACAAGGCCCTGGCTCAGGAAATCCACTCACACGGGCACAGCCTCCCTCCACATTGCATAACAAACTAATTCCCACACAGTGGATAACAGGTGGCCACGTGCCCTATAAAACCTACGAGTTAAAAGCGCTTTACACCACTGCTCTCTACACCGGCCAGTGACGCAGAGATTCTGATC
Organism: Astyanax mexicanus; assembly: GCF_023375975.1. Lineage (NCBI taxonomy): Eukaryota > Metazoa > Chordata > Actinopteri > Characiformes > Acestrorhamphidae > Astyanax > Astyanax mexicanus. Next base: position 50,396,507 of record NC_064412.1, on the reverse strand, counting down.
GCTGCTCGTTACTACGGAATAAGAAAGGTGTAGGATAATAATCGGGAGAAAGCTCGCACCTATTTCCTCATAAAATGCAACCTGGAATTGCAGAAATGTGTTTAAAAAGATGCTGTTCATCATCTGTCATTTTCAGTGAGTGCACATGAATGAAACAGTGTGGATTAGCTCTCTTAATTCTACACACAGTGCTCTGAGGACAAGCTATATAAACATCACTCACGCAGAACACGAATGACTGAATGAGCTGCTGGAGGTGCAGGAGATCTTAGTCTGATCACAGAGCTCACCCTATTACTTTTACAATAAACTCTCTGACCCAAGGCAGAACAAGAAAGAGCTGTATTTACTTACTACACTTTTCTCAATCACAGCCCTGTAGCTTGCTATAAAAAATACTGGCATGTGTTCTCTCTGTCAGACTAAAAGAAGGGATTGTGGGTAATTTCTCAGACTTTGATGGCACACATTGGATGGAAATGTGCAGGGCAGTGCTCCATGGTCAGAAAACTTTTTATTAATAAATGTTTTATTGCATTGAAAGTCAATTTATTAAACAATTGCTGTTGTTATTTATGTATTCATGTTGTAATGTAAACTACTTACATATTCATATTTCTTAGATAAGAGTAAGGTCTCAAAATCTAATTAGGAAATCAGAAAGTGGGCTAAAGCACTACCACTATAATTGGGAAATCGCTGGTTCAAATCCCGGTTATGTAGCTTGCTTTCAGCGTTTAAAAAGCTAGCACATCCCTTATAATCACAATCAAATATGTTTGCACTGGGGTAAAGGAGCTGATTGAGACAAAAGCCAGTGCAGTGTATTACTGGGGGGTATGATGCTTCATTGTGCATTACGTTTAAAGTCAGACTTAATACTAATGTGCTGCTAGCATAGACTGTGAGAGTGTCCAAAATAATAACCGCTAGGGGTGGGAATCGTTTACTATCTCACGATTCGATTCGATTCCGATTTTGGGGGCCACGATTCGATTCAAAATCGATTTTTGATTCAAAACGATTTGAATTATAAAAATTTCTGCTTCTGGCTTATGAATCTTATTGAAAAAAAACCCTCCATAATATACACTGGTCCTGGAGCAGGTAATGTGTTACAAAAACAATAAAATGTGCAGGAATGTGGGTCCTCAGTGACAGAGGAATCACTGGGATATCACAATGACGTTAATGAACAATAAATAAATAATAAATAACACTGCTTTATTACCAGGCTACTAGCGGTGGTGTGTAGGTGACGCTGCTGGGCTGATGTGATGATAGCAGTGGAGCGCTAAAGTTCAGGAGCAGCTGCTGATTAACTAGTTAATTTAAGGTCGTTGTATTTCTTCAGAAAGGGGGCAGGAGGTGGAGAAATTAATTCATATGGTCCATTCCTTAATTCCTCTGTGATGAGGAGCTGAAATTAGCTCTGATTAGCTTATTGTATTTTTCCGTTCCGCCTTAAATGCTGCAGCCCGCTGCCACCTGTAGCGTTATTTAAGGTGGAACTGGAAAGTTAGCTAGTTAGCTAGCTAACAGTTACTGAAACTAACTACTAGCGATCTTTTTTATGCTTGTTATGAAGCATTCTGCCATAAAACATTGAAACTACACGTTAATCTAATGTAATATAGTGCTTGTTCTGCCATCTTACCGGTGATTCTCAAACACCTACGCTCTGTGTGTGTCTGGAAGATCTCCGTTTGAAAGGACAAGCGCTATCCCCAGGGTTGCCAGGTCCAACAAAAATACCCAGCCCAAAATCAGTCTAAAACCCGCCCCTCAGAATCGATTTTGGGACATTTTAAATCGATTCTGAATCGTAGTAAATGAGAATCAAGATTCTTATGTGAATCGATTTTTTGGCACACCTCTAATAACCGCCAAATGGTTTGCACATTAAGATCTGGCATTTTGTCCAGAACATCTGATCAATTTTTTTTTTATGCAAATATAAAAATAATCATGCAATTTTTGTTGTACACTGATTACTTCATATGCCAATTCTACACTACTGAAAGCCTTTATTATATACATGAATAAATTCTAGTATTTTTATACTTTTAAAAATATGCCATAAACTATCTAAAATTAAACTACATGTCATGTTAATAAATGACTGTCCAGTCATTCACCACTCCAAAATGCCAAACAGATTCATGCTGTGGAGCTTTTATAATGTTTCTTCTGCCTTTCCAGGAACATTATTATATATCCTACTCCATCAAGTTTTGGATAAGTTACAAAACATAAGGTTTGAGATGTAAACACATCTAATAGCTTAATCTTTGGGGGAAAAAAACTGAAAATTGTATGACAGTGCTCTACTGAAAAAAAAAGCATAAAGCATTTTAACTGCACATAGTGCTTATGAATAGATAATGAATAACCATGTTCTGCAGAAATCTCGCAATGATGCTGTGGTTGCATTCGGTTTGCACCTGTAAATCCACTTTTTGCCAGCCTAAAGAAAACAGAGAACCTTGAAATGTTTAGTGACATTAAAGTTGTTGTCACACTGGCCAGCCTTAAATACCTACGTCAGTGGCGCAAGAGATCTGCAGGGGACCTTTCACAAACTACAGGATTCCTGCAGCAAGCCAAAACATTTACATAAGCCTTAATGATTACTAACAGCATTTGATTTAGACATAAGTGCAACTGCCAGAACTCCAGAGAGACCACCCTATAAGACCAATACTAGTATACCTTCCCGCATTTTTACACGCTTCTTTAGGGTTCTGGAGGAGTGGCTGCTAACCACTGTGGAGTAATCATGGGTGGGTCATTTTAGTAAAAGACTCCACCCAAACAACACAGCATTAACTAACATCTCTAGGAGAGCTGTTAATGATCATATTGACGTGAGCCATGTTAAATGAAACTGCTAGCAGGTTGGTACCATCATGGCGTGTTCTCTTCTCTGAATCACTAAAAGAAGGGATTGTGGGTAATTTTTCAGTCTTAGCATGGTCTGGTTATGGTACACATTGGTTAGAAATGTGCAAGGCAGTGTGCCATGGTCAGTTTTGAATAACAGTTCTCTAGCTAAAAGTGAAGGTGAACACGTTGATCGATTTAGAACTTTTTATCAGCAAACTTTTGAATTGGATTAAAAAATAGTTCATTATAAAATATTGCTGCTGTTATCAGCTTATTCAAGCTGTAATGTAAATCACTTAAATATTCAAATTTCTTAGATCAGAGTAAGGTCTGATAATCTAATAAAAAATAGAGAATGGTCTAAAGCACTGCCACACTGGCCTTGCCCTCTCTGGGTGGGTAGACGGCGTTCTTTCACCTCATCAGTCCTAGGGTGATGTCCATCAGTGTATATATACTCTTAACCGGAGTACTCTGGAATGTCTCTGTAATAGTGTAAAATCAGGAAAGGAATCAGCGTCTACAAGATGGCCTTCATTCACCTTCACTGAAACTTCTGAGATTTAAAAAAAACTTCATCTTTAACTGATGAATGTTTGTACTATGGCTAAATGAGAAAGGCCAATATGAATGCATTATATTCACACAGGGCGGGTTCACAGTTTTTAGCCAGGACCTCAGTTCAAGCTGATGTCACCCAATGTGAACTAAATGTACGCTATGCTGAGAATTTTTTGTTTTGTTTTGAGATTTAATGGCAAGCAGACAATATTTGTATGTAAAACCACACACTATCTAAAGAATACACAACCAGCTACCAGATTTAACAGACATATTTTCCAGTATTTTCACAGTTCTTGCTCTTTAAGGCCACACACACTGTAATCTCATCTTTTTGAGAAACAAGAAATTAATTAACAATTAATTTCCTAAGTCCTGCATCAGTCCTTTTCCTCCTCCATGGCTGTATGATTCACGAGAGCTATAATAACTTCCCACCCTGAGGCTGACTGAGGTCACTCTGCACCAGTGAGCCTCACTCCTTCAGTACCACAGAAGATCTGATAAGAGCAGCTCTGAAGGGGATACCGGTCCTTCACCACAGTCTGAGCCATGGTATCAGAGCTCCTCTGAACACCCAGGCCTGGAGTATCAGTTAACCCACTGAGTTTCAGTTCAGCTGCACTGCAATTAGGCAGGGGAGGAGCCTGCACCCAAACACGGCCATTATTCCCGCCCAAACCACACAAATGACAGGAGCTTTTCAATTCATCCCAGTCAAAAGTGCTCGTAAGTTGTTAATGACCAGTTTACACTCCACTTTTAGACAGAGTTAACAATTTGCAAAGCTTTTAAACTAAGGCAACAAAGGGAATTGCTGACAAACAATATTTAACAAAAAAAAAACTGTTTTTGAGCACAACAATATAAAAGACTATTTGGAATACAATTACCTTTAGTATTTCAAATGCAGACAAATTTCTAAAAACGCACTTTAATTCTGATCTGATAATTATGAGCTTTAATCAACAAGAGTGTTTCAAGTTGTCATGTAAATAGCGCATATCCCTGACATTGTCCACAAAGCGCAAATAAACACACAAGCTTAATTTTTTGAGCATTTTGTTTAAAAATTTGCTACTCTGCATGAAAGGAATATTGGGCTGTATAAATATTTTATTTAGGTCATCTCGTGCTTTGTTGGGATGTCTCCTGGAATGTTATAAATATTTTTCAACTGTAGTTTTGGACCTGGACGCAATAGTTAAAAATTTGCTAAATGAATAAGGCCCGCAAAAAAACTTATATACCATATTCAGCCCTAATGAGAGCAGATGATACAAATAAACTAGTAGCTATAGACACTTAACCAGATGGTTCTACAGCAACCACCTATCAACACCATAACAGCCACCTAACACATCTAAGTAAGCACCTGGGAGACCATAGCCACTATTTAGTACCCAATAAGCAAGTTCATAGCCGCTGCCTCCAACCTACATATTATAAACTTTTTTATCAAAAATGTTAGGTTAGAGGCCTACAGACCAAAATAGCAATGAGAAATTGTTAAAATGTTAAATAAAGAACAATCAAAACATTAGATGACATTAGATGATAATATATGTACTAATATGAATTTATAATAAACTATAACATATCGTCATTCTTGCATGGGAACACAAAACTTGTAAACCTGAAATTAGCATAACAGGAGGGTTAAAAGGATTATTATTACAGTTTAAGTCATGCCCTAAACCACAGCACAATTATAGGCTGGTCTGAAGAACCACAAGATGGTCTTACAACACTATATCCTAGACAAATGCCAAATAAATCCCAATAATTCACTTCCAAGCAAATAATTCACTTCCATGGCACAGTGTAAAAAATATAAATTATTTACACTTTACACAAAGAAATTAGAAAAATTGGAAGTGCTCACTGCTCAGTTATACACAGATCAAGTCAAACAAATGACTCAGTTTTCCATGGAACCGATTCCCTCATATGTATTCGAACACTGTCCAGCACTAAGTTGGTTTACAAGGGAGTTGCCAGTCTGCTATGGTACAGGATATGATGCTAATAATAGATTTTGACTAGAGTTTTTCCCCTACCCCTGGCCCTCAGGAGGCCATCTGAACATTTACAACACAAACTGCCAACACATAAGATCCCCCTCCAGTTGGTTACACTACCACTCTTCATTAATCCTCCATTCTTCAATCCTCCTAAAGGGCAGGACGGTCCAAATTTGCCGCTCAGCCATATTAATACTGTTTGGCAGAAACTAAGTTACAAAATATTATGTGCCTGTAATCAGTTACAAATTGTATGATTATTATTTTTTGTAATGTAAAAGATCTGTAATAAAAACATATGGGTTGACTTAGACTCACAACAGGACCATCAGTCTATACTGTGTGTTGTGAAAGCCTGGGCTGGTTTATTTGTTTCTGACATTACCTCAGACCTAAAGAATCAGCCAGTAAGCCTATGGGTGTGACAGTATTGGAGCCATGACTCTAACTCTGTCAAAAGGAAAACCCTGAAACGAAAAAAGCTCACTCCAATAAAGTAGACTTCAATATAAAATGTAAGCATTATGTTTTGTACAATGTCAAACTAAATTTTTAAAACTGTCAATGCTGTTTAATACATTTTCATACATTTTATTTTTCATGACATGGACCAGAAGCAGATTTTATCTGCCCTATATAATTTATTTAACTGAAACATTAAATGAGTGCCATATTAATAGTTACAAGTTGGGTCATTGACTTCTGGAAAATCCCTATAGTTTTTAATAGTAATAAATATCACAATACATCACAATTAAGGGTGTAAAAAATTAATAGATTTTTAATCATTATTTTTTTATTTAGATGTAAAGAACGGTGGCAATCAGTGGTTAATTTTGCGTTTTGTTCCATCTACACCTAGATAGCAGTGTTGTACTTTGTCATTAGAGTCCATTTTCGTGTCAGGATAAAAAGTAAATGTTTCTTTTAATAATATTTTATAAATATCATAATAAATATCAGGTGTGCTTTTATATTATAAACTTTTTACTAGAAATTAGCCTTACAGTTTTGTAATATCATAATAATAAAACATAACCCTTATATTGTGATAAATATCCTATCGCCAGTATTGACAAGTTCTTACCTAAATTTTAAAGAAAAAAAAAAAAAACAGACCAACAGCATTTTTCATTACATACTAAAAAAAATTTGAATTTTAACCAAAGTAACATAGAACTGTGTGTAGCTTTAAATAGAAGTTTTTCAGAATATTCCTCTATTGATGCATTTAGAGATAATGAAAAATAAGGCTATATATGTGTGTGTGTGTGTGTGTGTGTGCATCATGCACATTGTGATTGTGTGAAATTTGGTATAATATCTATTTTACCATATTGCCCAGCCAGCAACTAGCTAGCTAGCTAGCTATATAGAAAACCTCTGGAATATAATCAAGAGGAAGATGAATGATCACAAGCCAAACCAAATTGAACTACTGCTTCAATATTTGCACCAGGAGTGGCATTAAGTTATCCAAAAGCAGTGTGTAAGAGTGGTGGAGGAGAACATGCCAAAATGAATGAAACTGTGATTAAAACCCAGGGTTATTCCACCAAATATTGATTTCTGAACTCCTAAAACTTTATGAATATGAACATGTTTTCTTTGCATTATTTGAGGTTTGAAAGCTCTGCATGTTTTGATTATTTCAGCCATTTCTCATTTTCTAAAAATAAATGCTCTAAATGACAATATTATTGTTTAGTTTATAGAATAAAACAACAATGTTCATTTTATTTAAACATATACCTATAAATAGCAAAATCAGAGAAACTGAAGCTGAAGTGGTCTCTTAATTTTTTCCAGAGCTGTATATCTGTCAGTGGGTCAACTGTTACTGTATTGGTTTCTCATTCTTTCACACGAAGCCTTGCACTTTCTTAGCTGGTGCACCCTTAACCAAGATTATTTTTCTCTGTTAATCATTAACACTTTCAAAATGGAGAAGAAAAAGCTATAATCCTCAGTTTTAGACAGCATACACTGCTGATAGTGAAGCAACAGTTGTGCTAGTTAATGATTTCAGGCTAGGCCTCGGCTCCTCTGGGCCAGTTAACCCTTTAGCAGCCAACTGGAAAGCTAGCTAAAGCTCTCTAGAGGGGTTTATAAGACCCCAAACAACACTCTAGGATGCTTAAGACAGTAATTTGACAAGGACAGACGTTTAAGCGTTAGCATACGCTGTTAAAGACAACAAGATATGGACAAAAAAAAGAAGAAATTAATTAAGTTTTACCTGAACGGAATCGGCCGCCATCTTGCCCCCTTAGCTAACTGCTAACTAACTTTTGAATCAAACTCGGGAGAGCGAACAGGGGCTGCACTGCTCCAGTCCAACTCCAGCTCTTTTCCTGGTGTTATATCTCTTTATTCCCAGTGAAACCAGTCAGTAAAGCATCTGAAGAGAAAACTGCACACTTCCAACAAAGGTTTGCGTTTTTTTATCCCGAAAGGAAACGGTAAAACATCGGGAAAGCAGAGCCAGGAGGAGGCGAAGTGGACTCCACCACTTCTCCCACTGTTCCCAATATTCTCCTCTCGACAGCTGTCCTGTTTATCCAGAAACAGTTCATTAAAAGCCTTCAGAGGATCCAGCTGAAGCTGAACTATGTCTGTAGACAGTCCCTTAAACTTTACATTGACCTAAAATCAGTCCGAAATCCGCTCCAAGACGTTCCCATCGCTCGGGCTGAACTCCCCGGGATCCATGACGGCGCCTGGATTAAAGTTAGTTTGTCAGTTCTTCCAGTTTGAGGAAAACTCGAGTGAAACAAACAGAAAAATCCTACTGAAGAACCCAGAAAGCTGAAGGAGAAACTCGAGCGCAGAGCCACGGCCGTTATTTTAATTTTTAAATTTAAATGTTTGTATTTTTAACGGTCGGGCTGTCCTGCCTGCGCTCGCGCTGCTGCTGCTGCTGCTCCTCCGCTGGCTCCGGGCGGCTGGGTCACGTGACCCGCGTGTGTGCTGCCTGGGGGTGCAGTTGTTGGCGGGGCAGGACGAAAATAGTGCACCCCTCTCCCTCTCACTATTACTGCTGCTGCTACACTACTGCTACTACAGCGACCTTCAGCAGCCCTGTCCTGTTCTGTCCCAGCACACACACAGACACGCACTGTTCTCAGCACTGCTATTCACACCTGTCTGTGATTAATATGCAGGCAAAAGTTTAGACACTCTGATCACATTACACTTCATCCTTCACATTTTCTAAATTAAATAATTTATACTTATTACTAATACTATGTATAACTGTTTAACACTATTTAAGATAAAGATAATTAATTTGGAAGTGAAATGTGGAGTGTATAAAATTTTTTTACTGTTTGATCTTACTTTGAACTGACATGTCTTTCTAATTCTTATTATTTTAATTTGTAATTTTTTTGTTATTTATATAAATGTATTACATGTGTTTATGTTTCTTATAAGTATACAGTATTATCATTCTTAAATTTAATTATTTTAATTCTTAACAGTTTTTATCCTATATAAATAGTTTATAATTATTATATGTTTAATATTTTTTTTACTATTTTGTTCTTGTTATTCAGTTTTGCTTATTAATTTGCTTATTTGGATATTTATTTGGATATTTATTATGGATATATATTTATTTCGATATTATTATTATTATTATTATTTGCTGCTGCTGCTGTATATTAGCTATAGCTATAAATAATATTAATTCACGTAATATTTCTCATATTGCCTCTATACTTAGCTAAAGGTAAAGAGGTAAAGCGTAAACTGTCCACCCTGTCACTGTACAATATCACCATAGTTACAATTATTTTAGAACATCTAAAATTATTTTTTAAACAGAACACGAACTGTCAGTATGAACAATTCAACATGTCTGCAACTCTATCAAATGCCAATTTTCTATAAAATTGGCCACACTGTCATTGTCCCCCCCCTGTGCATGCATGACAGGACAGGACAAAAAAGTGATAAAGTTGAAAAATATGATTTCTGTGTAGTCTGACATTTTCAAAATTAAATGAATAGTCAAAAGAACCAAAAAAGTAAATATTTTTCGTATTCTGACAATGACCCATGTACGTACACAAGCTGAGCTGGACCCTGTGGAAAGGGTCCTCATGAAGGACTGCAGACCACCAAGAAGACAAAGCCCTGCCATCCTCTCACTCTAATGCTTGATGGTAATTTGATAGCATCTGTAAATGAACTATTCTGACCATGACACTCGAGAAGGCCACCGCGGAGTCGCGACTGCAGCAATCCAGCTCCTATTATTATTTTAACTCATACACTGTAAGTGTGCTGGAGCTGCTGATGAGTAAAGATTCAGAGCTGTAAGTAAGCAGGGCTGTAATCCTACACTGCAGTCAGAAACAGATCACACGGTGGAGTATTAGCATCCTACACAAATATTTAGATTACTGTAGTTAAATAACACATATGACACGTCATGATGAAGTGTGTGTGAAACTAACAGACAAAAGCTTTGATGCAGGTGTGGACAATGCTACCTTTATACAGGAGTGAAGGTGAATGTGTAAAAAATTTGCATGTACAGTATCAGTGGTCGCTTCATTCTGCATGACAGGCAGGAACTAACGTGTGGCCTTGTGTTTGACTGAGTACAGAACTCACAAGCTTATCAACAGCTCGAATTACAATTAAATTACAGTATATTATGTTAGAATATAGTAATTTTGTATTGTAGAGAAGTGGGCAGAGCCTTTGGACATGGTGAACATAAGGCTTGTGTTGTGTACAGTAAAGTTGTAAGTGGTATTAGTGAATATAGTAACTCTATATTGTAGAGAAGTGAAATCACATATTTATTTGCCCCTGTTACAAAGTGTTCTGGAATGTTTTGCAGGCCTGAAATGCAGGAATAGATGTTTATTAATGAATGAAATGAAGTTGAGCAGAAACACATGAAATATATTAGTTTAGACTGTGTGCATTCAAATACAAGTAAAAGGTAATGTTTAACTTTTTATTGACTTTTTATTGTATTTTCCATACTATCCCAACATTTCCAGATTTAGGGTTGTATGTCAGAGCTAGTTTAACATCCACATCTGTTTATTCAGACTTCAGTTGGGATCTGTGGCGAGCTGCTGTATAGTAGTGGCTCATCGCTCCTGTTTATCTTATTTATTTTCTTTAAGCTGAGTCTGTCTGCGGTTTTCTGGTTTGGCTCCAGACGCTCTGAACCCGCGACTGAAACCCTGCTTAACACACCGGCCACTGTTACTCAGTAGCTCTAAAGGAAGCTGAAAGCCAGAGACTTCCTGTGGTAACAATTGGTCTTCCTGTGTTAGACCGCGTGTTGCTCTATCAGACGTGATAATCTTCTGCGGCTTTCATCTAATAGGTTATAAAAATGCGCACGGCCGAATTCTCTGGACATTATTCCCAATGTGGAAATGGCACTGCTCGCTTCTGAATGTTTACTGAGGTTGTATGTAGATCACCATGGTGTTTGATATTTGTTCTGTATTATAAACACACATGCCAAACATCATGGAACAGCAGCATGTAAATCAGAGATGTATGGTAGCAAAGTAATGATGTATCTGTATCTACTGGAGTATTATTTTTTTACCTCACTAATGTTCTTAAGTACTAAAATGCTGTATCTGTATCTACTGGAGTATTAATTTTACTTCACTACTGTACTTAAGTACTAAAATGCTGTATCTGTATTTACTGGAATATTATTTTTACTTCACTACTGTACTTAAGTACTAAAATAGTGTATCTGTATCTACTGGAGTATTATTTTTACTTCACTACTGTACTTAAGCACTAAAATACTGTGTCTGAATCTACTGGAGTATTATGTATCACTACTGTATTTAAATACTAAGATGCTGTATCGGTGTATACTGGAGTATTATTTAAACTTCGCTACTGTACTTAAATACTAAAATGCTGTATCTGTATCTACTACAGTATTATTTTTTCTTCACTACTGTACTTAAGTACTAAAATGCTGTATCTGTATCTAATGGAGTATTATTTTTACTTCACTACAGTACTTAAGTACTAAAATGCTGTATCTGTCTCTACTGGAGTATTATTTTTACTTCACTACTGTACTTAAGTACTAAAGTTTTGTATCTGTACCTAGTGGAGTATTACTTTTACTTCACTGCTGTACTTAAGTACTAAAATGTTGTATCTGTATCTACTGTAATATTATTTTTACTTCACTACTGTACTTAAATACTAAAATGCTGTATCTGTATCTACTGATGTATTATATATTTTCTCTTACTTCCTCTTTTTTTCACTACATATTTTGAAAAAGTTTTAACACTTTTACTTTGATATTTTGTATGAGCTGCATTGTTATACGTTACAGTTATAAAAATGTTAGGAATCATTCTAAACCCACATTATCACTAAAACCAGAGTGGTAGAGGTTCTGCACTGTCACTGAAGCTGCTCATCACTGAGAAAACCAAGAGAACTTTCCACTGCTTCTGTAATCTCTACATAACACAGTACTGTACTTTTGCTTTCAGTTCTTTAGTACTACATTTTACTGTAAATTACTTATGCAATACTTAAGTACAAAAATGTTGAATCCGTTACTACCTCCACTTAACTGTGGAGCTTAAAGAACACTTCTAAATAACTTCTACTCAGGTCACTTTTTTAAAAGAGCACTGTACTTTTACTTTAATTTGGGTCTCTAGTATTTTGCCTCTGATGTAAATTGATCAAGAAGTGTTTCCTCAAGGGACGGCTTGTAAGGTGTTATCTTGTGAGTTTGGTTATTGTAAGGCACAGTGGACAGTGCAGAGGTTGGAAACGATGGTGACCAACAGCAGGCAGAAATCACATCCACATTCAATGCAGGAGACTTCGCCCACATACCCCACAGGTCAGTGCAGTGTTCTTTAGCTTCCATGGGACATGCCAAAAGACATTGGACACAGTACTATTTTTTCTCCCATGATTTTTCGCATGTCATTGTATGTCTAGTGAATACAGAATTCAGCTTTTTCATTGCCAAGTGACACAGCTCATCTAGTGCCTGTAGAAAAGTGCTGCCAATAGAATAGGACTCTCTGGAGCTGATAAAAAAAAGCATAAATATATTTGCACCATGTCTAATGACAGCAGTGGACTGATTATAGAAGGGTATAAATCCCCCAGTATTGAGCTGTAAAGCAGTGTTCTCTGAAATAGTGGTGTGTTTCATCCAAAGTTTTTAGATGGGATGAGGGACTCAGGATACAATCAAATCCTTACAGCAATGCTTCAACATAGTAAAAAAAAAAACTTTTTCTGGATAGAGAGTTATTTCAACAAAAACAATTTTTTTTAATACTCTCGAAATTAAAAGAAACAATATTTTAGTATCTGAATACAGTTATATTAGAACAGTCAGGTGCTGGCCAGTACTCTCAGGTGTGGAGAGAACATTAGTCACTTCTGCCTGCACCTGTGTTACTGTGAAAGCAGGTTTAGGGTGGAAGTTACACTGACAGTTGTGAGAGAACTCTGTGACTGTATGTGTGTGTGTGTGTGTGTGTGTGTGTGTGTGTGTGTGTGTGTGTGTGTGTGTGTGAGAAAGAGAGTACATGACACAGCATGCAGCACACAGCCGAAACCTGTTACCTGTTACACCTGAGTGGTGAGGATAAACCTGGCCTATGTGTCATCATTCTCTCTCTCTCTCTCTCTCTCTCTCTCTCTCTCTCTCTCTCTCTCTCTCTCTCTCTCTCTCTCTCTCACTCACACACACACACGCAAACACACACAGATTTAAGCAATATCAAGGTGTGCAGTAACAGGCACTATATTTACAGTCTATATCAGCAATTCTTAAATGGTGGGTCGGGACCCTAAACGGGGTTGCGGACGTCTTATAAAAAATAAAAATAAAAACATTTTTTAAAAATAGAAGTTAATGCTCATCTGATTTTGTACTCGTCTTTTATATTGGGAAAAAAGAGAGTTTCTAACTAATGTACTCTGAATGCAGAGTTATGCAGATAAGTGAAACTTCTAATTTTGTGGCCTTATTTATTTTGTGCAGTTTTGATATTTAATTTTATTGCAGTAAATTTTATACATGTATTTTTTTATGTTCCTCCTTAGTTTCTTAAAACATTGCTTTTAAACTCCAAGAAACAAGAAAAAAAACAAGCAAAAACTAAATGCTACAAGGAAACACAGCTGGGTTAGAGAAGCATGGGCACCCAAAGCTCACTAATGCGCATGAAGGCCTCGTCCAATCACAAATTATAGGACTTAAAAGCTATGCTGCTAATGTATCAGTGCCAGTTACCACAGAACATTGTCAGAGGTCTTGTGGAGTCCTTTCCTGCAGGGCTTTGAGCTGTTTTAACAGGTGTTGTTAATGTTATGCTGAAGGCTCTGTGTTTTGTGTTTATGTGTGTGTGTATGAGTACATATACAATATGAGTAAAAGGTTTGGACACACCTTAATTTCAGTGTTTTTTCATTATTTTTAAAAAGTTCTGCATTGTACATTAATACTAAAGTAATAAAAAGAAAATAAAAGTAAATAAAAGAAAAATACTTTAAGAAATGAAGGTCAGTCAATCAGAAAAAAAACAACAACTTTGAAAGTATCTTTAAGTGCAGTCGCCAAGACCGTCAAAAGCTTTATGATGAAACTGGCTCTCATTAGGACCACCCCAGCAAAGGAAGAGTGATAGTTACCTCTGGTGCACAGGATAAGGTTATCAACCCAGACAGCAGCACTCCAGATAAGATCCCACCTAAAAGCTGCACAGAATATTTTGGTTTGTTTAACACTTTAGGGGGCTATGTTCACATTACAAGCCACTTTGCTCAGATTTATCTTGATGGAGACCTGTATCTGTGTGTAATGTAAACAAATCTGTCCCTGAAACTCCTCACATGCGCACATTGATACGTGTATAAACATAAAAACATCTTAGAAAGGAAAATACATGCATTAACAGCACATATGTGGAGCATCTTTTGCTGGAGTGAAGAGTAAACAGCTGGTCTGAAGTTCATGCTCAGGTCAAGGGGGTAAAAAAAGGCCAGGCGGTTTGCTTTTGCTGTTTTTTGCAGCTGTAGCTGCACAGCTGCACCAAGAGATTGGTGTGTGGGTACGAGAGAGAAGCACGTAGAGCATGCGTAAATGCAACAACACAATGCATGAATATCAATATTAATTTGACCGTTTACACTCACATCGCATGTCCATGGATCTGATACGCATCCGATTTAGGACCACATATGAAAGTGGCTCAGATCTGATTTTAACAAAAAAAAATTGTATAGGATTTGGCATGTTTACACAGCCTTGAAAAAATCCACATTGAGCAAAAAATCAGATTTGAGTCACTTCAGCATGGTAATGTGAACACAGCCTGAGTTTCTACATGATTCCTTATGTGTTCCTTTATAGTCTAGTTGTGTATGTACTAGTTTTTGTTACACAGAAAAAGAAACACTGAATTAGAAGGTGTGTCCAAGATAGACACACACACACACACACACACACACACACACGCACACACACATACACACACACACAGTTTCACCAGTATCAGTTACTCATGATCAGCTGACTGTTTGACTGACAGTCTGTGTCTACCTGTTACCTGTAACACAGGTGATCACACCACTTCCTCAAGCTAGGTTGAATCTGAGCTGGTTATTCTGGGTGAGGGTGTTCCTGGCCATACATTTATACATTTAGAGAAATCTCAGCATATAATAATTATACCTGTGAGCCTTAATAAATGTCAGGTTTCAGTACTAGTTTTCACTACAGGAAAACATTAATTACAGTGGCTGCGTCACTCACTCTCTTCATTATGTGCACTGATCGCCCTCTAGTGGCAGAGGAGTAATATTACAGTACAGATAATTGTGCTGTTTCTACCAGTGCAGGGGTGTCCAAACTTTTTTGTTGGGGGCCAGAAGGAGAAATATATTTGAAGTCACGGGACAGACTCTGTAATAAAACAAATAATGAAATATACCACTTTAAATAATACATTTTTCCTGATTATTTCATTTACACACCATTTTACTTGACTTACTATCTTTATCTTTGACAGTGTTGTGTAAACTAAGATTTTTCAAATTGATGTTTCATTTCATGATGTCTCTTAATATTAAACTCCTTAATTACGGCAACTTTTAGACTCTTTGCCCTTTTTCTGCGCTAGAGATGCGCACTCTCTCTGCTTTTAGACTCTTTGGCCCATTTTTCTGCGCTACAAATGCGCACCTTCTCCACTTTTAGACTCTTTTGCCCCGTTTTTCTGCGCTAGAAATGCGCACTCTCTCCGCTTTTAGCTCTTTGGCCCATTTTTCTGCGCTAGAAATGAGCACCCTCTCCGCTTTTAGACTCTTTGGCCCGTTTTTCTGCGCTAGAAATGAGCACCCTCTCCGCTTTTAGACTCTTTGGCCCGTTTCTGACATCTAGCATTCAAACACATTATAAAAACCTGCTTAACAGCGGGCCAACTTTCATTCTATTTCTAAAATACCTCGCGGGCCGCTCCAAAAAAGGAAACGGGCTGCAAATGGCCTGCGGGCCGTATTTTGGACACCCCTGTACTAGTGCATCTCAAAAAATTTGAATATAATTGAAAACGTACTTTAGTCCAGTAATTCAGTTCAAAATGTGAAACTCACATATTACATAGATGTATTACACACAGTGTGATCTATTTTAAGCATTTATTTATGATTATGACTTGAAAACCAATGAAAACCCAAAAATCAGTGTCTCAGAAAATTAGAATATTATATAAGACCAATTGGTACCTTTAGCAGTGTGGGCAGTGTGCCAAGTCCTGCTGGAAAATGAAATCCGCATCTGCATAAACGTTGTCAGCAGAGGGAAGCATGAAGTGCGGCAAGATTTTCCAGGAAAACAAAACTGCACTGACTTTAGACTTGATAATAAAACACAGTGGATCAACACCAGCAGATGACATGTCTCTCCAAACCATCACTGATTGGTGGAAACTTCACACTAGACCTCAAGCAGCAGTTTGGACTGTGTATCTCTCCACTCTTCCTCCAGACTCTGGTACCTTGATTTCCAAATGAAATATAAAATTTACTGATGATCAGTGATGGTTAGTAGAGCTTTTGGATTCAGCTTAGGCTTGTGCTCTTACCTTTACACACTGAAACCCCAATTCCTTGACTAATTTAATGGTACTGTAAGCTATATATGGAGAAATATGCAAACCCCTTCTCATCATTTTTTGAGGAACACTGTTTTGTCCTCTGTCCATCTTTACTCATCAGAAACTCAAAGAAAATCCAGATCAGTGATAACAGTCAGGTGCCCCATCTATAATATATATATTTCTGTTACTGTAGTTTTGAAATGTTGTTAGCAGAAATTCAGTGTTTTTACCAGGTGGGGGAGACAAAAATCTACCAAACCACCAAAAGTAAAGAAGAGAAAGAGAGAGAAGTCATTATAATAACTATAATCACGCTCCCCTGCTCGTTTGCCTTTGACCTTTTCTGGGTGTCCAGTTCTTTACACATTCAGAAGTCTGATGTCGGCAGTGTTCCCGGTTTAATCTCCAGCACCAGCTCTGTGGTTATTAAAAAACACTGTAAGCCAGCAGCGTCAGGTTTAACAGGCCCTGACAGCTGCCCTCCATCCATATTCATCAGACTGGAAACCTGGACTGGAAACAATTACAGCCCAGTAAATCCTCTCTCACCACCAGTATGCATAAATTAGGTAAAACTAGTTCAGGTTCACCTGTCAAAGACACACATAGACCTCATGTCTGAGGTCAGAGGTGTCAACTAATGAAGTACAAATAGAATTTTTTGGTTATCTATTCTTCTTTGAAGTATATTTTTTTAGGCGACTTTTCACATTACATTACATTACAGTGCATTTAGCAGACGCTTTTATTCAAAGCGACTTACAAATAATGAGGCACATAAGCAATAGAAGACATAGAAGTCTAAGGCAGAAGCATATTTGGCAGAAACACTTTGACCTACATCCACAGGTTAATTAAATTGTTAGAAAAGGTTTAGATGGCCATTTGCATATTTTCCTCTTCTTTGCATCTTCTCTGAAAAGTGCCAACATGGGAGCCTCAAAACAACTCTCAAATAACCTGAAAACAAAGATTGTTCAACATCACAGTTTAGAGGAAGGATACAAAAAGCTCTCTCAGAGATTTCAGCTCAATCAGTTTCCACTGTGAGGAACAGAGTGAGGGAATAGAAGAACCACAGGCAGACCCGAAGTGGCAGAACAAGAAAAATCTCAGATAAGCAGAGGAGAAGGATGGTGAGAACAGTCATAGTCAACCCACAGATCAGCTCCAAAGACCTAAAACATCATCTTGCTGCAGATGGAGATACTGTGCATCGTTCAACTATTCAGCGCACTTTACACAAGGAGAGGCTGTATGGGAGAGTAATGCAGAAGAAGCCTGTTCTGAGCACACGCCACAAACAGAGTTGCTTGAGGTATGCTAAAGCTAAAGCACATTTACACAAGCATTCAATCATTTTAGACAATCATTTTGGAATAAAGTGCTGTGGACTGATGAATCTAAAATTGAGTTATTTGGAGAGCGGTATGCATGGTGGAAAAAAGAACACAGTATTCCAAGACAAACACTTCTATACCCACAGTAAAATTTGATGCGGGTTTTATCATCTATCTATCTATCTATCTATCTATCTATCTATCTATCTATCTATCTATCTATCTATCTATCTATCTATCTATCTATCTATCTATCTATCTATCTATCTATCTGTCGAGTGTATATTTAAACAGTGTAAAGGTAGTTTAAGGCAGGTATCAACAAATAGTACTGTTAGATTAATTAGTTCTGATTAAATTTCATGAGAACCGATAATCAGACTGTGTCTATTAATTCCAGCAAATCTGAATTTAATAATGTAACTTTAAAGGAGACAGCCAGGAGGTAACATAGACATGAGTGCGCCCTGAAATACTGGAACTCACACACTTCACCATTCACAAACTCACAAGAAGCATACAATAAAAATATATAGTGAAGGTAGGGGCAAAAATACATTTATATGGGCTCATATAAAATAAAGTTTCAGAGATAAAATGCTTTATGTTAGAAACAACATTTTATTCTGATATTTAGTTTAGTATTTGCAGAGAGTGTGATCATGAATATAAATGTACGCTGGGTTAACATGATTCCTCCACCTCGCCGTTGTTCTGCAGAGAGTTCTGTACGTGACTGGATTCAGTCTGAGACATTTGCGTAGAGTTTAAAAACTGACTGATAAATTACTGTCTCTCTCTCTCTCTCTCTCTCTCTCTCTCTGCCCGTCTGCAGCAGATGGCAGCGGTCATGTTTATAAAGCAGTGCGTGGGTCGCTGTTCGGCTCGAGACGCTGCGACATTCATGAGTTCTAGTTCACACAGGCGTCACCTGAGCCACCTCACACACTCACACACACACCTGCACACACACCTGCACACAAGGCCAGGCTGGAATAGCAAACAGCGCTGAATATTTACAGCAGGGACTGTTGCCAGTGTTGGAAATTCAATGACCCTCTCTTTATATAAGTATGTAAGATATAGATGTGTGAAATAAAATCAAACCCAGCTCTTCAGAGGATTATTCCTGCAAAAAAACAGAGAACAATTACATACAATTCAATTTTTTTTGTTTTGCACCTCTTAATAAGGTGTACAAAATATCTTCAAAGGACTGGAGTTGTGGGTTCAATCCATTAAAACCTGTTCATTTAGATGAAAACAATTTGTAAAAAATGGTCAAACGACTGTAAAAGTTAAGTCTGAAAAACAAAAAATGGCAACAAACAACAATGCAAAAAACTGACATTTTTTTCGTCTCCCTTGCCACCAGAAAACGTTTTTTTTTTCTGTCAAAAAACAGAGAAGCCCTGTTATACTACAGCAGGGTATCTGCCTTCAATTCCACAGGTTTTGTTTGGAAGCCTTTTTTTGCCAGTCCTTTTTTTTAACATCAAAATAACTAACTAGTTTTGTGTAAAAATACAAAAAAAAAAACTTTCAACTTTTCAGAGAATACATTTGTAAAATAATACCACACATTTCAATAAAAGTTGTAGTTTATTTTTCATAGAAACAAATACTGTGAAAATACCAAAAAAAACCTTAAAAATATATCAGAGAAAGCTTGTAAAAACTCTTTATGCTCATGTCTATCCACCCATCCATTCATCCATAGATGCATCCATCTATATATCTGAAGCAATTAGTTCTAATTGGATTTCTGGAGAACCGATTATCATGCCATATGCTTGTCCTTTTTTAATATCACAATAACTAGTTTAACTAGTTTAAATACTAAAATAAATATAAAAAAAGAATAATACAATCTCTGAAACTATGAATATTAAAATAAGACTCACAGTGCCTCTGGAACTGAACAAAACATGCATTTTTTATGATTTAACATGAGCAACTGAACTGTATCAGTACATTTATAGACATTTACTTTTTAGACATTTATTGTTGTATTGTCCATTTTTGAAGAAAAAAAACAAAAACAAAAAACAAACAAACATCCATGTCCAACTATCTGGATATTTAGAATATGTGTACTGAATGATGCTGTGTTTAGCTATGTATCAGGCATGTGTGCTTTTTATAACATTTAGGATTACTCAAAATGTATTATTAATTAAAACAAAAATCTTCTCACAATCTGTTTCAGAATTTTATGTGTTACATGCATAAATGTAAATATATTATCTTATTATACTGGAAGTAATAATCTGGAAGTATAAATCTGGTAATAATAGTTATTTATTTTATCATTTAATTGGCTGTGATGAACATTATTTTGTACTAAAGTGTATATTATGTATGTGTAAATCCTCAGTGTTAATTGGGACTGAGAAGTATGACAGATTTTTTGGGGATTTTCTTTCTGCTGTAAGTGAATTGTTGCATTCTTCTCAGAGCATCCAATAGAGGGAGCTGTCACATCATAAATCAACAATACTCACTATTTCTTTCTTCCTCACAGCAAAAACAAAACCTTTATAGAAGGAAATCTCAGTGCAAACAATCCGAGCACTCCTACTGAGTGTGTTATAATCAGACACACTTACAGCTTCAGCTGATATTTTACAGTATATCATGTTTTCAGTGCTTTTGTTGGAGTATGTGTGAGAATCCAAGGGGTGACCCCTGCACCCGCCCTTAAATCCAACACCCCCCCCACCAAAAAACATGGCTGTTCTCACACAGGCCATATGGCGCACACTGCCCGGGCTCCAATGGCAGCTCGGCATGGAACGGGCAGGCCAGCATCTTGCCGGACACATAATTAATTTCCCCCGGCGTCTGCCATTTATTTTCCAACCTACATTTTGTTAATTGGACGGAAGAGGTTCTGATCAGATGATGTCTCCGGGTGTGCGAGGCCCTGCTAATTGTGCGGGATTGGCGCAGGGGGCGCGGATGGCTCTGGCTCGCGGGGAAACGGAGTCACGGGTGATGTTCGCGGGACGCCGGAGGGAGGTCGGCGTCGCTAAATAAGGGAAAGTGTCATTCATGCGCGCGCTTTGTGCCGGGGCGGATCTCCAGCACTCGCAGATGTTCATAGCCTTGATTAATACTCTAATGAGCGCTGGGATTATGGTGCTAATGACTTCCAAGGTGTTGATGCCACAGCGGACAGATCTGAGGTCAGATCTGCCTACAGAGGCTGCGGTGGAACACGAGGGCAGGACGCGTGCGGAGAGCGGAGGAGCATCCCGAACATCCTCACCTCCGAGGCCTGTTGTCGCCCCTGTTATCTGTGCTGAGTGGCAGCACTCCACCTCCCACACATTATTATTTTATTTTTGCTCATCTGAGCCAGCTAAGAGTGAGCGGCGGCTCCTCTGGGAAATGATGAGGAATATTTAAAAAAATTAAATATGTGTATATCAAAAATTGGTCCCTCTTTACTTCAAGTGTCTGTAATAACAGTGTAATAACACATTAACGATCTTATTGTGTATTAACAGTGTGACAGCTTGCAATGTGTTCACTACGGCAACACACAATTCTGTAATTAGATTTTTTAATCTATTATTTGCATCAAATGATCTATTGTTTTATGTAATGGCAATAATACAAACAAGAAAAGCAATAACTCTGCTACACACACTCACACACAATTACGCTTGTGTTATTAAGTGTGCACTTTACATTAAGTATCTCTAATTACCATGTAACACAAAAACAATCTATGTTAATGTGTTAACACTGTAACTGCTGGTCATGTATTTACTATTACAGATGAATTTCAACCATTACATATACATACATACCAACTTTATTTCCTTAATATAAATAATCAATAATTGTTACAAAAAAAACAATGTTCTACAGGAGAGAAAACCACCACTGAGCAGATATTATTATTATTTATGTGTTATTGTGTGTTGTGCTGGTATAATGAGTACATCAGATACAGCAGTGCTGCTGGAGTTTTTAAACGCACTGTCCTCCACTCTATTGTACACCCCCATGTATGGCTTTTTTACCCTGTAGATGTAAAATCAGAGTGAAGATGAAATAGATAATGGGAGTAAAAACAAGTCATAAAATTATCCTTGATACGTATTTAATCTGTGTGTATTTAATCTTAACTGAATTGTTGTGATGTTCTAAAGGTTTTGAGAAAGATGTTTGATGTGAAAACAATATATTAAATTGAACCTCACTGATTCATATTTCATTACAGAGGTGATGACAGGTGGAGAAGAAGGTGTTGAATTGTCTAGAACACAATTATAGACATTTATTTACTATAAAGAGACACCTGTGAACCTACCTGCCTGCTTTTTATTTAGATAACATAGCCTCTTAATCATAGATATTTAAAGGATATATAATTAGACAGAAAAATTGAACCATAATATAATATAATATAATATAATATAATATAATATAATATAATATAATATAATATAATATAACACAATATAATATAATATAATATAATATGATATAATATAATATATTAAACAATAGGTTGTCTGAATATAGTCGGAATGTTGTCACAACGTATATGTTTACTGGTATATGAGGAACAACAGCAAATCTACTGTATTCAGCTGCTGAAACTCAGCCTTTTCTGACTAAAACCTTACTTTAAAGTAATAGCAATTTCTGATCTGTTAACCCATTAAACCTTGAGCTTATTATTTAGTTATTATTCATTTTGCAGAAACTCTTGTGAACAGTTTTTGTCTTAGCTTATTTGTGGAGTTCCACCAGGTTCTATTTTTGTGGCTATGAAATGAATGTTAAATATCCTGTATAGGCATAGTGTATGCAGGGCAGAGAAGAAGTATGAGCGGCATACTTTTACATGATTTTATGGGGTTAATCAAATCTTGGGAAGCCCATACGAACAAAATGTTTGATAAAGCTTATCAAAAAGCTTATTAAAGTTTATAAAGTAACTTCCATCTGTATAAATATCCAAAATAATCACATTAAAACAATATTATTACACTTTCTGAAAGTTTTAAAACTTTAGCAGAGCAAAGTTTTCAGGGTTAAACCTATAATCTTTTTGGCAGTGAAACAGAACCAGTTCTTCTCAATTAGGAAGAAAAAGCAGTGCCTTTAATCTGAGAGGAGATAAGAGAGAGAGAGGGCTGAGTGACACTGTAATATAATGATGACTATCTTTCATGTATTTAGAGGTTCATTTCCCACAGAACCTGTTTGTTTTATCTGGAAGGCTGCGGCGGAGGTTGGTGTAATTATCATTCCGCCATATCTTTATTAATATCTTGTGTAACTGATGTCGAGGATTCAACAGTTGAGATATTATTATCCGTTTTGTCACACCAAACAGCAGATTGGAGAGAGAGAGAGAGACAGAGAGAGAGAGAGAGAGACAGTTGGGGGGGTGGGCTCTCATATCCACTTTCTCTCTCTCTTTCTCTTTCTCTCTCTCTCTCGAGCGCTCTGACTCATGGAGCTGAATCGCACTTGGACAAATGGCAGCTGAGAACTCACACATTGAGGGTACTCTCATCGCCCATCTGTTGTTTTTTTTCATTTGTTGTCTTTTTGATTATGGAGATTAGGGGGGTGGTAGGCATCTCGGCATCTCGCACCAAATGGGTAATTGCAACTGCTGCAATTATGACTAATGATGATTTCGACACACTTAATTATAAAAATGCTATAAAAACTAGTGTCCCACTTTATAATAAGGGTGTTTAATAACTGCATAGTTACACATTAACAATACTATGTAACATGTGTAATAACAGTGTAACTACTGGTGAAGTACCCATTGTTATAGATTTATTACAGTTGTACAAGTTATGCAGTTTAACTAATAAAAATGTGTGTAATAGTGTGAGTGTATCTACACATGTAATAGAGCAAGTTTAATTACATATGTCATAGTTTGTGTAAAAAATAATTATTAAGATATCATTATGGTAATCTAACTGACACTAATACACATATTAGTAATACCATAAACATTACCACTGTAAATCATCTGTAACAATATGTACTGCACCGGTAGTTACACTGTTATTACATGATTATTAATGTGTAACTACAATGCTACAGAGACAGTACAGAGACACACTTTTATTATGTGTCACCGAAACTAGAAAAGTGTCTTTTTCACTGAAGGAAAAAAGCCAAATAGTTTTGAGCACAGAGGTTAACTGTTCTAGTGGCTTTTCATCCCCACACAATTCTGCACTTTATATTACACGTCTCTCATAACTGTATAGTTACACGTTAACTATGTAACACATAATCTATATAATAACATTGTAATTACTGGTTATGATATAATAGCCAGATTAACTACAGTAAGCAGTTATTATATACAGCATTACCATTTTAATTCTTTAATAGAATTAACTAATAACACATACAATTTTACATTCACACAGTTACCATTGTCTTATTGCACATTTATAACCAAACAAAACAGAGTGTGCTGTTAAGGTTCTTAATATACTATATTTTTACACTGCTGTTATACACCTATAACAGTAATAACATTGCCAATAGATATATGTTTATTACATAGCCTGTTAATATATTATTTCATACACAATGGTTATATTTTTTGAGGTCAAACATGATCAGAAAGACCATACCAGCTTTCTTTGTAAAAATGCAGTCTCATAATCTGATTATCTCATTTAATAATCCATTTATGTGATTATCCTGAGATTTTACAACTTAAATTATTTTTTCAATTTAAACATTACTTAACTAGTTGAGTGAACATTTATGGACAGAAATACATTCAGTGCGATCTTGAAGTTGAATCAGATTATAATAATTAAGTTTAGTCTGTTGCCAATGGCAGCTTCTTCTTTTTTTTTGCATGCTTGATGTGTCAGCCACTTTTTGATACCCACCGTCAATGTGTAGGCATTCCCCCTGTAAACTTTTAGATCATATAGAGTCTCTATATTTGAATAAAATAAAATAAAATAGAAGACAAAATAAAAATCTATTTTATTCACTTGACCATAAAATTCGAAGTAGAATCATTGTCAAAAGCAGTTGGTGTAACAACAAAAATAAATTACATTTTAATTTTATGTTGAATTAACTCATGTTTTATTTAACATTACTAAAAAATCTTAAGTCAACTGATTTTCTCAAACTTTTAAGTAAATTTTAAGTAAATTCAACTTATTCACTTATACATGCAGAAAAACAATAATATTAAAATGTAGGAATAAATTATATAAATCATGCAACAATAGAATAATAATAATAATAATAAAACACTCCTATAACAACCTAAAAATCTTCTCTGTAAAGAGATAAAAGTGTAATCAGACAGAAAAGAGTGCTAGCTGGCATCCTGGCATTGTGTCCAGTGTGCAGCAGTGCCCGCGGAGCTCGACGCTGTGCTTCCTGATGGACACCCACACACTCCAGTGGGCACACACTAGCTTCCGGACCCTGGCGGCCCGACTGGCTGTAGAAGGACCAGAGGGCACGAATGCTTCTAATTCTCATCCTTCAGAGCCAGCTACCATTCCCCTGAGTATACATGTAATCAAGTTAATTGACTATTAAATGCAAACTTAATTAGAAGCATTACAGAGACTGTAATGCAGTAATGTATAATAATTTAGCTGATGCTTGTGTTTCTCAGAGGGTAAATATATACGAGGTAGAAGATCAGTTATTAAAGCAGTTATGAGCAGTTATTGAAATGATCTCAGAAATGTGAGGGAGGTTAAGTGAAACCATTAGGCATGAGCAGCAGACACCTTCAATTACAGAAGAGTGTGTATAAGTGTGTATATATAAAAGCATATAAGTGTGGGTATAAGTGTGTGTAGGGTTGTAAGTAGGCCTGTCACTATAATGATGTTATCAACTTAACATAGAATTAATTACATTAATGTGAATGAATCAGTATGTCAAGATTTTTACTAGCATTTTTATATTCCAATTGCAATGTCTAAAAATGATCAATGTTCAATGCTCTATAAGAAAATGTAATAGCATTAATAGGCTGTTATTATTATGTGAATGGCATACATTGGTTTTAAAATGACTAATAGTATTGTTTATTGCAGTAAATTTTAGTATATTGACCTATAAATGTAATTTTTTTGTGTTGTAGTGTATACTGAATCATAAGTTAGCTGACTACACATTTATATCCGCACATTTAAATAAATTTAATCTTACTAATGACATTAAAATGTTTTTTTATAAAATAATAATGAAGCTGCATTTGCCTCATTACCTTTATTCCTCAAATTAAAGTCTTTCCCAATTACTGTATATAAGCATGAACAGCCCAATAGCTCTTAAAAATAAGCAATCACAGGTCTAGCACCTGCTGGCTGGTTGCAGTATGACGTGTAGCTCCACCTATTTCCATATCTTTTATCAAAGGCAAAACAGACCCACCCATATTCAGTTACATTTTTCTCAATATACACTACACTTTCCAGTGTACAACAGTTCCAACAGTTTGATAAATGTTTTTATTGTCATCCAGAAATCATTTTTTAACACTTATTCTGCTATATCATAAGAAGGCGGAGCTACACTTGTTGTGGTGTTGGTCGCATTGACAGACGCGAAATTCTTTGCAGGTTTGTTGGTAAATCTGATATTAGTGTAAGATGGCCAATATGATCTAACGGGTTGCTATGTTCTGTTTAAATAGCAATTAAGGGTGTACTCACTCTAAACACGGTTTGCTTGAATCGTGCTGGAGAACAGTTCTACCCCCTCCCCACTCCCCCAATGACCTGCACTCACACTGCGTTTAAACAATCCGTGCCCGAGCATGCTTACATCACTCACTGCTCAGTGGGCTTGCTGGTGTTGTGCCGAATTTAACACCCTATTCATTTCCTTGTTTCTGGTTGTCCATTTAAGTGTTTTTTATGTACTGGTTCAAACAGAGAAGTTACACCATAGATTAGGGGAACTTACACCCTAAAACGTGAGCTGTATTGTAAAGCGTTACCCATTATTTTCACACTGGCTCTCTTTCAGCAGGTCGGGGGTTACACTGGATTGTAGGAGCTTCAGTTCAAACTGTTTGACTTTCTATAACTAATATTTCTGTGTGTTCTGTGACTTTTGCCATGTCCCCTGAAAGCTACACTGACACTGTAATAATGACCTGTGGGATATGTGTTAAGGGTCTTTTGCATTAGTGTGGGTGTGATTTCTGACAGGGTTGCTTGCCTGTTAGCAAGGACAATTCTAGCCAGATGCCACCAGTCACAATAATTACCACCTACCTAATGTCCACTATGTGTGGTAATGCACCCACTATCAGACCTCACTCCATCTCCCATAATATACTGTACATCAACTTGCCGTGAACATGAACATTGTTCACTAACCTCACATCCGTATTCAGATTGTTCACGATTACATCTCACAACTCATACATGTGTTGGCATTCCCAAGCTGTCCCCTGAGATAACTATTCACAATCAATTTACACACTGCTGTCATATGACTTTTTTATGATACAGCAATATAGCTACTAGTAAGTCTGATATAGTAAAAAGTACTACACACACTCAAAGTCCTACATGCAATCTACTGCATGCATTAACTGACTGGGCCTGTTCACACGAGCAGCCCTAATTAACCTCCGACCAGTACATGATGAGGGCTTGGTGTACAGGGCTTGCGTACATTATCATAATGTGTTCCAAACAAAGGAAATCACCTCAGGTCATCCGGTTTCTAGCTGTTTCTGAGACATTCCGCAGTCATTATGAGGAAGGTGCGCTGGGCGGAATACCAAAACACGGAAGCGAGGGCCTAATGAGGGCGCAGGTTCAGCGGGTCCGGCGCGCGAGGAGTTAACGAACACACCGGCGGTATGAAGGTGTAGAGTCTGCGTAGTGTATCGTAGAGGAGCATAGTGTAGAACACCGTAGCTGACGGCGGCGGTGGTGCAGACAGTGTGTGTGCAGCGGCAGCGGCTCACTCGTCTGCCTACCCGCCCGCCGCCGCCCGACACACTGGTCCCCGACGTTGTTAATCACGCTCTTCCCACCTCCCGTCTCTCTGGCTCCCCTCACCGCGCTGATTTGCAAGAGCAGATTAATCAGAGCG
The DNA here is from genome assembly GCF_023375975.1 of Astyanax mexicanus. Taxonomy (NCBI): domain Eukaryota; kingdom Metazoa; phylum Chordata; class Actinopteri; order Characiformes; family Acestrorhamphidae; genus Astyanax; species Astyanax mexicanus. The sequence continues at coordinate 50,368,436 of NC_064412.1, read as the reverse complement.
TGGGGCCCTTGATGAAATTTTGCTGTTATTGTGCCCAATTTTAGCAACATCTTTTATTATCTTCATTATTCATTTATGGGGAGAATGGTGGGGAGGTGGTGGAGGTGGTGGAGAGAGGAGGGGGGGGCTCTGCATAGTGGGGTTGCTGCAGGGGGATGGTGGTGGTGGTGGTGGTGAGAGGGGGCCACTGTCAATTATGCAAATGAGGTTGCACACTTTTTTTTCCACAGATTACTTCATTCGCTCCGCCATTGTTTGCGAGAAATTCATTATTAAATATCGTTATGCTCACGTTTCTGTCAATTTCTTTCCCCCTCTTTTTTTTTTTGCAGGGCCTGGTTTCAATTTGGTTTCTCCTCCAGCTGCTCGTCTCCCCAGCCCGTGCCAAAACTCGGCGGCGGCGCGGCCAAATAAACTCCCCTCTGTTTAATCATTCCGAAGTTAGTCCCCCGCTCTCATCTGCAGGCTCAAAGCGGCGGTGGCAGAAAGGCCCCGCACGTTCAATTTAATGAGCAGAAATTGAATTCAAGTTTGCTCAGAATTGACTTCAATTAGGGCCTGCCTTAATGATAAATTAATCTTTTTTTTCTTTGGGAGGAATTTGTTTTTCAAAGGCCTCCTTTTGGCAGCAACACAGAGGGACTCAATAAAGAATTCCAGTCGGAGCAAGATTCGTGAGATGATAGCGAAATTAAAGCCTTTATAGTTAACACGCTCTGATAAAACAGGGGGTACCTTAAGCAGACGTCCCAATTTCCATTTATTGTAGCAGTCGCAGCGCAGCCACCACCGCTACGTTTCCTCAGATGCGGATAAACCGGCAATTTAAATATTGTCAGGCGCGGGAGATAATGCTAATCCTTTATAACGAACTCCTAATTGAACGTACATTTCAGGGTTTAAAAGTGTAAAATGTGGGAAATCTGAAAGGCTCGGGGAGGCCCAGACACATTTGGAGGAGGGGTACTGGGAGTCGGATTGGGGGTCGTTTTGCTTTGTAACAATTTTGAACAGTCTCCCCCAGCAAGTGCAGAAATATGCCATTGACTCTTTTGATTACTACACTGGCTCCTACAGATGGAGCGCATTATTCCCTGATTGGCACTCAGAGCCCCAGGAGGGAGGGAAGGAATGAGTGTGGTGAACAGGTCCTGCTGCATTTCAGAGCACTGGATTTACTGTATGTCTGGATGAAGATTAACAAAAAAATATATTGCTGCATTTGTATTTGGTGTCCCTGGGCATGTCTGCGTGCCATCTCTGGACATTCTGTGGTCAATGAATGGACCAAATGTGGGCAAAACCTCTAGTAATCTTCTTCAGACCTGCAGTGATGAAGAGTAGGCCACTAAAACTAGTAGGAGCTCAACTGATATTAAACTGTTAATCTACACTAATATGCCAAAAAAATCATGGAACAGGAACTAGAATTTAGTACTGTGTAATAAAGTCACAAATCGTTGTTTGGATGGAAATTTGCGGCCAGACGACACCAGTCACAATCATTACCCCTCACTGTGCACCCAATGTGTATGAAAAGGCTTTCCATATTGTATTAATGGTACACACACCTTGCAGTTCCTTGCAGCTTTCTGATCTGAAGGAGACACAAAGAGCTGATGCAAATCTAAGTAAATCTAATAAAAACAAGAAAACAAAACAGAACAGGAGATTGCTGGTTTGAATCCTGTTTATGTACCATCAGCTGCCGGAGCCCTGAGAGAGCACAATTGGCCTTGCTCTCTCTGAGTGGGTAGATGATGCTCTCTCCCTACATCACTCCAAAGGATAATGTCAGTCGCCACAAGGCATCTGTGGGCTGATGTATTGGAATCAAGTCACAAACAGGTGAAAACACTTACGCAAAGACAAGGGGAAAACACACAGGGCCACATGCAGGGGGGAGCACGTGGGGAAAGAACACAGGCATGGAGAAGAAACATAAAAAAACAAACAGGAGGGCAGGATGGCAACTGACAGAGATAGACAGGAAAAACACAACATAAACTATAATTTAGGACTAATCTTAATAAGCCAATCATTAGAACCTTGATTTGTTGATAACCCATAAAAATATATGACCGTTCAAAATATGGTGACTGAACACAGGGTCAGGAAAGACAAAATAGACAACCGACCACAAGCCATCCTGTCCCATACTGTATATGCGAAACACAAATGTCACAGCATTAAAGCAGGCCTGGCTCGTCATCCCTGTGCTGCATTAAGGACATGGTGGGTGTGTTAGCTGCCCTCAACTTGGGGCGCAATATGGAGGCTGCCGTGGTGCAGGGGTGTGCCGGGGGGGTGTTTTTGGGCCGGCTGGAGAGCGAAGTGTCCTGGGGTGCCCTTTTCCTCCCTCTGATTACTCATTGACATTTCCCCGCCTTGTGGCGCACTGTTATTTCTGACAAAGCCTCCTGCAATGGGGGCATGCACTGGCATGTGCCCCCACTCATCCACTCATCCACCCGCCCACCCTCCCAACACCATACCCTCACCCCCAGCCCCCTTCCCTTCCCTTCCCTTCCACAGCATCATCTTTGGCTGCGAGGAACAGCTGCCTGAGCTAACGAGGGCACGGACGGGTGAGACGGCACGGCGGCGGTGGACTGCGAGCGTATAAGACCGCCACTCGGACTACAGCAGGCCCCGGGACACGCAAACAGCGACTTAATGAGAATGCGTGCCATTACAGTAATTAACACGACTCAACGTCAAGCCACTGTCAGCTCTGCAGAATTTCAGAAAGGTCTTGTGTTGGAGCGGAGTAACGGGAGCAGTCAAGCGCCGAGCGCGTGCTCTTTTCTGGAAAACTCCGCGTGACGCAGGCCGCCCCCTCCGAGCTCTCAGTGGTGGGTTCACTGGGGGAGAATGAGCCGCGGACATGTTCCCATGAAACCGAGCCAGGAAGTGATTATTTATTTGAACATGCTGCGATGCATGCCTCTAATTATCTGACACGAAGGGGGCGCTCCGTTTGTGTTATTGCTGAGTGCAAGAGAGTAATGAATTCCATGAATCATAGGTTAAGTATATATGTGTGTATGTTCAAGGCATGAAATATAAACTGGGATCTAGGCCATTTTTTTTTAAAACAGTGGTGTCGCTTACCTCCCGTGTTGGACCATGTGGACCATGTTGAAGACTGGTTTGTTGTAATGTAGAAAGTTGAAGCAGTTCTGTACAACTTGAATGATTTCTTCTGGGGATTTCCTGATCAGGTCATTTTTACCCCTGACTTGATCCACTCAAGTCTCTTAATGCTTAATATCAGCCAATAGATCAGAGCTGATCTTTGTGTGTGATCATGTGATGCTGATTAATACCCCTTCTATTCAACTTGCTTCTAAACAGAATTTAGATCACATGCACGTTTTTCAATGTATATATACAGTACCAGACATTATTTTTTATTATTTTAAAATATTCTGCATGGCAGATTAACACGTAAGTCACTAGAACATATAGAATTATTTAATAAACAAAAAAAGTGTTAAACAAGCCAGAACATGACAAGTTTTGCACATCTTTATGAGGTAGAGTCACCTGGAAGTCACGCTTTCAGTTAACAGCTGTGCTGAACTCCTCAAGAGTTAATTACTTGAATTTCTTGTCTCTTAGTGTGTTTACTCAGACTCGAAACTGGATTGGGAATAAAATAGCTGACACTTTATACAATAAAATATGCCTGGATCATCTTTGATCCCAAGTTCCTGGATCAGATTGGCACAGTTCTATATTGTACTTGAAAGACCAGTGGAAATTACAGTATGTTAATGTTGCTACATAATGAAAAAACATGTATGTGGGTTGGACCCTTTTAAATGCTTTCAAGGCTTTCTCTCTCTCTTTCTCTCTTTCTCTCTCTATCTCACTCTCTCTCCCTCTCTTTCTCTCTCTCTCTCTTTCTGTCTCTCTCTCTGGTTGTATGTTATACACATGACTCAGTGAGAAGTGAGCATGTTCTTAGAATTGATGACTCCTCTCAGTTGTTTATTCAGGAGTCTTCTTAATTGGTGTTAAATTATTGAGGCTTACTGTAGGACTAGTGTGTATGTGTGTGTGTGTCTTAGTGTTACGGAAGGGCAACTGAAGTAGGCTAATTAAGACTCATTCAGGAGGCCTGAACATATTTCAGTTACTTGTACTTATTTCCTATGATATTAAACTATTGCAAAAAGAATTCAACAATTTGTGATTTCATACATTCTATTTAATCATAATTAACATTAACTGGGTAGCTATATTGTTCAGACTGTGCTTTTTTGTGCTTGGACATAGCTTTTGATTAGATGGTGTCTGTTAACAAGATAGTTGTGCATTTGTCTCATAGCAATTATTTTAATAACTGCGCTTTACGATTTTATTTGATTTCTATTTCTGAATTAGATCTAACCAGCCTGGACCATTTCCCCAGTCTAGTGATGGGTTGGCGCTGCCACCTGCACGAGGGCAGTGATATGATGGTGTTAAAGAGATAGAATGAGAGAGCTCTGAGTGGAAAATGTTCAGCATCTCTTTAATCTAATCATCAAACCATTTGTGCAGATGTGGATTTGAATCGAGCCTATTAGATCACGGCCTGAACAGCATCGCGCATTCCTGAATACTCAATTACTCTCTCTCTCTCTCTCTCTCTGTCCCTCTCTATCCCTTCTTTTCTCTTTCCTTCTCTTTCTCACTGTCTCTCTCACTCTCTCTCTCTCTCTCTCTCTCTCTCTCTCTTTCTCTCTCTGTGTGCAGAGAGGATCTGTGCATTAATGAGTCGACGCAGGCCTGTATTATGTTTAATTAGCAGGTTTATATAATGAGGTGCTGGTTCCTAATGGAGGCGACTCGCTGTGAGCAGCACATCTGCACGAATAACTCATGCAATCAGAGGCGCTTCGGACCCGCGCGACGGCGGACGGGGGCCGCTCGCTCCGGAATGAATAACGTCTTTGCATTTTTCTCCTAAAGCCCATTAATTAACGCTCCTGCCATCAAGGTCTTTTTCTTCATTTCTTGTACCATTACCATAATAAACACAATTTGAGTTAGCGCAATGTGATAAATGTAATGGCTGCTATTTATTTTGAGCGTATTTATTAAAGCTGTGGTAATCGGGGAAAGAAACATAAATATAGCTGTATGGCCTCTTTATGAGGAATTCCCCGAAGAGCTCTGTACAGTCGAAGATGTTGGTTAAAGCATGGCCCCGTGTGCATTAGGTGACTTCATTAATTTGCACGGCGGTGGAAAGGTGTTTCTCCGGCTGTAATTTCAGACTGAGCTTCTGTGCTGCTTTTCCAGTCATTACTAAGGGACCTTGCTTCTGCTGTACACTGTTAAACCCTCAGTAGGCAGAATGCAGTGTTCATACACATGGGGTCCTGGGATATCATAGCAATGGTGAAATAGGTGAAATACCAAAAAGCATCACCACATAGGATATCACAACAACCACCAGTCAATCACATATGAAACCAAAGCAACCACTAATGCCATACCTACCATATTGCAACCACTTTATAACACCATAGCAATCACTTGGGATACCAGAGCATACACCTACAATAAGAACATGTCAACCACCTAGCAGCACCATAGTGTTTGTTTAGCACACCTTAACAACCAACTTGAAATAATATAGCAGTCATTAAGGAACCACTCTTCAACACTTTGCACTACCTCCATCCACCGTTCTACCTCTTAGCAACACCATAGCATTTGCCTAGGATATCCTAACAACCACCTAGCAAACTCTTAGCCACACCATAGCAATTGCCTAGGAAATCTTGACAACCTCCTTGCTACACATTAGCAACACGATAGCATTTGCCTAGGATATCTTAACAACCACCTAGCGACCGCTTAGACACACCATAGCAATTGCCTAGGAAATCTTAACAAACTCCTTGCTACCCCTTAGCCACTCCATAGAAATTGCCTGGAATATCTTGACAACCACCTTGCAATCAGATTGCAACACCACTGCAACCAGCTTGAAACACCATTGCAACCACATGGCAACAGCCTACAAACTTCAGCTGCACAAAGCATAAAACATAAGTATAGCTGTATGGCCTCTTTATGAGGAATTCCCTGAGGAGCTCTGTACAGTCACAGCTGTTGGTTAAAGCATGGCCCCGTGTGCGTTAGGTGACTTCATTAATTTGCACGGTGGTGGAGAGGTGTTTCTGCGGCTGTAATTTCAGACTGAGCTTCTGTGCTGCTGCTTTTCCAGTCATTACTAACGGACCTCGGTTCAGCTGTACACTGTCAAACCCTCAGCAGACAGAGCGCAGTGTTCGCTGCAGGCATGTGCAGGACGGGTCTGTACGGTTGGTTGTTTGTACGTGAACCTGAACGTGGCGCGGTCAGGACCGCGACGTAGTGGATTTACGACGAGTGTCGTTGGGGGTGGAAGTCTTGGCGGGTTATGTGTGGAAAACCCCTCGCTCTGTATTTGTTCTACTCGGAGCTTGTTTGAGGAGAAAAAAACTCCTTCATTAAAACAATATAGGAGGTTTAATTCATGGCGCTGAATGTGTTGTGACCTTATAAAGGCCTGGCCTGGAGGTGAGACATGATTAGTGTTATAGTGGAGGACAGGTACATCATTATCTCATTGTGCCTCCTCTGCCACTGCCTGCCTGACTGCCTGCCCGCCCGCCTGCACGAGTGTGCTCGCACCGCGAGTGTGTCTGGGCCGCTGGTGCCTGCCCGCTCGCTCTCCTCTCCAGGTCCAGAACGGACTTATTTTCATCAGTATTCCACTGGCAGGGACTGCCCTCCAGTTTCCTCCACGTCCATTAAAGTTCCAGCAACTGCCCCACGGTAATGTATTGCTCCACGCCAGCCAGCCACCTACTGTAAATGAACTGCCCTGCTAGGAAGGAGAGACGCTCGGACTCCAAATTCTCTTAACCCTTCCCTACACCTCCGACGAAGCAAGGGGAATAAATTAGGCGGCAGGAAGACAAGGTAGAGATCATATTTATAGAATTCTTCATGATTTCCAATTTCGTCCAACCCCCCGTTTCCTCATTGCCATTCAGGGTTTATTAGCAGACACTACACTCATGTCCTGGACACGGGCACTCAGTGACAGAGTTATGGGTAAGGTTGAGTTCTAATGGGCTGCAGTGTTAAGAGGCGTGCGTATATGAGGGCCAATCTTTAGAGGTTTGAATAAATTAAACTGGAGTGATACAGTATTCTGATATTCTGAAGTTCACTGTTGTAATAATGATACTTTGCAAACTCTTCTGCTGTTGCCATATTCTCTACTATATACCTAATATACACCATCCAACCACTAATCATATAAGACACTTTGCCATTTGTAATAATTACAGACTGTAGTTGTGATCTGTTTCTCTGCATATCTTATTTTTCACACTGTAAGGCGCACTTAAAAATCCTTTAATTTTCCCCAAAATCATCAGTACGCCTTTTAATCCAGTGCATCTTATGTATGAATTTGACCAGTCAGGTTGTAAAGAGCAGTAAAGCCACTCTATGTACCAAATTGCAGTCTTATTCAGGAGTTATTCTCCAACACTGTGGCTAACCGCTATTTCCCCTTTCAGAGGGGAGTATTATCAGCCTGTAGCCTGCTGTTAATACCGGCTAGCAGTGCTGGAGCAGCATAAGCATTACCCGCTAATTGTGCTCGCTATTTCCTCATTCAGAGAGGAGTATTATCAGCCTGTAGGCTGGTTAGCCACTAATGCTAATGCTCCAGCCTTAGTGCTGGAAAAAATCAGGAATCTAAACTTACTGTAAATATATTATGTATAAAAAGAGACCAGAAAATAGATGTTCATTGATAGTGCACCTTATAATACGTTGCAACTTATAGTGCAAAAAATACGGTACTTTATTACTATCCTCCTTTCACCCTGTTCTTTAATACTCAGGACCCTCATAGGAAATTTGGGTGGTGGGATATTTATTGTCAGCACTGCAGTGATTAGCACTGGTTAGCATGGTGGTGGTGTATGAGGTGTTAGCAGAGTGTGTTGTGCTGATATGAGTGATGGATCAGACACGGCAGTGCTGCTGGAGTTTTTAAACACCTCAGGGTCAATAGCCCCAACGTCTTGTATTTGGCTTAAAAGCGTTAATCCTTTAGAAAAGTGCAAACAGCAAACAAAATGGACCATGGTTGAGTTGATTTGTACCAGGACCACATCTTTTGTTCAGAGCAAATTTTGTTTAATTGGTCTGGACTTCTCACTACTGCTATGTTGGTTTGGACCAAATGGAAAAGTCTGGAAAAGGCACTAAGTGACAGAGTAATGGGAAGTTGAGCTCTAATCAGGGTTAGTGTTAAGAGGAATACATGTACAGGTCAATCTTCAGAGGTTTGAATAAATTAAACTGAAACAATACAGTATGCCGATATTCTGAAGTTCACTGTGGTAATAATGATCCTCTCAAAACGTTCTGCTTTGGGCTTCTACCATATTATGTTCAAGGTAAGATTTATAAAAAGCTGCAATTCAAATCCAGTCCAGAGTATTTGACACTCCAGACAGTCTAGCCGACCAAGTCTTAGCAAAGTTTGTCATTTCGTCAGAGAAAAAAAAAATGCAGTTTTTATCCCTGTGTTCCAGGAATGTCAGCATGGAAGGATGAATAATAGATAAAGCGCTGTCCTGAGCTGTTATCAGTTTGCTTCCAATCCCAGTGTCAGTCGGAGCCTCCTGAATCTGTCCCCAGCTTCCTGTGACACAAAGCTTTTTTGACCAGAATCAATTGTCTGTGGCATGGCCGGGTGCTGTCTCATTAGGGGCGGCTCGGGTTTCCCACGAGCCCTGCTGGTCACCCAGTGGCGCCATGTGCATATGGCTGATGACTGGAGATCAATTGGCCGGTAACCTGAATGCGGTTTGTTTTGCCGTAGCTCTGGCCGCACTCACACCGGCGGATGCTGTGCGGCAGGCTAACACTGGGCCACAGGGGAATGCTGGTCAAACAGCATTAGAACACAGTCAGTACAGTAAATTACCCAACTTCATTCCGTGTGTCAGTGTCATTAATTCTTAACCATTTTTTAATGAAGTGGCAGATAGACAGGATTTGATTAACTAGGGTGACGAAATAGACATGTCCTCTTTTTTGCCCTGCATAACATATCCTGTATTTAACATTTATTTCTACAGTTGACACATAATTCTTTTTTAAATTTTACATTTCGTTAAGCCCAACCTTTTTTGAAAAAAAAAAACAAAATTAATTATTTAATGTGAATAAATGAATTAATAAATAGTTTTTTTGTTTATATACACTATTACCCAATTTTTGTAACTTATTTAATTTAGCTCAGTCAATTAACCCACAATCATGCTCCCTTTATTACTTGCTCCCGCCACTAGGAAGGTCTGGACAAGCGCATGCCTCCTACATGCATTGGAATTTAGACTCTACCTCTTTTAACTGCCAACAATCGATATATTAAACATTACTACATTTTAATGTTTAGGCATGATGTATAGAGCTTCCAGTACAGCATGGCTCGACCCACCATCCCTCAAGACCAACAGAAAACACCAACAGAAAACAAACAGCGGTCTTTACATGCTGACTGAAGACTCAGAAGACTCTAAACTAATCTTAAAAAAAACTCCTAGGGTTCTAAACATTGATCCTAGTCTCTACAAACTAGCTATGGATATTCTGCTAAATACTGTAAATGTAAATGTATCAGACCTCATTCTAGCTACCATAATTCATCCTAGCTCGCCGGATCATGTAACATTTAACCTGATAAATTTACAAACTGCCGTCCCATGATATGATACTTTTTTTCACACAAGTAAATCAGTGATTTCTGCAGTACTGTGAGTTTTCCATACCAATGTTTTGTGTTTAGTCAGCATACCTGCTGCAACAGGGTATGCAGGGATTTCTTGGAAACATTTAAGTCGTTCTCCTGAGTCAGTTTCCCAACTGTGGAGGGGCTCTGAAAGCGTGATGTTCTCCAGGCGGAGGAAATGGGATCAGTTCTGAGACTCTCCTGAGCTTACAGAGGGAATTCTGCTCAGCGCTGTAGAACAACGGGCCAGACTCTGGGTAAAAAACGCTGCTCTGTTCCAGCTTATACTGAAGGAGCCAAAACGTATTCTCTCTAACTGTGTGATTTTTATGAACTCTGCAAAGTTAGAACCAGCCCGTCCAACCAACAGAAGTGGTGCTGATGTGTGGACGGGTGCCATTCACACAAAGAGGGAAATGAAAATCAGAAATCCCGTGTAGCAGCAGCACCGGAACGGGTTATATATAATGGGGCTGGTGAGTTCTGGCAGCCATCTTGTTTTTCAGGGCCTGCAGCGGAGTGAGGAATTGCAGTTTCACGATGGTCTGGCGCATGTCCGCGCAAGGCTTCACTTTCATTAAACTTAATGACCTGTTTAAACTCGGCTGCAGCTCCACTAGTTCATGGAGTTCGCTAAGACTCCAATGTCTGGAGCCCTAAAGAGAGGTTGGTTAGTAGACGTATAATAAGTGGCATATGTGTGTGAGTGTGTTTTAAGTGTGTGTGTGTGTGTATGCATGCATACATATTGATTTTGTCTATATATTTGAGTAAATGTTCAAAAAAATATTTTTTATTTATTTATTTATTTTTTATTATCTTGCAGCAGCATTGATGATGGTAGAGTCTGACCACTGCACAAAGTCTTCTCCATCTAGCACATCCCAAAGATTCTCAATGAGGTTAGGGTCTGGACTCTGTGGTGAACAATCCATGTGTGAACATGAAGATCTCATGCTCCCTGAACCACTCTTTCACAATCCCAGCCCCATGAATCCTGGCATTGTTATCTTGGAATATGGCCGTGCCATCAGGGAAGAAAAAATCCAAAAATCTATTGATGCAATAACCTGGTCTATATTCAGTATATTCAGGTAGTCAGCTGACATCATTGCTGAACCTTGACCTGACCATCCAGGTGGTGACTTTGTAGATTGTTACAGACATAGATAGCTCATTTGTCATGATGTGGGGTGCAATTTTGCACTTTACCAGATCACCATTGGTCTTCATTACAGTTAGTTACAGACACTTTGACAGCCCAGCATTAATTAACATTACATTAATGAGGTCCAGCAACCACTGACCCTACCTTTTTCTTAACACACACTCCATTGCCATGTTCCAACAGGACAAAGCACATCCACACACTGCTGCTATCTAAAGAGCCTGTCTTAAAGACACTACAGATACTATACCATGGTCACCTTCATCACCAGATCTCTCTCTAATTAAAACATGTGTGGGATGCTATTGGATGCGCTATTAACACTCCCAACCACCATTACCACAAAATCTCCAGAAACTGTGTATTATAGAATATTGGAGCTGCATGGCATTGATTATCATAGGACATCATTAGGAACCTCTACATCTCTTTAAATTCTGAGATGTCTGGGATGTTGTAGCATTAGCCATGCTGTTAAATATTAGACAGTACATTACACACTACTTCTGTATGTGTAGCTCAAACTATCATGTAGCTCATCCTAGTTAAAATTACATTCTTGCTTTAATGTAAAGAAGTTTTTGAAATCTTTTCCAATGTCGTTCTTTCCTGCCTCTCAGGCTGTTTAGGCTCAAATGAGGTCAGATGGAGCAACACCCTTTTAAATGTACCATCAAACCCGCACTGTTAACAGGTTCTTGCTGCCAGCTTCACTGTTGTACTGTTGCCCAGAACAGCATAGCGAAGCCTCAGATTTCTGTAAAACCAGAGTTATGCTGAGAATTCCTAAATGACAGCACACAGAAATTCCTCAGAGTTACAAACTTATAGCCCGTAACTGTCTTTGGGTGCCAAATGTGACAGTAGGCCCATGTACTGTAATTTCCAGGCTATAAGGTGCCATTTTTTTCACATGCTTTGAAAACTGTGGGTTATATAACGGTGTGGCTAATTGTTTACAGGCTAATGACCAAATAAACGATTTCCATAAGAGGTAAGAATGTAGATTAATCCAGGACTCGTCAGGACAACAAGGTATTTGCAGCTACTCGACATCAGCATGAATTGTGCATGTAAAGTGAGGCTCCAAGCTTACCATATCCCGAGCGTCACAGCATCTTGCAGCAGGGGTGCCAAAGCGCAACCTAGTCTAGGCTACCTGTAGTGATGCCTTGCAAAATCTGGACATTGTATTATCTAACTGCAACAAGCAGTTAACAACAATCAATAAGCAGCAGTTTATAAATGAGGATAACTGATAGTAATCACAGCAGCCATGTAACAGATCATGAGCGGAAAATGCTCCTTTCTTTTCAAGCTTCTTGAACTGGCAGCCCAAGTAATTAATCTACTTTTATTGTACCTTTTAATATTACTCTTTTTATAATTTTACTCTTGTGACTTTTCCTGATAAGCTATTGTATTTTTTTTAAACCAGCCCTGTCGCAGCACTGTTTGTACACACTGTATGTAACATGATTTGTGTACATAGCCTATTTAATTAAAAGTGAGGTTTATTGTAAGGTACGGCTTATATTTAGGTGTGCTCAATAGCACAAAAATTGAGGTATTTTTATTTGCTCCAGAGAGTCCTAATCTATTATCAACACTATGTAGACAAGCAATGGGTGCAACTTATATAAATAAGCTGTAGATATTGATTAAACAGGGTGTCCACAAACATTTGGACATGTAGTGAATCTCCATTTACAAACTTACCAATGTAAATGTGAAGTTTCTAGGAACAATTTCACTTAGCTAGAGATAATTAATCAAAATACAAAAAAGAATAGATGATTCAAGGCCTAGTCTTCACCCCACAGGGGAGCCGGGAGGGTTAAACCCATCGCGGCAGAGGAAGTGCCGTGGTTTCGAGCCACTTTGCCCTTTTAATTAACGCCCTGAACTTTGCTGTCCCTCCTTTAACCTGTCCTGTCACAGCCAATGAAGCCGCTGCCTTGAGCGAGCGATCGAAGGAGACACTCACAACACAGTCGTCAACCCGCCAGGGCTTCAGACTGCGGGAGAGAAAGAGAGAGAAAAAGAGAGAGAGAGAAAGAGAGAGAGAGGCCTCATAAAACTCACTTTGCAAATCCTGAGTTATTATGACCTGGCCGCAATAAATCGCTGTGGACCAGAAAAAAAAAAGAGAGAGAGAGGAGGAGAGAGAGAGAGAGAGAGTTAGAGAGGGACGAGAGTGCCTCACTGTTGCTCAGTTCCATCTCACATGTCGTCCGGACGGCACGGAGCGAAGGGACCGCGTGGATCAATGAAAACTCTCCGCAAAACAGCATTAGTACACAACGTCGCACGATCAGCTTACCCAACCAAAAAAAAAGAAAAAAAAAAAAAAAGCCCTCCCGCCGCCTCCCCGCGCTCAGCAGCCCCTTACTGGAAACAACTGATGCATTGTTGCAGTGAAATTAATCCTCCGAATTCATTAGCCGAATCAGATATTCAATCGACGCGACCCAAAATAATTATGTGCGGGCGAACGAACGAATGACAGACGACTCTTATGCCTGAGCGTTCCATTCAGCCGGCAGGCCTGCCTCGTTTTCAAAAGTGCTGGAAAATATGATACTGGCCAAGCTCATCATCATAATAACAAAACACCAGCCACATCTGAATCTGATTTATCTCTCGTTTTAGATTCGTCAGTGTCTCCTTTTCTATCCCGGGCCTCCCAGAGAGGAAATGAGTCGTGAAAGGTGCCAGTGTGATCTGCTGTCTGGATATGTCCTGCTCTCTGCTCTGTTCTCATCTTTAGAGCTTTTATTAATCTGTACACAATCTGAACGGGTGTCCTGGATTACAAAACAGGGGGGAAGAGAGAGAGAGAAAAAAAAAAAAGGTTTAAGGGGCTTTTTTTTAAACAAGCTAAACAAGTTATATAGACCTACATGATGAACGTGTAACCCCAATTCAATATGAAAAATCAACGTTTCTTTGATTTACTTTACTTTACTTTTAAACTTTTATTACATAACAGAAAATATAAACGCAACATTTTTAAATCTTAGACATGTCTTAGACACATTCCAAACGAAAGTGGTGATGGTAGCATTAAACAAAAAAAAAAGGAGATTGAGATCTTAGAGCAACATATATATTCTGTCTTCAAGATCTTGTTTATTCAGGATGCATTTTTTTAACAAGACAAAGCAAAACCACATGCTGCATACATTACAAAGTATTGGCTATGGAAGAAGAGGGTACTGGTACTGGTAGATAATGTGTGGAGAATTTTGACACAAAAAATGCAACAATGACGAGCCCATGTTGTACACCATCCAAACCTTATGTGCAAAAAAGAATGCGATCAAACAAAACCTGAAACCCTTCATCTGTTGATATCCCCACTGCCATATTACAATATTATAGTAAATATTGTTAGAAGGATTGTCTGCATAACAAAGCACTAAATGCTTTATGGTCCCAAATTTCTTCAGATTGTCTTGTAGGACTGAAAAACAAGCAGATAAAATAGGAAAAATCTTGGGTTCATTTTGTTTTTGTCAAAAATCAGTTACTATACTGTCCAACCAACTTTTTCAGCCAAACTTTATCTACATGTAAAATCAAATCACCTGTATTCACACTGTTGTTCCATGTATTATTACAGAAACTAGTTTTTGAGAACAAAGTATGTAATATTATCCCAATACATACTCAAAGACTCACTGGTCAGGTTTCATGTGGGGCAGGGTCGCAACTACATACTTTTTGGGGTGTATGCAAACGTAGTATCTGCTACGGTTCTGGGAGAGATACATTTTAAAATCTGAAGGGGGTGGGGGGTTGTGGGAGATATGTATTAAAATCATCAGCCGGGGGGGATACGTTCTAAAATCATCAGGGGGGGGGGGTGAAGAGATACGTTTTAAAATAATTATCGGGTGGGGGGGTGAGAGATACATTTTAAAATAGTCAGGGGGGGAAAGATACGTTTTAAAATCATCGGGGGGGGGGGTGGGGGGGGGGTTGCGACTGAGAGATACATTTCAAAATCATCAGCGGGGGGTTGGGGTGGGGGTGGGGGTGTGGTACGTTTTAAAATCGTCAGCGTCCTGTCCTTACTTTCCCACTGCGCTCCGCAAACCAGCAAGTTGGTGCAATGTTATTAGTGTACTAACCAGCCAAACCCTATTAAGACTATTAAGATTAGTATATAGTACCTATATACCTTATAGTATTAGTGTTAAGTAAATGTTAAGTTCTACTTTAATTGACCTTTTAATAGCACTATAAAAGACTAAAAGATGCTGCAGAGATGCTATTATACACTGCAAAAAATCTAAACATATATGCTTATATTAAGCAAAAAATATGTAATAGTAATTTGCCAATTGGGAAATTAAATTGTTCTTAGTAAGAGTTCTTGAATAAAGCAACTGCAAAGTCTCAAAAGCAGTGAAGTGAGACTTAAATTAAGACTTAAAGCAAAAATCACAGATTTTTTACATTAATTTGGACAGAAGAATCAGAATAACTTGATTGCTGACGTAAGACTGAATAAGATAATTATTCATAAAATACGCAAATTAATTTAACACTTACAATGCTTAGTAAAACAAAAATCTTATTAGAGAAAACAAAAAAATCTATTGCCTTAAAATTTCACTTGATAAATCTAAGAATTATTTTTTTTTAGTGTACAGCCTACAGTTTATAGGGACAAACATATTGGAACACCTGGTCTTTTTCATTGTTTCTTCTGAAATCAATTTGTTTAGCTCTGTTCTCATCTATAGAATGCATATTAATCCATACACAATAAACAATAGAGTCCCAGTCCCCAAATAGGTGCATGTATTGCATTAGGCATGGTGCCTACAGATTCACAGTAAAACAGAAAACACGTTAAAAGCACTTTTATATATGTTGACTTACGGTGCGCGTCCACTGGCACTTAAGCCCCGACGCATCCCATTCATTTCAATGGAGAGAGCCGTGCATGCTGGGTTGCGTTGCGTTGAGCGCAGCCCCGCCCTCCGGCAAGAAAGTTGAGCAGATCTCAACTTTATTCAAATGAATCCGGCCGCCGCGCTGCGTCTAGCCAATCAGGGAAGAGCAGGCTGTCACGCCACACACATACAAGCCTCACACATACAGAACAGGCGCCTTTCAAACACTGAAGAGAGGCTACAAATGGCGGAATATGGATTTATAGAACTGTAGATCACAGTGAGGTTTACTAAAAATATAAAATCTTAAAACTTATGATTGACTACATCTGTTGCTTCATTTGAATTCAAAAATGCCACGGACACACCCACACGTGGCGAGCTGAGAGATCTGGCACGATGGCATGCGTTAAAGAAAAGTGCCAGTGGACACGTACCATTATACTTGCTCATGTACAGAGGTAACATACATCTTTTTTTTAAATCAAAGCATTAAACAAAAAGAAAAGTAGATTAAGATCTTAGATCATATATTTTGTCTTCAAGATCTACAACATCTTTTCTAGGTATTTCTTTTTTTTAGGATGCATTTCTGAACAAGACAAAGCAAAACCACATGCTGCATACATTACCAAGTATTTTCTGTGGAAGAAGAGGCTACTGCTACTGTTACTGATACCGGACTGGACTGCTTGCACCCTGACTGGTCCCCAGTAGAGAATGTGTGGAGAATTTTGACACAAAAAATGCAACAATGACGAGCCCATGTTGTACACCATCCAAATCTTATGTGCAAAAAAGAATCCGACCAAACAAAACATCTGTTTTTTTTTTTTTTTTGTAAATCAGATACACTTCCATCTGTCCAGTACCCATACACTCTTCTTCCACAGTCAGGCCTTGGTTACATTGTCTTGTTGAAAAATGCATGTATCTCCCTGGAAAAGATGTTGTGTTTCTTCTGAAATCAATTTGGATATCCTGCTCTCTGCTCTATTCTCATCTGCGGAGCGCTTATTAATCCATAGACAATCTGACTGAGTGTCCTGGGTTACAAAACGGGGGGAAGAAAAAGAGGGAAGAGAGGGAGAGAGACAGTGAAAGAGATAGACCGGCAACATCATGTCCCATTTCTCGGCAAATATATCGAGTTCCTTTCTCTCCAAACATGATCGACATGTTGGGCCGCGACTCTGCCGTCCAGAAATCGCTCTTGCCGCCCGCTGATCGACACAGTGTAACCCTAGTCTCTCTCAGGGTGAAAAACACGATCCAGACGTCGAATCGCCCAATTAAACGGCGGCCTTCTGCAGCGAGGCCACGCGGCGAACACACGGCTCTTTCAGCGAGGCCCGAATAAAGTGTGGCCCAAATGCATCTAATTAACGGGGCTCCTCGTGAACCGTGTCCAAAATCACCTCTTTAAAATGTGCATGATTTTAGGCCGCATAAATTGGTGAATAGTTGCTCCACTGTGTCGCCAGAACGTGTCCTGTGCAGTCAATTAGTCTGAGCTCCCTCGTGCTCCAAATACAGTCCTGCACGCTGCCAGCGACGGCCGATGGTGTAAATTATACTGTACATCCCCCACGCGGTCCCGTCCGGCACCAGAGAGGGAGGGAGCTGAGCTGATTTCCAGCATAAATCCAGACAAATTACAGACAAAGGTGAAGGAGTGATTGCTGCAAAATGACAGAACTGTGGATATTAGGCCATACTCAGCACACTGAAAGTACAAAAGTATTGGGACACTTGCTTCTTAATTGATTTGCTCCAAAAATAAGGATATATAAAAAAAGAGATTTTATAGAATAGACCTGATTTTGTTAAAAACTGTCTCTAATTTCTAGTGTTTTTTTTCTACTATATTTTGGAGCATTGCTGTGAGGATTTGATTGCATTTAGAGAAAAGCGTGTTAGTGAGATCAGGAAGTCAGGAAGATCAGGAAGATGATCACCACCGTAGACTAGCGGTGTCCCAAAGCCTCAATATTAGTCACACAGACAGCTCTGGAAAATATTAAAAGACCACTTCAGTTTCTGTATCATTTTCTCTGATTTTGCTATGTATATGTATATGTTTGAATACAATGAACACTGTTGTTTTATTCTATAAACTACAGACAACATTTCTCCCAAATTCCTAATACAAATATTGTCATTTAGAGCATTTATTTGCAAAAAAAAAAAAAAGGGAAATGGCTGAAATAACAAAAAAGATGCAGAGCTTTCAGACCTTAAATAATGCAAAGAAAACAATATTCATAATCATTTAGTTTTAAGAGTTCAGAAATCAATATTTGGTGGAATAACCCTGGTTGGTTTTTAATCACAGTTTTCATGCATCTGGGCATGTTCTTCTCCACCAGTCTTACACACTGCTTTTGGATAACTTTATGCCTGCACTCCTGGTGCAAAAGTCAAAAGTTAAAGCAGTTCAGTTTGGTTTGATGGCTTGTGATCATCCATCTTCCTCTTGATTATATTCCAGATTTTTTCAATTAGGCAAAAAAAAAAAACCATGTTTAAATGCTCTCTTATTTTTTTCCAGAGCTGTATGAAACAGTCTAACGTGAATGTCACATGCTTATATTGCGTTCATTTCTTTAAAGAAATTAAATATATGTACAGAAATCTTCAAGCTTTTTTTATTTTTGCACTGTATGTGCACAGAGACTATAGGTTTGGGTAACCTGAAGGATACATCAGTTGTGTCCTTAAAATCAAGGCTGTAATTTTCACCTGTTAACAAAGAGTCTTTTACGTTGAAACACTTCTATAAAAATTAAAAAGTGAGCTCAAAACATCTCTTATGTTCTCTGGTGGTTGGCTACAGAAGTACAACGTTTAAGCCTGCCCATTCCTGTGTAAGTAAACAGAGCAGAAAGCTCAGTGTAGAACTTTAATCTAAAATAACCCAGTCTATTTTCTACAGTTAACAATTCTGCAAGTTCTCTAAACTCTAATATACCTACCCAGGTTTTTCATCCCACTCAAAACCTTTTATAGATGTTATTTGGTGATATTTAAAGAAGTATGGCGACCAGGTGATTGGCAGCTGTGGGCAAGTTGATGGACAGCTAATACCGGCTGTCTGACGCTGTGAGCGCTTGATGTGATGTGCTCGCAGTCATGTGCGGTTGATTGAGCAGTCATAGTGTGCCAATCATGTTTTTCTTGTTTCTGATGAGAGTCATGTTGAGTAGCTGTGCACTCTCATGGTACACAGTCAGGGGGAGGGGCTTACCACCAAGTAAAAAGGGTGGGGTTTAGTGGTGGTCACATGACCTCACCTCCTGTCTTTACTGAGCATGCTCTGGTTCCAATTTTCCTTTTTTTGCAGGCATTGATAGCATTTCCTGAAGCAAACACAGAAGGTTGCACAGCTAACACAGCTTTAACATGGCTCACACCAATCACTAAGGTATCCCAGGTCATGGGATGATGTTGCTAGGTGGATGCTATGGTGTTGCTAAGTGGTTGTTAATGTGTTGCTAGGTGTTTTTTTATGGTATCCCAGCTGGTTGCAATGGTATTGCTAACTGGTTGCTAAGGTGTTGCAATGGTATCTGTGATGGTTGATATAGTGTTATTAAATGGTTGCTAAAGTGTTACTATGGTATTTGTGGTGGTTGCTAATGCGTTGCCAGGTGGTTGCTAAAGTGTTTCTATGATAACCATGGTAGTTGCTATAGTGTTGCTAAGTGGTTGCTAGGTGGTTTCTATGGTGTCCCAGCTGGTTGCAATAGTATTGCAAACGTGTTTGCTATGATATTGCAATGGTATCTGTGATGGTTGCTATGGTGTTACTAAGTAGTAGCTAAGGTGTTGCCATGGTGTCTGTGGTGGTCACTATGGTGTTGCTAATTATTTCTATGGTATCCAGTGTGTTGCTATCCTAAGGTTTTGATATGGTATATGTCTGGTTGCTATGTTGGTGCTAAGTGGTTGCTAAAGTATAACTATGGTATCCATGGTGGTTGCTATGGTGTTGATAAGTGGTTGTTAAGGTATTGCTAGGTGGTTTCTATGGTATTCCAGCTGGTTGCAATAGTATTGCTAACTGGTTGCAAAGTGTTTGCAATGGTATATGTGGTGGTTGCTTTTGTGTTGATAAATAGTTGTTTAGGTGTTGCTAGGGGGTTGCTAAAATGTTGCTTTGATATCTGTGGTGGTTGCTAACCCAGCTGGCCACCAACGTCAGTAGACG
Source organism: Astyanax mexicanus (assembly GCF_023375975.1). Lineage (NCBI taxonomy): Eukaryota > Metazoa > Chordata > Actinopteri > Characiformes > Acestrorhamphidae > Astyanax > Astyanax mexicanus. The sequence goes on along the minus strand of NC_064412.1, from coordinate 50,348,343 downwards.
TTAATTTCAGGTTGAATATTGGTCATGACGTCATATAACAAACATTTTATGTCAGGATAACGTCTAATTCTGTTGCATGCCAGCAGGGAAGGCATTGATAAGTGGTTGCTCAGGTGTTTCTATAGTATCCATGGTGGATCATTGGTGGTTGCAGTTACCTGCCCTTATTGAGTACATACATGTTGGTGGCTCTCTGGCTTAAGTGCATGTGAAGATGCATGGAACTGAATGGGAGGAACAATGGATGAAAAAATGACAAATAGATGAGTGCATGGCTGTGGATCATAGGTTGGAGACTTTAGGGTAGCACTTTCTATGAATGTCATCTCTATAAGACTCTATAAACATACTCATAGCACATTATAATGCATTCATAAGGCATTATAAACATGGCTATATATTTATAAAAATGTATAGTCCATCATATCCATGTTTATTATGCATCATGAATTGTGATCATAATGCATTAATAGCTGTTTATAATGTTATACGTTAATACCAAGAAACTCAGTCCCAGCTTGCAGAATTATGCATTATCACTAAAAAAGCTTTTAACTTTTAAACACAACCTATGTAATACTTTAAATATATTTTGAACCCCTCATGAATTATACTTAATATATTCTTTAATATATTATTAGTATTATTAGTATTATTATAACAGGTCTTTGTGTGCTCCAAGTAAAGTGACAGACTTTCTTTGTGGGACTAGATTATAAATGATATATATATATATATATATATATATATATATATATATATATATATATATATATATATATATATATATATATATATATATATATATATATATGGTAACACTTTCTATGAATGTCATCTCTATAAGACTCTATAAAAATACTCATAACACATTATAATGCATTCATAAGTCATTATAAACATGGCTATACATATTTATAAAAATGTATAATTTATCATAGCCATGTTTTTTATGCATCATGGACTGTGATTATAATGCATTAATAGCTGTGTTTATAACATGTTATACATCAATACCAAGAATTTCAGTTGCATCTTACAGACTGTATCATATAATCATATAAATATATTTTCAACCACTGATAAATGATTCTTGCCTTGAACATAATATTAATCATATAGTAAACAGTCAGTTATAACGTATTATAACAGGTCTTTGTGCGCTGTAAGTAAAGTGTCAGACATTCATTGAGGGATTACATTATTAACGATAGATATATACTATTTTAACATATATATTATAAGCACAGCCTATAATGTATTATGATCACAAGTCATAATGCTTTATAAACATGGCTATAATGGGTTATGCATTTTTATAAATATTTATAGCCATGTTTATAATGCCTTATGGTTGCATTATAATATGTTATGAATGTGGTTATAGAGTCTAATAGAGATGACATTCATAGAAAGTGTTACCATATATATATATATATATATATATATATATATATATATATATATATATATATGGTATGTTCGGAAGTTAATGGGAGGAATGAGGGATGGAAATAAAACTACAAATAAATGAGTGTGGGTCAAAAAGTGTACCCAAAATGGTGCAAATTGGTAAAGCAGAAGTAGCAGTAGATGGGTGTGCATTCATTCTTAATGGGGAAAAATATAAATATGATAAAAAAATCTGTATACTAGCACACATCATGTGAATATCTCAAAAATTGTTTAGTAATAACAGTACTGCAAACTGAGCTTATTAAATTGTTATCAGCAGAGTTTATAAGACAGCCAGTGGTTGAAAGTGTTGGTTAAACCACACGGTAGATGGCAGATGAACCCTGGCGACATGTGTTGTTATGAAATGAGGTTATCTATTGCCGTGGCCCATGCTGTGTGCCAGCCGCGGCCTACGCTAAGCTATGGCACAGCTGTTCTTCAGCGCTTCACGCCTTTTTGCTAATTGCACGAGGACTCTAATGATGACCTATTTCTCTGGGTATTTTTAACCCCATAAAAACAACGTGTGACTTGATCAGATTAATGGGGGGGTTGTTGTTTTGGAGATATGGGTTAATTAAATGCCCAAGCTCGTGAAAGGCAACACATTTTCCCATGAAGGGGAAAGGGGAAGTGTTGTATAGAGTGACTCTGTGAATCAAATCAGTGCACCTTTTAATGAGGTGCTATCAGTTTTGGTATAGAACATGCAGTCACAGTCATTCCTTTATTTCATGTTATTGTTCTGTTCTGTTGGTTGCTTGTTTGCTTTGTGGTAAAAAAAAAAAAATTTATTTCTAAAAATGTAATTTGTTTGAAAGAAGAAATATTGTGTATATAATGTATAGTAATGTTAGAAAGTTCATTTGACTTAAATAATGAACAATTATATTGAATATTGTATTTCAGAAAATGCAGAAAGCTGGCATGCTAACACCCTGGGAGTGATGTAGCACAACACTGAAAGCTGGCATGCTAACACTGTAGTAGTGATGTATGACAATGCAGAAAGCTGGCATGCTCACACTGTAGTAGTGATGTAGGACAATGCAGAAAGCTGGCATGCTAACACTGTAGTAGTAATGTAGAAACATTCCAAAAGCTGGCATGCTAACACTGTAGTAGTGATGAAGCAGAACACTGAAAGCTGGCATGCTAACACTGTAGTAGTGATGTAGGAACATTCCGAAAGCTGGCATGCTAACACTGTAGTAGCGATTCCAAAAGCTGGCATGCTAACACTGTAGTAGCGATGTTGGACAATTCCCAAAAGCTGGCATGCTAACACTGTAGTAGCGATGTTGGACAATGCTGAAAGCTGGCATGCTAACACTGTGGTAGTGATGTAGGACAATGCAGAAAGGTAGTATGCTAACACTGTAGTAGCGATATTGGACAATGCTGAAAGCTGGCATTCTAACACTGTAGTAGTAATGTAGAAACATTCCAAAAGCTGGCATGCTAACACTGTAGTAGTAATGTAGAAACATTCCGAAAGCTGGCATGCTAACACTGTAGTAGCGATGTTGGACAATTCCCAAAAGCTGGCATGCTAACACTGTAGTAGTAATGTAGAAACATTCCAAAAGCTGGCATGCTAACACTGTAGTAGTGATGTAGAAACATTCCGAAAGCTGGCATGCTAACACTGTAGTAGTGATGTAGAAACATTCTGAAAGCAGCCATGCTAACACTGTAGTAGTGATGTAGGACAATGCAGAAAGCTGGCAAGCTAACACTGTAGTAGTGATGTGGGACAATTCCAAAAGCTGATATGCAGCTTTTGCCCACTGTGTATAAGAGTCAAGAATATCGAAATTACATAAAATTAGTATTAGTGAATCAGATTGCCATTTGTCTTGTAGTCCTTCTGGGATCTAAACCAAACCATCTCCATTTACTAAAAATGCATTATCAATATTTATTGGTATTTAATCTTTCTTTGCTTATTAGCTTATTAGTATTTTAGAAGAATACTGAAAGAGGCTGCAGCACACTGTGTTTTGCCTGCTACTGTGTTCCATACCTGGCAACCAAGGGGTTTTAAATAGGGTAAATAAGACTAGGTAATGGGCATTAAGTAAGGTTGGAGGAGCCTAAAACACAAACATCTCTTCTGTTTGAAGACGCCAGAGCTTAAACTATGCATGTTTCCTTAATTTCAGATAATTTTATACATCGTTAATGTTTTAATATTGCAAATTATATGTTTTTCTTTCAATTGTATTGAAATGGCAAATATTTATTGCAAAATAAATAAAAAGATTCTGTTTCAATGGCAAATATGGTAGGATTTCCTGGTGTTCTTGCAGCGACCGTGGCCGGCAGAAGGACGCAGGATCATTGCCCACTTCTCTTTGTAGAACGCGGTGAGTTCAATAACATCAGATCAATGGTCATCAGGCCCTCCATGATGAGGGGGACTATGTGACAGTAATGTTGGTCAATGGCCATTTCCAGATGGTTCCAGCCCCTCTTTATTTCCTCTCTCAATCGAAGGCCTTAATTACTAATAGCAAACATATAGTTTAGCTCTTATGCACACAGCCTGATGAGTGCTTCCCTGAGAGTGGAGGTCATTACAGAGGGCATTCGTAAATGCAGTTTTAAATGGCCAATCTGTGTGATATTTCCGTGCTAAGTAATGAAATGATTCAGATGTGCAATATAAAATATAAAGGAAACGTTCTTAAGAAGGTTTAACCTCTGGTATCTTTAGACAGCAAAAATGTATCTAGTATGTTCTTCTTTGAATTGATTATTAAAGAATGGAAATCTGTTCTGTGATCCCACCCACTGCCCTGCCCATTCCCAAGTCCTACTGTATGTCTACATCCTGGGTTGCCAGATATAGAACACACCAGAAGCTATAAAGCTTCATGATCAGAGTAGTTAAACTACTAATAAATATTGGCAATGTTTCTGAATAGAAGGAGACAGAGATAGATGGAGCTTAGAGTCCAGAAGGACTACAAGACGGATGTTGAGCTGAACATCATGTAGGGTTAGCTAACTTTAGCTAGCTGTTTTTTTCCAGCCACTTTCAAAGACAGGCATATTAAACAATTTCAACATTTAAGCCTTCAAAGCATTCAAAGCAGCAAGTAGTTGAGATATGAGGTAAAGTGCTGGATAGTGCAAGAGTAGTAAAAAAAGGGGGTTTATCCTGCTTTTTTTGTTGGAGTAACTGTCTCTACTGCCCAGAGAAGTGTTTCTATTTTAGATTTTAGGAGCATTGCTGTGAGGATTGAATTACATTCACACACAAGAACATTCAGGATGTTAATAAGAGCGCGAACCCGACTTTTAACTCAACAGTAAACAGAATTAAGAATAAAAAAAACATTGCTGATCCTTTAAATGAGCTGCTGGCGTACCTTCACAGCATGAACGCACAAGTGTGTTTCCTCTGTTGAGACACACAAAAGCGCTGCGCTGTTAAGATACGAACGCGCCAAAGTCAGAGCTCACCTGACTCTTAAAGGGAATGTGAAGTGACACACTGGTTGGTTTATTTTTGTATGTTACACCCAAAACACACCCGTGATTAATTAAGAGGATTAGCACACGTCTTTTACGCATTTTGAGCTGCGTGGTCTGCAATTGGCCGGTGCGCTAAAAAAATCACTAAAAAGGGCTCATAGTGCAAGTCACTTCTTTAAATCCTTCTTATTTTCTTTATCTTTTCTTCCAATAAATCATTTGTCAAATGCCGGGCATGGCTTGTTACCTTTAACGTAAGTTGATTTTCCCCATGTGGCCTTTAAAAAAATAAATAAAAAAATGTGCTCCACCTGATTAATCATCAAAACTATCAGCAGATTGCACAATTACCACCATAATCAATACTGACAGCCCAGAAATAGACATATAATTACACATGCTACACACAAAGACATTAACGTGCGAAGAAAACACGACATGAAGCACAAAGACAATAATACAGTGTTTTAATGCCCCTCAGAACATGACGTCAGGTCCAGCAGCGACGGCGGCGGCCATAAATATTTCAGAGAAGTTGTGTGTCAGGCCGGTGACACGGCCGGTGGCAGCCGGGCCCTCGCCTCGCCGCCTGAATTAAAGATGTGTTCTGCTCAAACACCGCGGCCCGCTCCGATTAGCCACAAACAGTAATCTGTCACTTAGCTGCGGGCCGGCCGGGTCCGTTTGAACTGATGTATACGGGCCTGTCGCGCTGCTCTACAGGCCAGTGTAATGGGACTTCATTGATCGGCCGGTCTCACCCTGATTGAGTTAGATAATTAAAAAAGCCTCTTGTATCTGTTCCATTAAGGATTGTTTGTGCAGCTCCTTTTTTGTACGCACGGCTCTCGCCGCTCTTGTGAAGTGGAGCGCTTTGAGAGTCCTTTTAGCTTTTGTCTTTCATTCCCGTTCCTCCGTTTTATCTCTCCTCCACCATCAAATGCATTCTATTTGTTGGAACGTTTAGCTAAATTATTCTGCTTCTGCTGCGATCATCATTTATGGATTAAAAAAAGACATGAAATGACATGAAATATAATGTTCGTGTCAAAACGCCCTACATTTTTCAGGAGGTGTCAGCAACCGTCAATCTTTCATGAAAGCTCATTTTATCAGTAATAATTAAAACCATCTGGGATTTAGGAAAACACAGAATCGGGGAGTAGGAGATCTGTTAGGAAATGGCTTTCAAAGATATTAAAGATTTTGGCAAACTTTTATAACTGATACTGAACTGGTAGTGCATGCAAAGCTGTGTGTACTGTACATGAGTGTGTGTGTGTGTGTGTGTGTGTGCATAGTAAAAAAAAAAGTAAAGCATTGGATCGACTTTATTCCAACATGTTTAATATTAATGTATAACAATATCTCGGTGTGTATGTTTTACAGTATGCGTTTGAGTTCTATATATTTTTTTCATACACTGCAAAAAAATCCATTGGCAAAAACTAGACAAAAATATATAAATATATAAATTGAGACATATGTGCTTATGTTAAGCAAATACATCTGCCTAATGGGGTAAGCAGTTTTTCTTACTAATTGTTTTTAAAATAAGCAATCACAAAGTCTCAAAATAAGTGAAGTCCGACTTAAGTCAAGCAAAATCACAGATGTTTTGGATTAAATTAGCACACAAGAATCAGAATAACTTGAACTATGAGTTTTTTTTATTTTGAGTTTAAATGACTTAAAATTATATGAAATTCTAATTAAGACGTATTAAGATCATTATTTCGTAAATTATCCAAATAATCTTACACTTACACAATGGTAGATAAGTTCACCTGCTAAGATTTAGGTTTTGTAGTGTATAGATGTAATATACCTGTAAGAATATTTTACATATTTTATTTATAATGAAAAAAAATAATTTATAGAGAAAAAAAATAAGTAGAAAAAAAATATTTTTAACCCTCCTATGTTCATAAAGAAATACAATAAAATATTCTCACTACCTATCCATTCCTCTGTACAAGAGTACAGCCAACATTAACATGAGATTATTATTCCAGATAATTAATTCTACATTGAGCTAAGATAGAGGATCTATAAATGTCCCCTATATCTAAACCATTACAAACCATAATCAGTTATGGTTTGTTGCAAATTTATATACAATTAATTTCTATTGTTAAACCTCAGATCTTTCTAGATCTTCTCTTACTTGATCTTTTTTTTTATCAGTGAGCTTTAAACTTTGATATTAACATATTTCTTATATATAAGTTATAACTTTTATCTAACCAGATCAATAATTTAATCAGTAATGATCATTGCTTTTAGATTCACATAATAAATGACTCAAATGGTATTCTACTGTTTGGCAAACAACAGGCCACTATTGCCTTATCTATTTATGTGTCGTAACTGCTTATAAATGTTTTGTAAAGCATTTATATCCTTATTAAAAACTGCTAATGAGCTCCCTTATGAACCATTTGTAAACCCTTAAAAAGTTAGTGTTATTATTAATATTATAATTTTTTTTTCAAAAATGTATCTAGGAAAATTGTCCCACCCATTCAGCTGCGTCTCAGCTCTATGACCCCACAACAACCAGGAGGGTGAAGATTAGCACATGCCTCCTCCGATACATGTGAAGTCAGCCACCACCTCTTTTCAAACTGCTGCTGATGCAGCATTACCGAGTAGCATCACAGTGCACTTGGAGGAAAGCGCAGCGACTTGGTTTCCATACATCAGCTCACAGACAGCCTTGTTTTGATCAACATCACCCTTTGGATTGATGAGGGGAAAGAGCATCATCTACCCACTCAGACAGAGCAAGGTCGATTGTGCTCTCTCAGGGCTCTGGCAGCTGATGGCAAGCTGCATGACTGGGATTCAAACAAGAAGTTGTTTTTTTTTTTTGTCTTATTTTTAAGTGACACCTATTTGTTTAGTCCATTCCTACTCTTACTGTACTGTTGCTGTGAGTGTTGGCGAGTGGCAGGTTGCGTGCCGGGTCTGTGTAATTCCTGGCCTCTCCGCTCCCGCTCTCTCTCTCTTGCTCTCTCTTTTTTGTCTTCTGCTGACATTGTGCACCACCCTGTATCTGTTTCTACCTCCTCTTTTCCTCCCTTCCTCCCCATGCCCATGTGGTGGCATGTGTATGTGCCGTGTGTGTCCGTGTGTGTGTGTGTGAGTGTGTGTGTGTGAGTGCATGCAGTGGCACTGAAAATAGCCGAGCGGCGCTTATTAACAGATTAGGTGTTGCAATGAAGCCGCGTGGCTGGGGCTCTGCGGGCCAATATTGTTCCTCTAGGACAGCAATTACGGCTGATTGACATGTTTGCATGCGGGCTAGAGGCTGCGAGATGGAGCCGAGATGAAGGACGGACTGCTCTTCCTCGTGGGCTGATGCCAGGGCTGTTGTGGCATCCGGCTCTGCCCACGCTTCGCCAATCCAATCACAGCAATTTGTATCAAACGCTGCAGACGTAGAGGCAGGGTGAGGAAGGTAGATGATTTTGTCTGTGAAAACCGCCTGTTAAACACGCTGAAACAACGCTGCCGCCGCCGCCACTGTTACCGTCACCAACAACAACACCGTTCACTTCCAGACACACACACACTCACACACTTGTCCGTGTGCTTGGACTGTCCCGGCAATTTGTCGAGCATGAGGCTGTATATAAATAATAGATGAAGTGTGTGGCACTGACAGTGATAGTGGAGATGATGAACATGATAACCTGATGTCAGCTCCTCGCCATATTACTCACTCAGGCCGCGCCGCTTCCACCGCCGGAAAAGCAGCAAATTAAACCCGCTGTTCCCAGACACTGATAACCCTCGCCGGTGCCCGTCCCTCACCTCTCGGTCCCGGCCACGATAATGAGGCCTTTACGCTGCTCTCCTGCACACGCCTGCATTTCACTCCCCGCCATTACACCGCCGGAGTCATCACCGCTACAGCTCAGGGCGCTCAGCAGCTGAAGACGAGGACAAAAAATACCACTTAATTACTAAAAAAAAAAAAAAAAACACTCAAGCTTTTTTTGTGTTTTTGTGGGAGTGAGATACACTATATGGAGAAAAGTATAAGAGGCCACTTAAAAATTATGAGATTTTTTAGTTTTTTAGCAAATTGAAAACCTCTGGAATATAATCAAGAAAAAGGATGAAAAAAATGGATGATCACAAGCCATCAAACCAAGCTGAACTGCTTGAGTTTTTGCACCAGGATTAAAGGCATAAAGCTATCCAAAAGCAGTGTGTAAGACTGGTGGAGTTGAACATGATGCCAAGATGCATGCTAAGAAAAATGTAATTAAAAACTACAGGGCTGTTCCAACAAATATTGTTTTATGAACTCTTAAATCTTTCTTCATTATTTGAGGTATTTGAGGTCTAAAAGGTCTGCATCGTTTTTTTCTCATTCCCTGCAAATAAATGCTCTAAATGACAATATTATCATTTGGAATTTCATTGGGAGAAATGTTGTCTGTAATTTATAAAATAAAACTGCAATGTTCAGTTTACTCTAACAGATACCTATAAATACTGAAGTGGTCACTGAAGTGGTCACTTAATCAAAAACATACAGTAGTTACACCCAGACCAGAAGCAAGTGTGAGATTATAATTCTATTCAGAAGGAAGATAAAAGATACAAGCAACAATACGTTTTTAAACTTTTAGACTGATATGGGAACTCTAGCTCATATGTATTGAGCTACACATACAAGAGTAGTGTGTAATGCATGTATAAAGCATCTCAGCATGTTGCGAGTTGTAGAGGTTCCTAATGGAGTTCTGTGATAATCCATCTCATGCAGCTCTAATATTTTCACTTGAGCTCCTGCAAATTGTGTGGTATGAGTGGAGTGTTAATAGTGCGTCCAATAGCATCCTAAACATTTTTTTTTAAATGAAGTATAGGTCTGATGATGTGTGTGGCTGTTTTTGTCTTGGTGAAGACCTTATCAGATTTGAATTTCACTTTACGCATGAAAAGACATCATTTGATTATAATCACACCACTCAAACTGCATTCATTGGTGGTCAGAAATGGATTTTGTCCACTTTTAATACAAGAGTGTAAACAGAATTTGAGTCCCAGAACTGTCAATTTGATACGGTTTTATCCATTTCCATGCAGTAGAATGATAATAAAATCGGATAATATATTCATACCACATATTATAACCCTACTATATGACTGGAATAGATATAGATTTTGAACAAGGGTAGGTTAGAGAAAGTCCCCGGAGTGAGAATCTCGTCTCAGGATGAAAGTTTGACCCCGCTGACCGCCACTGTTGCTCTGCTGAGAGGAGTGAAGGGAAGGGCAGTGAATTAGGATTGTCTTTGCGAGCTGCCGAGTGGCAGGTCTCGCTCAGCCTGTCGCTTAATTAGCATCAAAGCCTCTCTCTCTCTCTCTCTCTCTCTCTCACTCTCTCTCACACACACACACTCTCTCTCTCTCTCTAGCTCTCGGACGGCGGTGGCACCTGAGAGATGAGGAAAGAAGAGAGTGAGGCCTTCATGTCCTAATTACACCCCGGCACTCGCCTTTTGATCAGGGACGCCTGCCTCACTCTCCGGGGCTCTGCTCCATAGATGTTAATCAAATAAATGTGTCCTGTAAATGGGTGGTGTGTGTGCACTCCCCCCTGCAGTCCCGCCTAGCCCTCCGTCGCCCTCCGCCCGCACCCGCCAACTCGCTCGCCGAGTTTAAAGGCAGAATATTGTGAGGTCCAAGTGTTCGCCTCGCCTCATCTCGCCTCGACTCCTTGTCTTTCAAAGCTGCGAGTTTTGATGTTCAATCAGAATTTCTCTCTCGCCCCCTTTGCTCGCCCTTCTCACAGCTTTCAAAGCCAAACGAAGCCTCTTAATACTGAAACACCCATCCATCAGCGCGACGCAAGGGAATATTTGAGGAGGTTTATTTTTTTTAACTCCGCAGCCTCCACCCGCGAATGAAGCCATGTTTTGACGCTGTCGCGTCTGATCAGTCGCCGCTCAGATGGTGCATAAAGCAACAGAGAACTTGTTGAGTTGAGTTTTCGAGTTATGAATCTGTTTTACTTTCTAATTACTATAAATATACCAGTTATTAATGTGCGACAAACTTTTTTTCGCAAGCCACTCCCCTCCATCTCAATTAAGACCTTTTAGAAGTTAACTCTCTGAAAGGAAAGAGAGGAATTGGAGGAAGGATCTTGATCGGGGAAAACTTTACAAACATCTCATGTCCCTACAGTATCTTACAGTCTGGGCCAGGCATGTCGCAATGCTCATCGCTTTTTTACACCCTATCAACAGACTATTTTTTACGTCTTCCACCTGCGTTGTTTAAAAGGCAATGTTGCTTTTAAATACATCTACATGTATGGCCATGGCCATGGTGGTCTAGAAATGAGGTGTTTTCAGGGTAAAGTTTTACAGATAGTATTGCTATCTTGGCAACAGAAAACACAAGCGATCCACTGACTGAAAACAACATAGAGAGACATCAACAGTCAGATGTTTATTGCTATCTTGGCAGGGAATTGTCAACACAGGTGCATCCCCATAGCATGTACCAATTGGCAGCTGTCATTCACATTTACACCAACAATAAACAGAATAGATGCAGAAGAAGTGTTGGATGTTAAAATAGCAATCCACCAAAGTCAGAGTGCATCTGTCTCTTAATTGGTTTATTTCACCTCACGCCCAAAATATAGAGCGTGTTTCAAGACATACAAGGTGTACTTTTCCCGTCATTATGATAGCAAGGACACACCAACATGCCCTTAATAAAGCTACAAGATGCATGGTTGACGGCTCACCTATAGATCGCTAAAATAGTAAGGGTTTCAAAGTATGTAGGCAAAAATTAGTAGATCATGTCGCCACTTAGCAGAACTGGGAAACCTGCTCATTTATTGTTTCTTTTGAAACTGAAAGTAATAAAACTATTTTTTAAACTATGCAGCATTCCTACTGTTGGATTCCCAAATATTTGAATAATGCACCATCATTCCAGAGAACACAGTTCCACTGCTCCACAGCTGGGGGGCTTTATAACCCCTCTATGGTGCTACAAAAAAAGTTTGTGTCAACAATAGGTGCAACTTAAAGTAGAAGAATACATTCTTTAAAAGCAGTGTCTACAAACATTTGGACATAAACTGTATGTCAACACTCCTACCTCTGTCTTTTTTATGTGTGTGCTGGTGTGTGTCTGTGGTGATGGCTACTACTGTGTTAGTCCCTGAGGCTCTGTCTTCAGGTGTGACGGTTCCAGCAGTGAGGGGAAGGTGTGTAACAGAGTGTGTATGGCTGCAGGAGGGAACCAGACTTCATGCTGAGGTGTTGAAAAATGATTTAAAAAATATATATATATATATTCTGTCTGATGGTGTTAAATATTATATTCTGCAATCATTCAGATGCTTCTGTTTAAATTCAAATGGTAGTCGAATGAAATAGTTGAAAAAGGGTTACACTACTTTATTTACACTCTAATCAAGTTAAATGCTTTGTCCCTAGAGAATTTAAATAAAGGTTTTGGGTTAATTTTACACAGGAAGACAACACTGTACAGTTTGCACTGTGCAGTGTGGATTCCTGTATTGCATACAATGATTTCAGGAGGACTTCAGTACCACCATAAACCTGTGTAGGAAAAAAATCAGGAGGCAGATCACCTGAGTAGTAGCCACATGTTTTAGCCTTATATAAGGCGCTTATTTGCCTTTTAGTCTTTGCTGAGTATTGATGATTCTATCCTCGTACAACATGTTATCCATTTTTGACCTTGTTTTGTTTAATGACCTTGATTCTTGCCTACCCTTTAAGACTGCCCTGTCGTGTATGACCTCTGGACTGCTTGCCTAGTCTGGTATGATATCTCCTTGTTACTGATGTTTGCCATTGTTTGACTATGCCTTTGCCTGATATTTTTGTAAATAAAGTATATTTTTATCTGCATCTGCATGTGCCTGAATTCTGCATTGCCATTACAAAAAATTCAAAAGAATCCTCAAATGTCTATGGTGCTTCTTAGTTAAGTGGTCTGTACAGACCATGCTGATACGTTTTATCACCAACAAATTCACCCAAAACCACCTTGTTAAGTGTGTTTTTTGTTAACGGTGGTGGAAACAATGATGGTACCTATTAAATAAATTCTGTTTCCATGCTCTCCAACGTTAAAAACAGGTAAACTCATTGGGAAATAGTGAGAAAATGATACCTAGTCTGTTAATTATCTGCTACAACTTTAAATGTCATGTCGTGTACCCAAGGCTTAAGGCTCTGCTCCATGGTAAGCATGCTCTGCCCTTCTTCCCCCTTCAGATCTCCACTGCCCTGCTGTTCAGACTGGACACCCTGTCACATTTCCACAGGGACATGATAATCACTGGTATTACTAGCACTCCACTCTGCAGTGAAAAGGACAGCTTTGTTACTATATTAGGACACAATCTTGTAGACCTCAGTGTCACTGCCTCTACAGGAGGTCAAATAATGCCCTTTATAACAGAAACACGTTGTGGCATTGTCTGCTTTAATCTTTCTAAGTCTGGATTCTGATACAACATACAAACCCAAGCTGCGCTGGTTCAGGGGGGACAGGAATGCAGTGTTTAGAACGAAGGCGGAGGGGCTGAAGACAGGACTGAGCTGTTTGAGCTCGGTGGAGAGATAATGACAGACGAGTAAACAGAAGGAATTAACTTTCAATCCCACGAGTTTAAAACGTACGTGCGTTCAATCAAAACACTTGATTGGACTTGATTAGAGCCGCAAAATCAAAAGGACATCGAAACAACAAGCCAAATACACAATCGCTTCCATGCCAGTTTTGGACGGTTTATACGTAGACACTTTCTTGTCATTGTAAGGGGAATTCTGGGTCTTGGTGACGAACATGTCAAAATAAATCCACCACACACACTAACAAATCCCTTTTTTGCTGATTCCTGGTCAACCCCAAGTGTGATGGGAATGATTGTCTGGTCAACTTAATTGAATTAGTTAATATACATTCAGTTCTGCATTTCAGGCCTGCAACACATTCTGAAAAAGTTGGAATGGAAAAGCATTTACCACTTTGTATTGTTTCCATTCCGTGTCACAACATTTAAGTGGCATTTTGGCACCAATCCCAATAAAATGCAGTTACTCAGTTGCATTTTTCCCATTATTCCCACAATCTGCAACAGTATGTAATTTTTGTTTCAAACCTGTACCCTTTGTTTCCCACAGACATGCGTTCCTAATCTGTGTGTAATCATGTGGTTTTGCATTACCTTGTTGGAAAATGTATAGAAGTCCTTTGAAAGCAGCGTACTTCGTGTTGGATGGATGGATGGATAGATAGATAGATATATAGATAGATAGATATCTTTGCATTAGGAGTACATTAGTAGAAAACTCTCTGTCTCTTTTTTCCCAATATAAAAGACGAGTACAAAATCTGATCAACATTATTATTATTATTATTTTTTTATGTATTTGCAAGCTGTCTGCGACCCACTTTGTTTTTTTTTTTTTTCAATTTATTTACATTTTTATTCTTCCCAATTACGCAACTCACTCATTAGGACTCACCCTATCACTAGTGATGCCCCAACACACCAGGAGGTGAAGACTAGCACATGCCTCCTCCAACACATTTAAAGTCAGCCACCGCCTCAGCATTGCTGTGTAGCATCACAGCGCACTCAGAGGCAAGCACAGCGACTCGGTTCTGATACATCAGCTCACAGATGCCTTGTGCTGATCGACATCACCCTTTGGAGTGACAAGGGGAAAAAGCACCATCTACCCACCCAGAGAGAGCAAGGTCGATTGTGCTCTCTCAGGGCTCCGGCAGCTGAAGGCAAGCTGCATGAACAGGATTCAAACCAGTTATATCCCGATCATGGTGGCAGCGCCTTAGCACCTTAGGAACCTCCCGATCTCAAAGTTGAGAATCGCTAATCTATAACATCAACCTGAAACAAAAACATGCCCTATACTGGTCAAGAGCAAACATGGTGAACGTTCATAAACATACTAATAAAATAAAACATACTAATAAAACTCACTTTTGTATATTTTAGTGCACCTTTAAAGAGTTCATGTGACATGTATACAAGTCAGTCATATCATTAGACGAGGAGCCGTGGAGACGAGTCCCTCCTCATTTCTCCTGCAGTTCATTTTCATTGTACCGTTGTCTGTGTCTGTGTGTGTCATCAATTTCAGGTAAAGAAATTGTGGAAATTGTGTTTGTGGTGGAAGCCGGCAGAAGATGAGCATCGTTGTCACTGTGTCAGAACCTGTAAAGAGCTAATCTAACTCTCGCTGACTGCTCTTCCAGCGCTCCTCCGCTGACAGACGTATCCAGCCCTGAATCACCGTGTTCTCCTGTCTGGCATTGCCGCGTCCTGTGAATTCTACATGACATCTACAGTAGATCATAAATGTGGGAGTATGGAAGTCTGCGCTCTGCTCGGTCTTCATCGCCTAATAAGTGCACATCTTCAGAGCGCGAGAATTCACTTAGGAATGCTGCAGCTGTTAGCAAAATGTGGCAGGCCTGAGAGGCTAACGTGATTCAATAAAAAACAGAATGATGGTGTAGTGGGGGTTCAGCACTCGTGGCAGGGGCTCTGCACTTGTGGTGGGGGTTGCATTTAGTGGGGACCCAATTTGACGTGGCTAATGGAAGCACTGTGGTAGAGGGGCAGAGGCTCAGATTTTTCCTGATGTAAGAATAATATGACAAATGCTGCTGCTGCTCATTTTGTAGGCTATTGTGGGCAAAGGCTATCATAATTAGGAGCGTCTTTAAAGATGGTTTTAGTAGAACCATCTTCACAGACACTTACAGTCTTTTTTTTATTGGTTGTTGCTTGGCAGGACAAGCAGTACCCCACCTAATCTCTGTGCAACCTCAACAACATCATCTATATATGCATCTGGGAGTCCAAACACACAAGACAGTTCAGGAAAAACAGAGCAAAAGCAAATACTTTTAATGAGTTTTGCAGTTTACATTTTAGAATGTCTAAAGATGAGCATCATGGTTATCTTGTCAGAACCTGTAAAGAGGTAATCTAACTCTAGAAGTCTGCGCTCTGCTCGGTCTTCATCGCCTAATAAGTGCACATCTTCAGAGCGCGAGAATTTACTTAGGAATGCTGAGGCTGTTAGCGAAATGTGGCAGGCCTAAAAATGCTAACGTGATTTAATAAAAAACAGAATGATGGCATAGCGGGGGCCCACTTGTGGTGGGGGCTAGATTTGGTGAGCAAAAGCAAATACTTTTAATGAGTTTTGCAGTTTACATTTTAGAATGTCTAAAGATGAGTATTATGGTTACCTTGTCAGAACCTGTAAAGAGCTAATCTAACTCTCGAAGAGCTGATCTGCTCTCGAGCTTGGCACTTGTGGTGGGGGCTAGATTTGGTGGGACCCAATCGGGCGTGGCTAATGGAAGCACTGGAGTAGTGGCAAAAGATTTTTACTGATGTAAGAATAATATGACAATATCATGACAATTGTGGGCATTGGCTATCATGCTTAGGGGCAGCATTGAAATTTATCTCAGATTTATCTCAGTCTGCTTTTAGTTGAACTACTGTATCTTTACAGACATTCACAGTCTTTTTAAATTGGCTGTTGCCAATGGCAGGATGATCAGTGCCCCACCTAATCTCTGTGCAACTTCAATGATAGCGTCTACAAATGCATCTGGGAGTCCAAACACAGCAGACAGTTCAGGAAAAACAGAACAATGCTCAATGTTTATATAACCTTAGGAGTTGACATTTTGGAATGTCTAAAGATGAGCATCATTGTCTCTATGTCAGGACCTATAGTATAAAGATGCCTAAATCTCTGTGTTCCTCTCTCTGGCATTGATGCATTCCTTGGATACTACATGACATCTACAGTAACTCATAAATGTATGGAAGAGTATGGAAGTCTGCACTCATCTCGGTATTCATCACCTAATAAGTGCGCATCTTCAGAGCTCGAGAATTCACTTAGGAATGCTTCTGCTGTTAGCTGAACATGGCAGGCCCGAGACGCTAATGTGATTTAATAACAGGAGAGTGGTGCTCGTGGCGTGAATTTGTGCTGGGGGTTTGATATGGCGGGGGCTCCATTTAGAAGGAGTTTGACGTGGATAATAGAAGCACTAGACTGGTGGAGGCTCCGATTTTTCCTAATGTACGAATAATACGACAAATTCTCCTGCTCATTTCATCACAGTTCATCACAGCCCCGGCTCTAATGACCAAACAGCAATAAGCAAATGTTTAAGTAAATGAATGCACTGGGTGGAGAGGTCAGGGGAGTTGGGGGGGGGGAGGCTTTTACCAGCAGCGTATCAATATTTTAAACTGGTTTCCACTGCCGTCTCCTCCTAACGTGATTAGTCGTGTGATGTGTCCTGACAGCGCTGTTGTTAGGGATACCCCATTAACTGTGTCTGTCATCCTATTTTCCCCCGGCACGCTGCAAAACACCCTTATATTTCATAATTTGTTTTGCTATCAGGGCTGATTTGTAAATGCGCAAATTCTAATTAGCAGCAGCTACTGTTTCTAATTTATTAAATATTAAACGGATCCTGTGGTGGACGCTTTCCTCCTCCCCGCTCCCCAGATGGAAGTTTGCGCTATGCAAATTCATCTTTTCGCCTTTTAGGTTGTCAGCACTTTTTAAACGCTGTGTTCTTTTGACCGAAAAAAGAAAGAAAGAAAGAAAGGCTTTCTGGCTTTCTTCCCCCCTCTGGGTGTTTGTTTTGTATCTCCAGTCCTCTTCAAGTTAATATTTATTTATCTCAGATCTCCCCTTCTCCTCATTTTCTCTGTTTTTCTCTCTTTTTTTTATTCAATAAAGCCTTCACAGTCCGCTGGGCCTCCGTCCTGCCGCTTTGTTTAGCTTCATTAGAGTTGTCTTAATCTCAGGCCTAGCTGGTTAGTTCACAGGCGCCATAATTTGTCTTCTTAAGTCACTTTGTCGCCTGCACATTGCCACCACTTCGTTTGTCCTTTCTGTTTTGTTTCCGTTTTTTTCTGCACAATGGATGACAAAACATCAGAGAGCAGAAAACACAAGCAAATGAATTTGTATGCTGATAATCTACACCAGTGTTAAGCAGATTTCAGCAACAAGCCATTGTTTGTGCATTTGTCTGGAGAAAGGAGAAACAACTCACACATTAAACCACTGAGATCCAGCGAAAGAAACTTTATGTATTAGTGTTAGTAACTGCATTTCCATGCAAATGTTTAGCAAATGTTATGCACCATTGAAATATTTAGGCAAAAGACAATTAATAATTTATGTTTTCAGATAGTACATTTTAGATTTGTACTACAGTTTAGATTAAATGTTATATTTGAGTACTGTGATTAGCAGTAGCATTCAAACAAGCTAAATAGAGAAATAGTATAGAGAATAGTAGGGTAGTATAAGGGGTAAAGGATTGTTTAGGGAGTATTTGGTATTACAGGGGCTATAGAGTAGTATACAGTTGTATAGGTAGTATAAGGGGGTATAGGGTAGTATAAAGTTGTATAGGGTAGTATAGGGGGTATAGAGTAGTATAGCAGATATAGGATAGTATAGGGGATATACGAGTGTGTAGGGGGGTGTAGGGTAGTATAGGGGTATAGAGTAGTATAGGGGGTAAAGGATAGTATAGGGGATATAGGGTAGTAGAAGGGGTATTTGGTAGTATAAGTGGTGTAGGGTAGTGTAGGGTAGTATAGCACAGTATTGGGCAAAATTGAGTAGTATATGGTAGTATATTAATTATAATGTATAGGGTAGTATTGGGTAATATTGAGTAGTATATGGATTGTAATGTTGTATAAGGTAGTGTAGGGAGGTTATGGTAGTATGAGAATATGAATAAGTATTGGGTTTTATAGTATATTATAGAAACGTATAGGGTGTGTAGTGTAGTATTGGGTGGTATGGGGTAGTAATGAGTGGAAATCGTACAATAGGGTAGTATAGGGTGGTATAGGGTAGTATAGAGTGTATATGGTACAATAGGGTAATATAGGGTGGTGTGGAGTAGTACAGTGTGTATATGGTACAATAGAGTAGTTTAGGGTTGTGTGGGGTAGTATAGAGTGTATATGGTGTTATTGGGTAGTATAGGGTGGTATTGGGTAGTATAGAATGTATATGGTATTATTGTAGTATAGGGTGGTATGAGGTAGTATAGAGTGTATATGGTACAATAGGGTAATATAGGGTGGTATGGGGTAGTATGGAGTGTATATGGTACAATAGGGTAGTATAGAGTGTATATGGTACAATAGGGTAGTATAGGGTGGTGTGGGGTAGTATAGAGTGTATATGGTACAATAGTGTAATATAGGGTGGTGTAGGGTAGTATAGAGTGTATATGGTACAGTAGAGTAGTATAGGGTGTTGTGGGGTAGTATAGAGTGTATATGGTACTATAGGGATGTATAGGTGGTATGGGGTAGTATAGAGTGTATATGGTACTATAGGGATGTATAGGTGGTATGGGGTAGTATGGAGTGTATATGGTACTATAGGGATGTATAGGTGGTATAGGGTAGTATAGAGTGTGCATGGTAGCACAGGGAAGTATAGGGTAGTAGAGTGGTATAGGGCAGTATAGGGAGTATAGGTTATTATTTTATAGAGTGTATAGGATATTGGGGAACATTTGGCATAAGTGTAACTACTGTTCTCGGTTATATACAGCTTTATGCATCATTATAAATAAATAAAAATAATGTATTTTCTATCACTCTTTTTACAATTTTCTCACAGGAAAGTATTCTAATAACAAAAAATAGATGGTTATAAAACTCACTAGTGTTTGATTGATAACAACGGTTCAGTCTTTAGACAAACGGTGGCACGTCTAGTCCGCCGCCACGGCCAGAATCTCAGTGCGACAGCCTCTGAGCGAGCTGGACATGATTTGAAGTGCTTTCAGATATTTGGTTTGTATTGAAATGCCAGACATTTATTGAACGCCCACTTATCCCAAGTGAACTTCAGTCTAATTAAGTTTCAAGAAACACATCCATCAAGCTATTGAGGCAGTTAATTTGCCATTGCCTCCTGGATCCGCGTTCCCATCCCAAGTGGCTGAAATTCACGCGGGCGCCATTCCGCCAACGTCGTACGCATCTCCTTCCCTGCTGGGCTGCAGCTGGCAACGGCATTCAGACGGCATGTTCACCCCACATGCTATTAAACACTAGTGAAGAAAAAAAAAAGAAGAAATCCTCCATTGTGGACACTTGTGAAAGAAAGTCCCTGAGAGCGGGTCTTTGTCTACGCTTGCCTCAGTCAGGAACAGGATATCTCATTAAGGAGCGTGATACTGACTGAAAACGATGAAAGTGGCCCAGCTCGAAGGTACTCAAGGTCATTCGTATAATTTGGGTCAGCATAAGAGCTGCTGCTGCTGCTGCTGTGAAATTACAATCATGGAGTCATGGAGAAACCCCACTGTGGTCTTTTTAAAAGCTCTAGATAGAAGATATTCACAGGACTTTTAGATCCTTCAACATATAACTCTGTAACGGTACGCACATTTGAGCCAGTTTAACCCTTTCATTCTTAAAAAGCCTTGGGTACCCTACACAACTTATGTGTCTTTTATATATTGCACACCAGCCCTGATGCCAATCTTCATTTTGTATCTGCTGCACCTAAAATAAATTACTGTCTGATGCAGATTTAATTAAATTGTTTATGTAAAAGCTTTATTTTAATTTTATGATTAATGGCAAGGTTACTAAATTCTCTCCATGTTTAGAGTTATTTGTGAGGGTAAACTGACAGATTACATTATTGATTACCACAGTTGATTGTAAAACCAAAATCATTTTATTCAATAAGGAATTTACAATCAACCCCTGGATATATCCGTCAACAAATTCTGTACAATATGAAATTATAATAAATAAAAATAAGATTAATATATAAATTTCTGTGTTATGGCTACCAGACATGATGCTACAAAACGAATTGTGTCTGTGTCAAGTTAGCAAAAGCTGATTAATTTGCAGAGTGCAATTTGACTGTTATCTAGTTCGATAGATTTTAATTTTCATATTGAACAGGTCATTATAACATCATATTTTCATAACATTTGTCTATTCTGAGGGATATAGCAGGAGCCGCCACTTCTAAATATGTATTAAGCCTTGTTAAACATAAGGGGTTAAAACAAGGGTTCACAAACTTTTGCAACTTGTAGCCCACTTAACTCACCTTGAATCGTTCTGTGACCTAAGCAAAATATGAATCCACCATTAATATTTAAAAATACAGTGCAACAATAAATGCAGCCAATCACGTTTCATTGTGAAAGACCCTAATTAAGTTATTAATTAACCCATGATGATAAAACTCATATAAAACATGCACATAATGCTTGTTATCCACATCATTGTTTTATATCTGACCAAATATATAGCCTAAATATTGGAAAATTATAAAATGAATACATACAATGTAAGAATTATATAATATTTATTTTCATTAATACTTTGCTTTAAATATTGAAAAGACGTTAACACTTTCTATGAATGTATAACCACATTCATGACGTATTATAATGCATTCATAAGGCATTAGAAACATGGCTAAAAATATTTATGAAAATGCATAACCCATTATAGCCATGTTTATTAAGCATTATAACTTGTCGTCATAATACATTATAAGCTGTGCTTATAATATGTATGTTAACATAGTTTATATCTATTGTTAATAATCTAGTCCCACAATGCAAGCCTGGTACTTTACTATCAGCGCATAAAGACCTGTTATAATACATTATAATTGACTATGATTAATATTAAACATAAGACAAGAATAATTTATGAGTGGTTAAAAATATATTTATAGGATTATTGAGGGTGTGTTTATAAGTTGGAAGCTTTTTTAGTCATGATACAGTCTGTAAACTGGGAGTGAGTTTCTTGGTATTGCTGTATAACATGTTGTAAACACAGTTATTAATGAATTATAATCACAGTTCATAATGCATAATAAACATGGCTATGATGAATTACACATTTTTATAAATATGTATAGCCATGTTTATAATGCCTTATGAATGCATTATAATGTGGTATGAGTATGATTATAGAGTCTTATAGAGATGACATTCATAGAAAGTGTTACCGAAAAGACTTTATGGTAACACTTCCTATGAACCCTGTATTCATAATGTATTAAAAATGCATTTATAATGCATTATATGACATGCATAATACCTTATAATGACTGTAATGAGCCTGTATAATAACTCATAAGTACTTACAGTGGCATTCATAACACATTATAAACTACAAGTATCCCTTATAATATATGTTCATAAGAACATTGGAAAATATAGTGTTGTAATGCACTAGATTTGGTATATTCTGTCATAATGCATTATAATATGCAGCTATGATTTCTCAAATTAAGCTTTTATATAAGTGCATATCACATAGTAAATCCTTATATACAGTCATTACTGTCAATGCATAATAAAATATACTTCATGTTTAAAAAGCATATGGAGATTCACTTCACTTAAAGTCAGTAATGACTGTATATAAGGCTTTATAATGTGTTACACACTTATATAAAAGCTTACCTTGAGAAATCATAGCTGCATATTATAATGCATTATACCAAAATATACCAAATCTGTGTTATAGTGCTTTATAACACTACATTGTACAATGTTCTTATGAACAGATATTATAAGGCATTACAAGCCCTTTCTTTATAAGCCCTTGTACTTGTAGTTTATAATGTGTTATGAATGTTGCTTTAACAGACTATTATACAGACTTAATAGAGTAATTCTAAGGTATTATGCATGTCATATAATGCATTATAAATGCATTTATAATACATTATGGATATGCGGTTCATTGAAAATGTGTTACCGATTTTTTTTTTTACTTTTTGAAACAGAAACAAGAGAACAATTACATTAAATTTTAATTTATTACATCAGATATTACATCAATACCACAATAGCTGTCACGGATGACCCAGGCAGGGAGACGAGGAAAGCGGACACAAGTGCAGGTAAGAACAAAAGGAAATATTTAATAAATAAATAACAAAGATAAACAAAGAAACAAGTAAACACGTAACAAAGAGAATAAACCAAAATAAACGAGGGAGACTAGAGAACATAAACAAACTAGAGATAATAATAATGATAAACAAACAGGGAATATATATATATGGAGCAAAACTAGAAAATAAACACAAAGCAGGGTATATACAAGAGAATAACAAGGGAAACTAGAAATAAACAGGACTAGGAAGACTAAACTGAGCAGGGCAATAAACAGGGAAAATAACAAGGAACAGAGGCTATGAAAAACGGAGAAACTACGAAACACGGAGAGACAAAACAACAGGGGTTAGTGCAAAGACCGACGGAGACAAAGTGGTAGACGAGGGCTATTTAAAGAAACAGGAAACACTATAATTAGAAACACATGGGGAAGGGGCGGAGCTACAAATGAGACACAGGTGGAAAAGTACTGAGACAGGAGACACAGGGGAGCACAGGTCACGTGGGGAAGACACACAGACACGAGACGAGACCAGGATGTGACAATAGCAGATATGACATATAATTAATATACTGTTCTATAATGTCTATCCTCAACATTTTATGCAAAATTATTAATAGTGAAAAGTAATATAAAGTCTATTGCCATTTGTATCATTTATTTAATAAAGCTTCCCCTGGGAGACACGAAATGCACCTCTAATTCTAATAAGACATGCAGTATATTTTTATGCGCATATTTTGGCATAGCTAGATTTTCAAGCGTGAGCTTTATCTGTGGCTCTGCACTGAGCTGAGAGCAGCTGAGCGAAAGCCAGGCACTGCTGTCATCATTATTTGAAGGGTATCCAGATGATCAATAAGCAATTAGTTTTGTTATTGCAAATATGGTCAAACAGTCATGTTTTCTCTTTTATCATCAGCGTAATGCAATTAATAGGCCTCAGTTAATATATGATAAGGCTGTCCATCATAAACAGATTTTAGGAGTTTAAAAGAAAAAAGATTTTGTAAATTGCAAAAAAAAAAGGTTATTAGAATGGAAGGAAGCTTCATACTGTACGTGTGAATGTAATAATTGTAAAAATATTAGAGCGAAAGGATACTTTTATTGTGTAAAAGTCTACACTCTAAAAAACAGAGGTGTGATATGAGTACTTTTTTGTACTCAAGACTACACTCTTCATAATTGTACCCTCAATGGTACAATATTGGTCTTTACAGGGTCAGATTTGTTCCCTCTGAAGTACAAAGTCATTCCTAAAAGCAATAAGTACAAATTTGTGCCATTTAACCAGCCAAAGGGTACATTCAGTATTCTGTATCACTGTACTAAAAAATAATATATATTTTAATTGCACATTTTTTATTTGAAAGCCGGACAATTTTGGATCATCAAGTTTTGGACATATATTTAGTTATATAATGTTTATAATCTTTACTGGCACAAAAACCATGGGTACAAAAAAGGACTTTCACTGAAAGGTACTTTTTTGTACCTCAGTATAAGGTACATACCCAGCGACAAGCTTTGCACTCTTTTAAGTACAAATCTGTACTTCCTTTTCTTAGTGTGTACTGTAATTGAAAAGGTTCTAGTACCTTGTTGGATCCTTTAACCTGAATACAAGATAAGATACAGTTGGCCATGGAGGCATACTCTTTATTAACACAGAGAAGAGCCAGTTATAAACATTTTTATGCACCTTAAATTCTGTCATTTTTACCTTAGATGACAGTTTTACACATCTTGGCTGGATTTTCTCAGTCAGCTTCATGAGGTAGAAGTACCTGGAATTCAGGCTTTCAGTTAACAGCTGTGCTGAACTTATCAAGAGTTAATTGCTTGAATTTCTTGCCTCTTAATGTGATTGAGAGCATCAGTTGTAAAGTTGTGAGGAGGTAGAGTTACAGGTATACAGTGAATAGCTCATAGCTCTGTTTGAGTAATGTTGAGTAATGTAATCCATATAATGGCAAGAACTACTTAAATAATTAAACGAAAACAAAAAAATACTTTAAGAAATGAAGATCAGTCAATCTGAAACATTTTAAGAACTTTGAAAGTATCAAGTGCAGCCGCAAAGACCATCAAAAGCGTTATGATGAAACTGGCTCTAATCAGCAACAACCCAGTAAAGGAAGAGCAATAAGTTCAACAGTTAAGATCCCACCTGAATGCTTTACAGAGTATTTTGGTTTGTTTAACACTTTTAAGTTACTACATGATTTCTTATGTGTTCCTTCATTGTCTGGATCACTTCACTTTTTATTTTTTTCAATGTAGGATGAAAAGTCAGGTCAGTCAAGTTTAACGCCACATCAGCTCGTCAGCTATTTTGTAGCAGGATAGGTAACGTCTAATCACAAGGTTCTATGAACTCGTCCTCAGAAGAGGACTCGTAGGTCGGTAACAGTACAGACACATTCACTCACACACTCACACCTAAGGGGCAATTTCCAACCAAGTTCCAATTAGCCTGAACGTGCCGTCTTTGGACTGTGGGGGGAAACCGGAGAACCCGGAGGAAACCCACGCAGACACTGGAAGAACGTGCAAACTCCGCACAGAAAGACCCGGGTCGCCCCAGCCGGGAATCGAACCCAGGCCGTCTTGCTGTGAGGCGGAAGTGCTACCCACTGCGCCACCGTGCCGCCCTTAGGATGTAAAGTAAAACATTGAATTTAAAGGTTTGTTCAAATGCTTGACAGCATTTTAGTACTTGAGTACAGTAGTGTAGTAGCTCTATTTTCTTACTATACATCCCTAATGGTTATTAATTAGGTTCTAAATACTTTATAACCATTCATAAAGAGACAAAATAAAATAAAGGTCAGTACAGTAAAATACTGTACATATGTACAGTATGTGCCATCTTCTGGCCATTAATAATTCCCACCATATACAAATATAGTGTAATGAAGTTGTTTGAGGCAAATTGTGACTAGACGCTAACAATATTATGTAGTAACCATATTAAATCACTAAGTGAATCACAGCTTTCTGCTTTTACAGCACTAATAAGGTCACGTTCTGCGTCTGAACTGCACTGTTTCCTCTAAAACCACAAAGATAAACGCCATTAGCCTCCTTCGTCTCTGAGATTACACACTGAGGCTGATAGAAAAAAATACCTGTGGAATAAGTTTAAAAGGCGTCACCTTGAGACCGGGAAAGTTTGAAAGCGATCTTGATGAGCTGAGCACAATACCAGGCCTCTGCGTTCCCGTCTGCAAGCCCAGCACTTTCATCAAGGCTGAAACCAGCTAATTACGGCAGCGGAAAGTGATCAGGGCGTGAGCAGATTAGCGAAGGAGAAGTCCCCCCCCCCCTTTCCTTCCACTTTTCCTCTCTCTCAGAACTACGGGGGTGCTCTTGAGGGAGTGGGCAGCAGGGTGCCCCACTCCCCGAAATCTTCTACGCCTCATCCTTCATCGGGCCCGGCTCGTCATGTCCCGTCGCCGGCCTGGATACACCTGAACACTCCGCTGCTGCCAAACACCTGGCTCCATCTCCCTCTGTCCAAATGAAAAATAAGCATAATCTGCCTTCCTTGGGATCCAGCAAATGAGGGATTTCATGACAAAGTGGAGAGTGGAGGGGGGAGGTGGAGGAGGGAGGAGGTTGAGGGGCTGGATGAGGGGGTTTGCGGGTCTGTGTGGAAAGAGAATAGTGCAGAGAAAAGCAGAAAAAAGAGGCGAAAAGAAAGCAGATAAAAAGACAAAGTGTTTTTTTTGTACACAAGCATTATTGTACTTATAATTGTTGTATGTTCAGATGTTTTTTCACGTTTACCCTGCGTTCACATTGGCAGGAGACAAGTCACTCCAAGTTGTCTGTTTGGGGTGTTTCAAATTTGTTTGAAAATGGTGTTTGTTTGATGCTCTTGTTGTTGCTGTGAACTGGATAAGCTTTTCCACCAATCAGATTTCAGCCAAAAGTTAGCTCCTCATACTTTTTAGCTTATCTTGATCAAATGTTTGTTTTCCAACATTTGGTAACCAACATCTGTACTTTAGCAAACATGTACCAATACCTTAGCAAACAATACCTTATTAACCAACACCTATACCACAGCAACATTTAAAAAACAATAAATATCACCTCAGTAACCAACACCTATACAATAGCAACTGTATTAACCTCATAGCAACACATTAATAACCAACACCTATGCAATAGCAACACTCTAGAAAAATGTTGCAACACATTTGCAAACAATACCTAAACTATTGCAACATCTTAGGAACCATGCAGCAACATCTTACCAAACAACACCTATACCATAGTAACATACCTTGGCAACCATGTAACAACACCTTAGCAAACAACACCTACACCACAGTAACATACCTTAGCAACCATGTAACAACATCTTAGCAAACAACACCTATACCATAGTAACATACCTTGGCAACCATGTAACAACACCTTAGCAAACAACAGCTATACCTCAATAACAATACCCACGTAGTACCCACGTATCAACACCTTAAAAACCAATACCTATCCAGTAAAATGTTGCAACATCTTAGCAAACAACACAAATACCATGACAACCATCATGTGATGACACCTTAGCAAACATCTCCTAAACCATAGCAACATCTTAGCAATCACATAACAACACCTTAGCAAACAAAACCTATAGCACAGCAACATTTTTAAAACCAATTAGTATCATCACACTTATACCATAGCAACACTGTACTAACCACATAGCAACACATTAATAACCAACACCTATGCAATAGCAACACTCTAGAAAAATGTTGCAACACCTTTGCAAACAATACCTAAACTATAGCAACATCTTAGCAACCATGTATCAACATCTTTGCAAACAACACCTATACCATAATAACATACCTTAGCAACCATGTAACAACACCTTAGCAAACAACACCTATACCACAGTAACATACCTTAGCAACCATGTAACAACACCTTAGAAAAACAACACCTATACCACAGGAACATACCTTAGCAACCATGTAACAACACCTTAGCAAACAACACCTATACAACAGTAACATACCTTAGCAACCATGTAACAACACCTTAGAAAAACAACACCTATACCACAGTAACATACCTTAGCAACCATGTAACAACACCTTAGAAAAACAACACCTATACCATAATAACAAACCTTAGCAACCATGTAACAACACCTTAGCAAACAACACCTATACCACAGTAACATACCTTAGCAACCATGTAACAACACCTTAGCAAACAACACCTAAACCCTGTAACAATGTAGTACGCACATATTAACACCTTAATAACCAATGCCTATCCAGTAAAATGTTGCAACATCTTAGCAAACAACACCAATACCATGACAACACCTCAAAAACAATTTAGAAGCTCATAAGCAAATAACACCTATACCATGGCAACATCTTAGCAAACACCATGTGATGACACCTTAGCAAACATCTCCCAAACCATAGCAACATCTTAACAATCACATAAAAACACCTTAGCAAACAAAACCTATTAGCACAGCAACATTTTTGAAACCAGTTAGTACCATCACACTTATACCATAGCAACACTGTACTAACCACATAGCAACACCTTGATATAAAGCACCTATGCAATAGCAACACCCTAGTAAAAATGTCACAACATCTTAGCAAACAACAACAATACCATGACAACACCTTAGTAAGTATTACACACCATTAGCAAACAACACATATAAGATAGCAACACCTTACCAACCACACTATTTATGAATTGATTTACCAAGTCACAAGCAACCAGAACCTAAACCATGCAGTAGCAACACCTTAGCAATCACCTAACAAGACCTTAGCAAACAACATATATTCTATATTGACACCTTAGCAACTAAGTAATAACACCTTAGCAAAGAACACCTGTTTCTTAGTAACACCATAGAAATCAGGTATCAACATTTTAGTTAACAACACCTATACCACAGTAACACCTAAAAAAATTAAACAACACCTTAATAACCAATACCTATCCTGTAGCAACACTTTAGCAACTACATAACAACACCTCAGTAACCAACATCTAAACCATGGCAACATCTTAGCAACCATGTAACAACTCCTTAGCAAACAACACATATACGATAGTAACACCTTAGCAACCACATAACAACACTTCAGCAAACACCTATACCATAGTAACACCTTAGAAACATGTAACAACACCTTAATAACCAATACCTATCCAGTAGCAACACTTTAGCAACTACATAACAACACCTCAGTATCCAACATCTAAACCATGGCAACATCTTAGCAACCATGTAACAACTCCTTAGCAAACAACACATATACAATAGTAACACCTTAGCAACCACATAACAACACCGTAGCAAACAACACCTATACCACAGTAACACCTTAGAAACATGTAACAACACCTTAATAACCAATACCTATCCAGTAGCAACAATTTAGCAACTACATAACAACAACTCAGTAACCAACATCTAAACCATGGCAACATCTTAGCAACCATGTAACAACTCCTTAACAAACAACACATATACAATAGTAACACCTTAGCAAACACATAACAACACCATAGCAAACAACACCTATACCATAGTAACACCTTAGAAACATGTAACAACACCTTAATAACCAATACCTATCCAGTAGCAAAACTTCAGCAACTACATAACAACACCTCAGTAACCAACATCTAAACCATGGCAACATCTTAGCAACCATGTAACAACTCCTTAACAAACAACACATATACGATAGCAACACCTTAGCAACCACATAACAAAACCTTAGCAAACAACACCTATACCATAGTAACACCTTAGAAACATGTAACAACACCTTAATAACCAAGACCTCTCCAGTAGCAAAACTTTAGCAACTACATAACAACACCTCAGTAACCAACATCTAAACCATGGCAACATCTTAGCAACCATGTAACAACTCCTTAACAAACAACACATATACAATAGTAACACCTTAGCAACCACATAACAACACCTTAGGAACCAATACCTATTCAGTAGCAACACTTTAGCAACTACATAACAACACCTTAGTAAACAACACCTAAACCATTGCAACATTTTAGCAACCATGTAACAACTCCTTAGCAAACAACACATATACGATAGTAACACCTTAGCAACCACATAACAACACCTTAGGAACCAATATCTATCCAGTAGCAACATTTTTGCAACTACATAACAACACCTCAGTAACCAACATCTAAACCATTGCAACATCTTAGCAACCATGCAACAACTCCTTAGCAAACAACACATATACGATAGTAACACCTTAGCAACCACGTAACAACACCTTAGGAACCAATATCTATACCACAGCAACACACACATAGCAAGCGTAACTACATAGCAAGATCTTAGCAAACAGCACTAATACCACAGCAGTGCCGGTTAGCTGCAATCACACTCCCTGTTTCTGAAGTTTAATTTATTATTTATTTATTTATTTATTTATTTAGAACCACCTAATTATCTGAGTTTCACAAGATTCATCATCAGAGGACTCTCCA
This sequence comes from Astyanax mexicanus, assembly GCF_023375975.1. Classification (NCBI taxonomy): domain Eukaryota; kingdom Metazoa; phylum Chordata; class Actinopteri; order Characiformes; family Acestrorhamphidae; genus Astyanax; species Astyanax mexicanus. The sequence goes on along the minus strand of NC_064412.1, from coordinate 50,317,823 downwards.
TTGTTTGATTAACACAAAAGGGGTTTATACAAATGCTCTTATGTTCCTGTTGGATTTTATCACTGTCTCATATGCTGGAGTAATTAAAAAATTAGGCCCATAATTCATCTCGTCGCAGGGAAGCGTAACAATGACACTGTGTGGTCCGTGACTCCGTGCTTTATGAGCTGTACGACTGACGGGGATGAAAAAAAAAAAAAAGCAGAGGAGAAGAAAAAGTTTGAAAAGAATCCGAGCGGCGTGTTTAATAAGCAGAGTGCAGAGCGATTGTACTGATTATTATTATGTAGATGCGTTCATAAGGAAAAACCTCTGCGCAAAACTGCGCAAAAGATTAAATAGCCCATTATTCGTTTTCATCTGCACGAAGCCCTCGAAAAGCAAATTGATTGCCAATTAGATGGTGCTACTAATTCTTCATTCATTCTACCTACAGTTAATATCCATGTTTTTAATTGCCACACGCGTGTAGTGTGCCGTAATTAAAATGCCCACAGCTCCTTATTAGCTCATTGTTAACATTCAAACATTGAGCACTGAGGAGATTATTGGTATTGTTTTGCAACAGTGCAAAAAATTTAATCTTTAATTTTCCACGTTCTGTTTAGCAGGTATTCAAACAAATGGCAATCAAGCGGAGTGTCATTAATGTAACAAATGGTTAAAATATCAGTGGAGAATAAAACAGAAACTGAAGGCTCAGCAACAATGAAACACAATTACGTAGTATTGATTAAATAGTCCTTGTCCTGGAAGCTGATTGGGTGAAATGTTTCTGAAGTTTTGCTGCACTTGATATCATATTTAAACACTCTGTATTGAGTTAAACCATGTGGGGCAGTTTCCTGGTCTGGGTTTTTTGCATAGTTGTAAACTAAATTGTACTTTTAACTAAAGCTTCATTCCAAAAAACTAGGCTAAATACCTTCTTTTATATACAATATATATATATATATATATATATATATATATATATATATATATATATATATATGAACAAGCAATGTTATATAAACAGAGGTGGAAAAAGTACCCATCTAAAAATGTACTCGAGTAAAAGTGAAACAGTACTTTGAGTAAAAGTTACATAGTTACTTAATTATTTGATGTAAAAAAGTAAAAACAAATCATAAATTAAATTGTTTTTAATGAACTATTATTCCACATAATAATTTGGACCTCTCAGGCAGTATTTGTTCAGACCACCCCATAAAACATTTTCAAGAACAAGAGGCATAGGTTTCTATGATCCATTTTTTTCTTTACTGTTAAAAAGTTATGGTCATATAGGTGACTATAAACCGTAATTTTAAAGTTTTACAGTTCGTTATTATTTTTTAACTTGCTATTGCTATGCTTTAACTGCTATTTACATGTTTTTTTTTTTACATTTAAGCAGATTGTTTAATGATAAAAGTACTTACACCACTTGCTTTCAGAGGTTTGATGTGGAAGTTTTAAAAGCTGACAGCTCTGTTCGGCGGGGCACATTTTGCATTGCATGAGGACGTTATTGCCTTGTTATTCCACGCTCCACTTTATTTTTTGCTCAGTAATTTTGAGTTTTCCAATGTAGCAAAGTAAATTACTTGTGTCAAAATGTAATTGAGTAAAAGTAAAATTACCTATTTTACAAACTACTTTTAAAAATTACAAATTACTCATAAAATCTACTCAATTACAGTAACTTGAGTAAATGTAATTCATTACTTTCCACCTCTGTATATAAAGTAAAACCAAATAATGTTTAGTTTGTAAATTGACCTTTAAAAGGATTTGAATTTAAATTTGGTTTATTTTTGTTGTGGTTTTCTGTAGCTCCACAAACATTGTTGTGAGTCACTATACATAATATATATATAATTTTTTTAGCACCTTAGCTAAAGTGAAATCAACTTATGGCTAATATTTTAGTGGATAGTTTGAGCTTGGATTCATAATAGCAAATGTGTCCCCGCCTCATGTAAAATTCGTTTCTATGCCCTTGCATGAACCTATTGGCATAATGCCATAACACACCCATGATTAATTGAGAAAAGTAGTAGCTGCCTTTTGCATGTTTTGAGCCACACAAGGCATACTTTTCCTGTCGTTATGATAGCAAACACACACTGACACTCCCTAAACTATCCGGCATGGTGCGTGGTTGACGGCTCGCCTAAATATCGCTAAAATAGGGCCTTAAAGTTATTTTACATGGTGAAAATACGAAATTAGGCATAAGTAAACAAGCTGGAATTCAGAAACACATCATTAAAGGAATATTTAAACAGATCCACGGCTCACACTTGAGATGCTGTCTAAGTCACATGAAATCCACTCACATTGCACAGTTTTATAAACAGCTTATCTAAACATTCATTTGAATGTTGTGAGCAAGTGTCAGAGACACCATGGAAAAACTGGATGTTTAAATGTGTAAAATTAATAATTACTAATTGAAAATTATTATATGTAAGTATTACTTATAACAGTAATAAACATTGTTAAATGATTAATTAATATCTCAACTAATTATTACCTGATACTAGATAAGAAAGTATTAAACATTGCTCAATTTTATGGCTTAAGAATTTTGTAAATAATAATGAATTGAGACATTAATTGAAATTGTATAATTGTTAATTAATAATTAGTAAGTGTCTTAAGTATTGGTAATTAATCAATGTATCCTTATGTCACTCCTGTCTCTCCCACACTTAGCTCTACCTGCAAACTCTCCAGCCTCTGGACTGCGATACCCAGAATGCACCTCACACTGATATCATGCACTCAAGTGATCCCAAGACACCGCACGCAGTACTTCTACGAGGTCAATCACCAGAATATTGATCACACTTGTTCGCCTCCCTATATATACACCCTCGCTCCATTCATTCCTGACCAAGTATTGAAGGTTCACCTCTCTACAAAGCATTTTCTCATTGTCTGTGTTTTTTTTGCTTATCCGTTACAACCTTTTTTTTTGTTTCTTTTTCGAGCTGATTTTTGCCTGTCCTGCTGCTGTTGCCTACTTGTGTATGACCCTTGCACTGTTACTTGTGTATGGCATGTGTTGCTGTTGTTTATCAGTATTGTCCCTGCTCATTTTGACTACCCTTGTATCGTTACTATATTTAAAGGTCTCATTCCATTGTTTTATCATTCATTTTAAAATGTTTAGTTGTGGTCTCCAGTATAAATAAATGCCATGTGAGCCGTTTTTTTTTTGTAAAAAAAAAAAAAAGTGTTCAGGTGTTTCTATTTAAACCCTGCTTTAGATCACTGAATTAGAGGTCTCTGAAGAAAGACAGGATTTTGACTCTTGCTCATGAATATTCATACATGCAAATATATTACCTCTGATTGGCTAACAACACTGCAGCAGAGAACGCCTACCTGCCTTCCCCCACAGTCAATTTTACTGCTCTAAAACTCAAAGCACAAAATGTTTTAGAGATACTGTACAGACATAGCTGTAAAGATACAACAATGAGTGCTAGGTAAAGTTCTGCCCGCAGCATTAACAACGTTTCTTTCAGCTAAACTAACACTTAAAGCACAGTTTCACCACGTTGAAGCCCCAGAGTCCGCTCTACCTCATAAAATCTGACATGAAAGGTGCCCGCTTTGACCAGTGTTCTGTCAAGTTGTGCTACATTGTCAAACTGTGCTTTCCTAATGTATATTTAAGGTCTCTGTAAAACACAAAATCAACCGGAGATCCGATTTAAACCTATAGTTACTAACTAGCTGGTGTAAACAGAGCTGTAAGGTCTTTAGCAGACTTTTAGCGTGTCGGTTCTACTGCAGCCCTGGTTCAGCTCTGTCTGTGGGCAGTCCTGAGTCATGGTGGGCGGTCACGAGCCAAGGTGAGCGAGGCAATGAACTCACACGTTGATGTAGACCTGTGTGCTTTTCCTGATTGACTCTATTTTTCGGAGTATTTTCTTTTCCTAGCTACTGCAGACAATGGAGGTAGAAGAAAAGTTTCATATGCAGCATCATATACAACTCACACAGACATATAGTATTTCACAAAGAACAAGACGAAGCAAATTTTAGCAGAAGGAGACCTTTAATGATGTGTTTGATTCTTATTTGCTCGTGTCTGAGTCCTGTCCGGTCATTACACCTTATTGTGATACCTAAGTGTTACGCTAAAAATGACAAACAGCCTACTAAACAGGCCAAATTTCATTCTATTTTTATTGTGTTTTAATGTACTGTATAAATGAAGGAGTTTATATATTGTTTAAACACTTTTATAATGTCTACATATCACATCAAAAACAAACTAATGCATTTTCAATTTTCATGATACGGGCCATTTAATCTCACAACTCTAACTGGACGGTCATATTAAAGAGAATATCTCCAAAGCAACTCCTGGGAGGAATAAAATCAGTGTGTGTGTGTATTTGTGTGTTTATTCATTCTGCTCACTCAGGCAGTAAATTACTATTGGACTGAACTTGATTAAAGGGAGTGTAATACAGTATATGTATATTAACCAGTATGAATATTGGTACCTCAGAAGAGGGCTGTTTTGGAATGAATGTGATGTCTTGGATGAAAGATTTCTACAGTTAGTCATCTAACTTGCTTAATTGTGCAACTTGTTTTTTTATTCAATATGCCACGGTTTACAAAGTATTTATAATGCCCTGATTTCCTTGTACATAGAAATATATGTACACTATATGTCTGAATGTAGTCTAATTGATGCAACATTTAGTTGCTTTTAATACTGTAAGTTGCTTCTATTGCTGACACAAAATTAGACATAATAAATTTGACATATTGCACTACACAGCTGTTGACTTGCTGATTTATTTTAGAATCTGAACAAATATAGAGTACACACACCTAACCAGACCAGATTCCCGACCATATGCACCATCATGCACGTGTTTCTATTATATAAGACCAATTGGTTCTTTTGGCAGTGTGGGCAGTGTGCCAAATCCTGCTGGAAAATGAAATCTGCATCTCTATAAAAGTTGTCAGTAGCAGAGGGAAGCATGAAGTGCTGTAAGATTGTCTGGGAAAACAAAACTACACTGACTTTAGACTTGAAAATAAAACACAGTGGATCAACACCAGCAGATGACATGTCTCTCCAAACCATCACTGATTGTAGAAACTTGAAACTTCACACTAGACCTCAAGCAGTTTGGACTGTGTGTCTCTCCACTCTTCCTACAGACTCTGCTCCCTTCATTTACAAATGAAATGTAAAATTTACTGATGATCAGTGATGGTTTGGAGAGACATGTCATCTGCTGGTGTTGATCCACTGTGTTTTATTATCAAGTCTAAAGTCAGTGCAGTTGTTCTGTTATCCCACAAAATCTTACAGCACTTCATGCATCCCTCTGCTGACAACTTTTATGGATTTCATTTTCCAGCAGGACTTGGCACACTGCCAAAAGCCTTAATTGGTCTTTTATAATATTCTAACCCTCTGATTTTGGGTTTTCATTGGCTATAAGCCATAATCATCAACAATTAAATGCTTAAAATAAATTACTGTGTGTGTTTCACATTTTAAACTGAACTACTGAAATAAAGTAACTTTTTTGAGGTAAGTAAATGTTTTAGATGCACCTGTATTACATAAAGATTGGCTATTTTCATTGGTTGAGAATAGAGTCAGTTCAGTTTCGAGTTGGTGAAGAGTTTACACTACCAACTTCTACCTAAAATCCAATACTTTTGAATATGATTAGTTGGGGAGTTAGAGTTAAGGTGACCTTTTAACATTCTATATCTATGTTTATCTTGTCACTAAATGCAATCAAATTCTCACAGCAATGTTCCAAAATCTAGATCTAGATTTTCTAGAGACAGTTTAAGAAAAACAATGTCTCCAAGCAATGTCTCCACATACTGTATTATATGTTTATTTTGCCTACTGCCCAGAAACTAGCACTTTTATTATTATCCTGCAGTCAGATGCTGAGTCATGCATGTCTAATGGTGCAGCTGATCTGCAGTTGGAGCCTCAGACCTCCAGCAAAGGGGGGGTTGTCTCAGGGGGACATGGCTGAGGGGCTGGAGGAACATGCTTAAGCAGCATCTCCCTGCATCAGGACCAGGAGGAACTCAGTGATCACACACTTAGAGTACATAGTGTATGTATATCACAATGACAAATTAAAGCAATATATTATATTACTGTATATCAGGACGTAAATCCTGCCCATAGTGCACAGGGATAGGCCTATTGAGCACAAGGCCAGCCTAGTCAAGATGGAAATCACGCTAGTAGAGAACACTGATAGGTCTGATAGGTCTACTTAGTAGTAGAGTAGCCCATTTAAGGCTTAAAACCCACCCACTGAGAACACTGATATGACAACAGGACTTCCTAAAGCTACAACAAATAAACTGGTGCACCAACTGGTGCGAAATGCACCAGCGAGAATATTGACACACACACTAGAAAACACAACCATATCAAAAAGTTCCCTCCATTGGCTGCCTATTTCTTTTAGATATAAGTTTTTAGAATTCAGATTTTATTACTAGTCTATAAATCAATTAATGGTTTAGCACCTCCATACAACTCTGAAATGTTTCTTCAGATCATCAACTGATAGACTCCTCCAGATCCCTTATATGAAACTCAAAAAAGGGTGGAGAAGAGGCTTTCTGTTTTTATGTGCTAAAAATCTGGAACACATTACCGATAAATATTCCTCAAGCAACCTCTGTTACGAGTTTTAAGAAAAAAGTTAAAAACATATCTTTTTACATTAGCTTTTAATTAGACCGTATTCTTATTTCTGCATTCTGCATTTTCTAGCATTTATTTAGACCATTCTTATTATTTATTCATTACAGCTGTTTTATTATTTGGTCCTGATTTTATTTTTACCCTATTATTATCTTGCTTTTATTTTCTAGCTTTTAATTAGATCTTATTTTGATCTGTCTCTCATCATTTTCATTCATTTGTTTTTGAGTATTGTATTTTATTAATGTTCAATTTGTCATTTTGTATGTCTTGCTTGCGTGTGTGCTATTTTTTTACTCTTTTTCACCCTATGTAAAGCACTTTGAGCTGCGTTTTTATGTATGAAAAGTGCTATATACATAAAGTTTATTGTTATTATTATTATTATTATTATTATTATTATTATCATTATTATTATTAACTGAGCACAAGGCCAGCTTAATCAGGATATAAATCCCACCCACAGAGCACACTGATTGGTTTACTGAGTAGAGTGGTTGTCTATATTTGGGAAATTCCCGTGAGTCTTGGGAGAGGTGGGATGTCTGCTGTTATATAATGTGACTAAGTGTATAAGTGACATTAGCTTTAAATTTGCAAACTTTAAACAGCAAGTACAAGTGCCTTAATTGAGTGAAAATCACTAGAGTAAAAAGAGAGGAAACTTTTTTTTTTTTTTTTTTTTTACTTTTTTTCACCAAACTAAAGCTAAACTGAAGTTAGGCAGCGTTTCCCAGTAATGGCTGCACTATTCCCATCTTAAAAATTGAAGCCCAAGGCCTTTGGCGATCTGGCAGATGAAGGAACTGTCAGTGGACCTCTGACACGTTCTAATTACCACAGAACAAATCCAAGTTTTAAATCCAACCTCAGTCGGGCCAGACACAGGTAGCTCATCAGAACCTCAGAACCAGCTGCCAATAAGCTCCCAGTGCTCATCTCATCCACACACACTCTGATTCGTCTCCAATTCCTCTCTGAATTTTCTATATTAGCTAAAACTACAGTGGCTGGGGTTGCTTCAAGTGTTCTCTCGGATCTATTTGCTACCATTTGTCACGGAACGAAGGAAAAAAAAAACTCTGGGTTTACTTCTTCTCCTCTCCTTCCCCGGAATTCATTACACGGGCCACACTAATGTGCCTTTGTCTGCTCTTTCGCACTACAAATGCTGCCTGCGTTATTGTGTAAGCATCCCGAATTGAAACATCCGCCTTTGTGAAATATTGACTTTAATATCTCATTTGAAAAATTCATGAAACCTTTGATGTTAAATCCATACTCAATTTAGCAAAATGCCACTAAAATATGCAGGGTGGGGGCTGGAGGGGCCAGAAAGCATTATTGTCTGTGTTTCTGCCGAGAAATTACATTTTATGGCCGCTACACCGATCTTTCCTGTGTTTTTCTTTTTTCCCCGTCATCTGGGGAGGGTGGGGTGGCGGCGGCGGCGGTGGCGGTGGCGGGTGGTGGTGGTGGTGGTGGGGTGGAGGCGACCCATTAGAGGCGAAATGAAAAGAGCTATTGATTGGTCTCTTATTCCTCCACTCTTTCCCTCATTTCCTAAATGCATGGTAATAAGGGCTTAGCCGTGGTGACACACAATGAGCCTTAATGAATGAAACTTTAGAGAATTAGCAAGAGAGTGTATGTGTGTGTATATGTGTGTGTATATGTGTGTGTGTAAGTGTGTGTATGTGTTGCGTGACGATGACTCGCATATGTTTCTCTCAGTGTTTTATTTGTTTTTTACTCAGCCTTATCGAGAGCACCCCCCCCCCTCCCTTATTCTAATAGCACTGTAATACAATCAGGACAATATATATGATGATGATCATGATGATGATTTCTATTTATAAAGAGACGCTGCTGCTCTTCGCTCTTTTCCGCACGGGTGAGGTAGTAGGTAAGTGGGTGGGTTGGTGGGTTGGTGGTTGGGGTGGGGTGGGGGGTGATGTGATGTGATAAGGGTGGGGAGGGAGGGAAGGGGCTGATTTTAAAAGCAGCCTCGCAATAGAATTAGATTAGATTAGATTTCTTGAGGCTAATTATGATCAAACGTAGGCCTCGTTTTTGAAAGGAATCGGGGTTACGGCTGCTAGCGACGCTAAAGCTTTTAGCAAATGGAGTTCTGTTGAGAGGAAGAGTGCGAGTGATCAAGAGAGAGAGAGAGAAAGAGGGAAAGAGAGAGAGAGAGAGAGAGAGAGAGAAACAGGCCAATGAAATGAAAAGACACGCCGATGTTGTAAAATCCACTCGTGTGCTAATAGAGCTGCATTTGCCTTTGGTAATTTGTAAGCACTTTAGCCCGGCCTATCGATCAAGCAAGTGGAAGAAGCAGAAACAAGCCTAAACTGCATTAACATGTAGAGCAGTACTGGAGCTTCTCCCTCCAACACAGTCTCCCATTATGGGCCTGTTCCCCCAGCCATAATCACTCAGATTAGGTGCAGAGAGAGAGAGAGAGATAGGCCCTTTCTTCTCCCTCCAGCAAAACAAAGGCACATTCTTCCTCATTCCTCAGACACTCGCCTGCTTTGTACGCCGTCGGTTTGTGCGGGAATGCCTCTAGTAGGCTGACTGAGACAATGGCTAAAGTGTGGCAGGACTTCTTGATTAAATGCCTCACCCTGTTAGATTCCCATCAAAGCCAAACATTCAACTGTTGCCATGTCTGTATAAAATTAATAGCTCTGAACATTTCATTTCAAGAAGATTTCTCTGATTCACCCTGAAGTGCTTTATGTACCACCAATGGTACAAGAACCACTTATTGACAACCACTGGTTTACTGTATTTACTCAGATTTTTGGAATTTCTTGATCCTCGGCTCATATTTATCAAACTTCTCTGAATAAGAATGCTGCTCTAGGATCTGTTTAGGTTTAGTGAATTCTCTTAGACAGCTGAGGAGATGTGATCTTAGATCAGTTGCTTTACATGCTTTACACTGATTAGGCCCATTGTTCCTAATCAGTTTCGTTCTTTTTGCAAGTTGCAAAGAATATATTTTACATATGACTGTGTGGCAAGGAATTAAAGTGGGTCTTGTCGTTCGTTATTTGACGACTCTTAGGCCTCCCTTAAAGGGAAGCCTGGGCTAGCTAAAATGAGCTCTTAAAAATTATCTAGACATGCATCACTACAAAAGTTTTAAGTTCAAAAGAAAGAAGGTAAAAACAACAGACGAGTGCCTCAAGTTTAAAGAAAGGAGAAGACGAAGCTCTTCGAAGTTCTAAGTTAATCTTTTATTGTTAGCCAGATTCAGTCAGAAGGATTCGGTCTTCTAACGACACAAAGGATTACACACACTTTTATACAGTATTTGGGTGAACAAAGGTGGGGGCTTTAGGCTCCACCTTTTAGTGTTATATAACCATACATCGATTGAACATAATTGTTACCAAACATGGTCAACTTTAGGGAGGTTCTTCCGGTCCCATCTTTGGGCGTCATGCCATATTCCCATAATTGGAGTTAATCGTGGACAAATCAATATGATATGGTTTTTTTAAAAACCCTGACCTTCACCTGCTCAGCTTTCCCGTGAGAGCAAGACTGAGCTAGGCCTGTTCTGGACATCTGGTCTGATTAATAAAGTTACCGAGTGTGTTGACCAGCATGACCAGCAGGACCACATTGACCTGATGACTTGGGAATGCCCACAGCTGTGCAAGTTGTGAGGTGCTATCTTGCGAGATTGCATGACTGAGAACAGAACAAAGCCTGAGAGTGGGTGTCAAAAACCAGCAGTCAAACACAAACCCTTCCACAAACCAATCAGTGTTGAGTATAGGGTGATGATAACATGATGTAGTAAAGTTTTTTAGTGTACTCAGTCACTAAACTAAATTGTGTTTCTTTCTAACAGCTAATACCTCCAATAGACTACCTCTCAACCAATCACAATACTACGCAGTACTGGGATGCAGCTCTTTAAATATACCAGTACCAGTACTGTTTGTTTTATCAATCGGAATCATTTAGTATTTCATGGCTATTTATTAATTACTATAAAGCCTAAGGCAAATACCCTTAAATAAATAAGTTAGTCAGTTAAGTAATTAGACCCACATGAAATCTGATTCACTGTATGGCCTGTACATGATCTTCCAATTAAATCCTGATAAATAAGATTAAACTATAGATCTGAAGGTCTGAATTGAGTCAGGAAACACCCCACAAGATTAAATCCACTCTGTTTACTCAGGGGATCCCTACAATAAAAACGAGCTGAAAACAGAGAGGATTTGAAATGCCATTAATGAGGAATGTTTCTCTTGTCTTGTCCGTGTTTGTCTTGGCTTAGATCTGCTTCCTCCACTCTGCTGTGCATCTGTTCCTCCTGTTCTGTCAGAGGAACATGCCCAACACACTTAATTACGTCAGACAGCGCAGACTCCTGCTGGACAAGCAAAGATTCACCTACTGCGGACATTCGAATGCATCAGCATTTACTTACATAGCAGTAAAGCCACATGTTGGACGTATAATACGCTATACCATAGACTGTGTATAGCTGGACAGAGCATCGTCTTTCAAAAGTGAAGCCACCACAGGTCGGGCGCCCCCTGCTGTTCGGTTGCAGACAGCTGTGTAACCCCACCCATTCCCATAGGTTTCAATGGCAAAACAGACAACTTTCAATCACGTTTTTTCCAATATACTTTAATTCTACCTACATTATTTAAATGCAGCAGCTAGTGTAACCTCTGCTTATATTGTAAAAAAATTATATCCCCACAGAATTCGGTTTTTTTAAACGTTATTCAGCTCTATTCAAAAAAGTGTAGTTATTGTAAAAGGGCTGGGTTACACCTAGCTGGGGTGGGACCAATGACTCTATGGGCAGGACCATAGACTGTGTGAGCTCTTTCAAGGAAGCCCTCAGGGGCGGGGTTATTTAAATGAGTAGGCTGTCTCTCCACAGTCTTTCTCCCTCCTCTGGTCTCTACTGCGCAGACTTGGGTTTCAGGATCGCCAATATGGCGGAAGATTTTGGCTTCATTTTCATTGAATGAATGGGAACGGCGACACGGCGTCCATCTTTTTTACAGTCTCTGCTCTATACTGACCGTATATGTTATGTAACAGCTAACAGAGATTGTTATAAGAACATTTTGCATTGATTTAAAAAGGTAACCGTTCCAGAAATGCTGTAATGTTGCATGTGATATGATGGCTCACATCACAATGTTATTAGAATGTTTGATAACACTTTTTATGAATGTCATCTCTATTACCACTCTATAACCACATTCATGACATAGCATATTATAATGCATTCATCATATAAGGCATTATAAACATGTATATAAATATTTATTAATAATTATGAATAACCCACTATAGCCACGTTTATTATGCATTATGATTTGTAATTATAATACATTATAAGCTATGATTATAATATGCATGTTAAAATAGTATATATATACAGCTCAGGAACAAAATAAATAAGAGACCACTTAAAATGATGAGTTTCTTTGATTTTACCAAATAAAAAAAAAACTCTGGAATATAATCAAGAGGAAGGTGGATGATCACAAGCCATCAAACCAAACTGAACTGTTGATTTTTTGCACCAGGAGCAAAGCAGCATAAAGTTATCCAAAAGCAGTGTGTAAGACTGGTTGAGGAGGACATGCCAAGATGCATGAAACAAACTGTGATTAAAAACCAGGGTTATTCCACCAAATATTGATTTCTGAACTCTTAAACATTTATAAACATGAACTTGTTTTCTTTGCATTATTTGAGGTCTGAAAGCTCTGCATCTTTTTTGTTATTTCAGCCATTTCTCATTCTTTTTCTGCAAATAAACGCTCTAAATGACAATGTCCGTAGTTTATAGAATAAAACAATGTTAATTTTACTCAAACATATATAGCTATAAACAGTGTTGGGAGGCGTTATAGTTACAGTCATAGTAATTAGTTAGATTACTCGTTACTGAAAAAAGTAACGGCGTTAGTAATGCTGTTAGTTTTAACGCCGTTACTTTTTTTCAGTAACGAGTAATCTAACTAATTACTATGACTGTAACTATAACGCCGTTACCATTTCCGACACCCCGTTACTGCACGTTACTTTAGCAGCTCTATGAACTTTTTTTTTTTTTTTTTGGTTTCTGGTTAACCCCTCCTCTGTCCGGTGAACTTGAGCTTCTGGTCGCTGTGCCTGTGTCATGGTGGAGCACAGAATACAGACACTCGCGGAACCAGTCAAGGATTTTATTAAAAACCCACAGGGTACAGAGAATGAGATTAGCAGTATAAACAAAACACCAGTAAAGGTATACCTGGGAGCGGAGAGCTTAACAGGATAGTGAGGCAGTCCAGTGGTCATACACGAAGTAAGCAGTATCAGAGGCAATCCAAAAACAGAAACGATAAACAGTCCAATGGTCATACACAAGGCAGGCAGTATCAAAGGTGATCCGAAAAACATAAACGATAAACAGTCCAGGGTAATACACGAAAAAATCCACAACGAAGGCAAAGGCAAAAATCGGTAGTCAAAAAACAAAGGCAAGGTCATACACAGAAAATAATCACAGAAATAACGCTTTGTAATGTCGGACGAAACCTAGGCAATACGCGGCGCCGAAGGGCATCTGAGCAGTACTTTTATACTGTAGCTAATACTCAGGGCTAACAGGCCGGGGCAGGTGAGGTGTCACGTGATCAGCAGTGTGTGTGTTGTCAGCGGGTGGTGCATTCTGGGTATTGTAGTTGTTGGGCTGACAACCTCCGTTGGAGACCAGTGTGGAAGGACAGGAAGTGCCTACAGCACCAGACGTGACAGCCTGTGGTTTGGCGTGGTGAAGTGAGGCACAATTGTGACGATTTGCGTGCTCTAATCAATTCAGTGATTGCCGTGGACAGCCCAAGTTCCGATTAAAAGGACGTTAAGCTCTTTTTAGCTGCTCCGGTTTTTGTGGTGCTGCTGCTTTCTCTTTTAGAGCTTAGATTCTCGAACCCGACCTGACCCGAGGACTGACCCGAAATCGGGCTCCTATTTTTATTTTATATAAAGCTCTGGTGTGATAATCACAATGTTGCTAAGTAACCAATTATTATTGTTCCCTAAAGCGAACGAAATAGCGAAAACTGAAAGTGAAAAAACATTTGTGTAAACTGAATCTAATAAAAACGGTAATGAAAAGGAAAAAAAACATAACTATCTCGAACTGTATTTTGTGTTTATAAAATTAAATAAAACGAACTGAAACTACTGATAGAATACCCTCATTTTCGTGTTTAATTTATTTATAAGCGCTGTTGTACAGCGGAGTTGTACAGCGGGAGGTGTTGTGCCGAGCGCGCGGCACCTCGTGGTCCCTTAGTTCTTGTGTAAAGCGCTCCCGCTAGCCACAAAATACGACAGAAAACACTGAGAATGTATGGGATTACAATATGAGCGCGAGGCAGATGAAAGAGAAACAGGAGATATAGACAGTATGTGAGAACCTTTACCTGTGAGTAGCTCATACAAGAAATCTCTCTCTCTCTCTCTCTCACGTTTCTTAGATTGATCTGTCTGATGGGATGTGTGAAAACTAATAAAAAACTAATAAAAACTAGCCCACCCTAAAACTTACTGAACAGAAAAAATAAAAACAAAATAAAATTAAACTATAATAAAAAGGGAAAAAGGGTAATCACGTAGTTCTGGGCGCACGTGAACGCCTCCGCGTTTGACTTGCAGCATTGTGTGTAGCTGTTTTTAAAAATCACTTTAATTAAATAATAGTTCTATGCTTTTATGTTACAGTGTTAATTAACATAATTCTGATTACATTTTGCTCATTCAATCAGCCTGAAAACAGACAGTTTATTGGGCGGATCGGGTCGGGCTCTGGCTCATAATGACAGTTCATGGTTCGGGTTTGGTCGGCTCGGGCAGAACGTGCACGGGCTCCGGCTGGGTCGGGTCGGATTTTTTTGGGCCCGATCTAAGCTCTATTCTCTTTTGGTGAAGCTGTTATATTAATACTATTTTAACGGTCATTAAATTGTTGTTTTTGTCCATTATTTTGTTTTGTTTATATATACATGTTTTCTTTGAGGGTGGCTTGATTTGTTTAATTTCATCCCCAGACGCGTTTTTCCGTTTTTTCCGTTTTTTTCAGTATTACAAGTTTTAGTAATTTTCTTTGGTTGTGTGGAGAATTTTGTTTTTATTTTTTTGAAATTCGTTAGATTATGTTTTTGTCAACATTTTGGGTTTATTTTCGTTTGTTATTTTTCTAATAATAATAGTAAATGCATAATTGATTTCCTTTTTTTTGACGGGCAAATAATAAAAAGTAACGCAATAGTTACTTTTACTGGTAACTAATTACTTTTACAGTGGAGTAACTCCGTTAGTAACTCAGTTACTTTTTTGGAGAAGTAACTAGTAACTATAACTAATTACTTTTTCAAAGTAACGTGCCCAACACTGGCTATAAATAGCCAAATCAGAGAAACTGATTCAGAAACTAAAGTGGTCGCTTAAATTTTTCCCAGAGCTGTATCTATTATTATTTGTCTATTCCCATAGTGAAAGTGTGTCACTTTACAGACTTGTAAAGCACACAAAGACCTGTTATAATACATTATAAGTGATTATAACTAATATTATATTCTAGACAAGTATATTTCATGAGCAATATAAAATAATTAGAGTATTATTGAGTGTGTATTTATAAGTTTATAAGCTATTAATAAGCTATTAATGCTTTATGACCACAATTCGTAATGATACTATAATAATAAACATGTTTATGATGGGTTATACATTTTATACATAGGCAATATTCATGTGTATAATACCTTATGAATGTAATTTAATGTGTTATGAATATGTTTATAGAGTCTTATAGAGATGACATTCGTAGAAAGTGTTAGCAAATATTGTTTTTACATAAAGTTCCCAGCTAGACGTTACCAGAAGGTTTAAAAAAGTTTAATAAAATGTTCTAACATCCAGGAATCTTGACAGATTTAATGTTCTAAGAATGTTGTGTAACATAACATTTAGTAAACACTACTACACTACTAACCAAACATTGTTAGCTGGAATAGCAGGGACTCCCAGTGATCACCCAACCAGTCTTGACAGTTTATGTCACATGACTCATTTTGTAAGTAATAATACTGAATGTGGTTGGTCGTATGAGTGAGTGAGTGTGTGTGTGTGTGTGTGTGTGTGTGTGTGTGTGTGTGTGTGCATGTGTGTGTGTATGTGTGTGTGTTCTGGGACTGGTTAGGCCTCAGGCTGCTTGTTGCTCATGTTGCTGAGGCATGAGTCCTGCACCAATTAGTCATAGCCGCGAGCTCTGTTACTGATGCTGTTTGGAGGACACACACACACACACACACACACACACACACACACACACACACACATGAACACATTTGTTTTTATACCCTGTGTGACAGGATGACAGGTCATACATACAGTATGTCATATATGTATAATATGTGTATAAGTATCTATATATAATAAAACATAAACCACACACCATCACTGTTAAAAAACGCTATAGCATATGTAAATTTAAAATAACAACTGTACACTAGAAAATATACTGTATTGTTATGCATGTCGCTGTTACTACATATATGTAATTATTTAAGCTTATGTCAATCATCGTATAGTATTATATACAGTATATTTTCTAGTGTACAGTTGTTATTTTGAATATATAAGCTATAGGCAGATATTAGATATAAGGCATCACGAAACCTCTTTTTATTACTATATATATATATATATATATATATATATATATATATATATATATATATATATATATATATATATATATATATATATATAGTAATAAAGAGAGGTTTCGTGATGCCTTATATCTAATATCTGCCATAATCTAATATCTGTTCATTAAAACAGTGTGCACATTAATATAAGGCCTTGTATAGGTCCCATACATGTACTTTACAAAATAATGTGTAGGTAGAATGTCACTACAGCTATATATTTATAGTTGTGTTATTATACAAGTTTTGCCTGATATTATGAGATATCACGGGTTCCATGTGACATATTATGAATCCATTCATAATGCATCTGAGGTCAAGTGTATCAAAACAGGTTTATTTTGCTTTTGTTGGAGTAACTGTCTCTACTACAGTACTTCTTTATTTTTTTTTAGAAATTATGTAAGAAATTAAGTCCATATACTTTTGTCCATATAGCGTATGTATGATCATGCCCCTAATGAGTGTGTGTGTGTGTGTGTGTGTATGTTGAGGTGGCACTATGTGTTCAGTGAGGGAATAATCATAGAGATATGGAATTCAGGATAATGAAAGTTTAGGCAGAGCTGGGTAAGTTGGCAGGTCTTATCCAAAATGCCATAGTATTAATGAAGTAATGAAAAAGTAAGCTTTACTTTAAAGAATCTATCTGTCACTGCAGACTCTCCGAGAACACAGGGTGACTTCACTAATGCAATTCCAATATCATCTATTTAATTTAGCCTTAAGCAAATTTCAATAAATGACAATATTTAACAATATGAATGCTATTTTAAACATCTCATCATCTGCTGCTGAAGAAAGTTATCTCAGTCATATCTAGCAGTGGTCTGAGCTTTAAGCCTGGAGATATAACTGTGGGTTTAAGTTTAAGCTGGGTATGTTGGCTGTTGGACCTCTCTCAGCTTACTTTATTTGGACAAAAGTGAAGGGACACCTGGTCTTTCATAGTTTCTTCTGAAATCGGGTGCCAAGTGCTGCCGCTATGATCAGAATATCACTGATTCGAATCCCGGTCATGCAGCTTGCCATCAGCTGCTGGAGCCTTGAAAGAGCACAATTGGCCTTGCTCTCTCTGGGTGGGTAGAGTAGATGGCACTCTTTCCCCTCATCACTACTAGGGTGATGTCGATCAGCACATGGCTGCATCTGTGAGCTGATGTATCAGAACCGAGTCGCTGTGCTTTCCTCCGAGTGCTCTGTGATGCTATTTGGCAATGCTGCATTAGCAGCAGATAAAAAAAAAAGACTGTGGTGACTGACTTCATATGTGTCGGAGGAGGCGTGTGCTAGTCTACACCCACAGGGTGTGTTGTGGCCATACAACTGACTAGTAACTACTGATAAAGTACACATTGTTACAGATTAACTACAGAGGAACAGGTTATGTAATTACACATGTGTACTAGGGGGAGTGTACTTACACATGTGTAACAACGTGTGTGTTCTCAATCAGCCCTAATTACATACTAGACAATATCTGTACATATATGTAAGTACACACACATTGTTACACATGTGTAAGTACACTTACTTTATCACTTGTGTAAGTACACTCACCCTGGTACACATGTGTACTTACACAAACCTGTACCTCTGTAGTTAATCTGTAACAATGTGTACTTTATCAGTAGTTACACTGTAGTTACATGGATTGTTACCGTGTAACTACATAGTACTTCGGGACACTTATTATAAAGTGGGGCCAAGTATTACATGTAAAAATATTATATTATAAAAAATATTGTATACTAAAAATATAGTAAAATATTGTATGCAGAAATTAAGTAAAGTTTATTTTTATAAAATATTGATTCAGGCAAAATAAATGAAGTAAAGTTTACTAAAAGAAAGGATTGACTGAAGTTCAGTTCACTTATTTACTCTATGTAACATTTAAGTCTTGAACCCGAGTTGAAGTTACTTAAATTGATCTGAAATTTACTGTGTGGTGCCTATAAGTTTATGTTTACTTATCTGGTCCAGAGAGCACTATTCCATTAGCATTGCTTCTACTCTATAGGGACTAGGCAATTTGTGTGTGTGTGTGTGTGTGCATTTTCACATCTGTTTCAGTAATGAGTGCAACTTAAAATAGCTGAAGGTCTATGCTGTTCATTAGAAAGGGTGTCCACAAACTTTTAGAAAGTTCCTGAACTTCAGATCCTGTTAGAATGATCTGTATGGGATGTGTTCTATGTGTATATCTGATAATGGATCTCAGCTGCTCTGTTTTGTTTTCTTAACCAATATTGAAGCGTGAACAAATCGCAGTATGGAGATAAGAGTATTTATCAGAGCCATATCAGGGTTATCTCTCAGCAATCTGCATGCTTTGATCTGGCCCTACCTGCACACTGTTAGATCAGTGCTAAAAGAAGAAGATGCAAATTTCCTCCTCTTCCTCCTCGGGAGTGGTTATTAGCTGTTTTTCAGCATTGTCTCGTTTGTAGGAGGGGTTTGATCATTCGCTTTTACCTCCAGCCACCAATTTGCATAATTAACATTCTGAATTGAAGCAGTTTTTTAAAACAGATGAACAGCTAGCATCAGCACAAGACTGCAGAAAAGAGAAGCATTTAGATGAGAAGTTCTTAATGTTTTAATGACAGAGCTAATTAAATTACAAATTGCTTGTTCATGTGGTATTTAGCTGCAAAACTTACCTGCTTACCCATTAAAACTGTACTGTGCAGAACACAAGCCTTATGATCACTATGACCAGAAGCTCCGCCCACTTCTCTACTATAATACAGAGTTACTATATTCACTAATACCACTTACACCTTTACTGTACACAACACAAGCCTTATGTTCACATGTCCAGAAGAAGCTCCACCCACTTCTCTACTATAATACAGAGTTACTATATTCACTAATACCACTTACAACTTTACTGTACACAACACAAGCCTTATGTTCACCATGTTCAGAAGCTCCGCCCACTTCTCTACTACAATACAGAGTTACTATATTCACTAATACTACTTACAACTTTACTGTACACAACACAAGCCTTATGTTCACCATGACCAGAAGAAGCTCCGCCCACTTCTCTACTATAATACAGAGTTACTATATTCACTAATACCACTTACAACTTTACTGTACACAACACAAGCCTTATGATCACCATGTCCAGAAGCTCCGCCCACTTCTCTACAATACAGAGTTACTATATTCACTAATACCACTTACAACTTACAACAATAACAGAAATTATGGATTTATTGGTGTCAGTTTCACAGAATTTAACAATTAATATTCTTCTCCCCTGGCGGTTGAGTCCCTTGTTTCAATAATAATATCCATTATTGATGCTTTGTATGATAATTTATCGATAATTTATCACAAACCAAATCAATGCATTATACTGCGATATCGATATTTTGTCCCACCCCTAGTTAAGTGTGAGTTTGAACTGACTGAGAGTCTGTGCAGCATTTGAAATGGAGACAACTCCTGTTTCATTATTTTATTACTCTAATTATTCTCTCTCTCTCTCTCTCTCTCTCTCTCGCGCGCTCGCTCCGGGTTTGGCTGGCTCTCCGCAGTCGGATCAGCTGTCAGCGTCACGGCCAGATGACTCAATTATATGGTGGGCGCGGCTGCGGCCGGCCTGCTCCGACACCATTGGCTGAGAAATGCAGAAGAAAATGGGTGCAGCATATTAAAGACTGCTTCATTAGTCGAGGTACATTAGTGTTCCTGGAGGCATAGCGCTCTTGTGGGCACACACACACACTGACACACACACACAACACACACACACACACACACATAACCCGCACATACACAGACTTACTGACACACACATACACACGAGTAGGGAGATTATCAGCCATGTGTCGTTGAGACAATTTAAAGGAGTTTAAAGTGAGTACACAAAGAGATGAGATCCCATTTCACCCCTTGGCCCTACACTGAAAAAATTATGATAATAAAATTTACTTAAGAAAAGTTTCGCAACTTTCTGCATTTGCTTTTTTTAAGTAAATTTAATTTCAGATAAATTGAAGTACTTTCAACTCGGTTTCAAGACTTAAATGTTACATAGAGTAAACTTTAGAAGTAACTTTAGTAAAGTAGGATAACACAGGGACTTTGAGGTGATGGAAGTAACTTTAGTAAAGTTAGGATTACACAGGGACTTTGAGGTGATGGAGGTAACGTTAGTAAAGTAGGATAACACAGGGACTTTGAGGTGATGGAAGTAACTTTAGTAAAGTTAGGATAACACAGGGACTTTGAGGTGATGGAAGTAACTTTAGTAAAGTTAGGATTACACAGGGACTTTGAGGTGATGGAGGTAACGTTAGTAAAGTAGGATAACACAGGGACTTTGAGGTGATGGAAGTAACTTTAGTAAAGTTAGGATAACACAGGGACTTTGAGGTGATGGAAGTAACGTTAGTAAAGTAGGATTACACAGGGACTTTGAGGTGATGGAGGTAACGTTAGTAAAGTTAGGATTACACAGGGACTTTGAGGTGATGGAAGTAACTTTAGTAAAGTAGGATTACACAGGGACTTTGAGGTGATGGAGGTAACGTTAGTAAAGTTAGGATTACACAGGGACTTTGAGGTGATGGAGGTAACGTTAGTAAAGTTAGGATTACACAGGGACTTTGAGGTGATGGAAGTAACTTTAGTAAAGTTAGGATTACACAGGGACTTTGAGGTGATGGAGGTAACGTTAGTAAAGTTAGGATTACACCGGGACTTTGAGGTGATGGAGTAAGGTTAGTAAAGTTAGGATAACACAGGGACTTTGAGGTGATGGAGGTAACGTTAGCTCTATTACATGAAAATGAAGAGCAGTGGCTGATAAAATAGCAAACGGTCAAGACTGAGAAGTGTTGGATGAGCAGCAAGTGTGTATTTTAGGCTACATCATAGTATTTTAGATATTTAGGTTAAAGCTGTGTTGAAAGGCTGCATAGTTTGGGTTTGTAGCCTCTATGCTTAAAAAGCACTAAAACAAGTGAAATAACAGATTTTAAAACTGATAAATGATCAGTTAACTTAAAAAGTAAGTGTAAAAAATATAAAAGTAATATTAGCCAAAGGTATGCCCACACTGAATAAGAGTAAAACAGTGTCAAATGCTTTTAAGACAGTTGCATTGCATGAATTAATAAAGCAGCCCTGT
Source organism: Astyanax mexicanus (assembly GCF_023375975.1). NCBI lineage: Eukaryota > Metazoa > Chordata > Actinopteri > Characiformes > Acestrorhamphidae > Astyanax > Astyanax mexicanus. The sequence goes on along the minus strand of NC_064412.1, from coordinate 50,296,183 downwards.
TTGTAGCCTGATACAAATACATGTTATAGCGGTTTAAAGGAGGAAGCACCTTTAACCTGAAGAATTAGAATTGAGCTGTTATATCAGAGAAATTCAGAAAATACATGTTAGACATGAATTCAATAAAAACGTTAAAGAATCAATTGATTTACGCAAAGCAGACAAAAATGGTGGAGTTAACAATAGACAAAACAAAAGACTGAACTTCTTATATGTAACATATTGATATATTATGCTTCTCTGTAATCTCACATACATAAATTACAAGTCAGTTGGGACCAGTCTAAACCAAAAATGCCAGGGCCGATTTTTTGTCCCAGTCCAGCCCTGCTTGCCACTGTGTCACCATAAAAATTGGCATCTCTGTGGTGCTGCTCATAAGAGGCTTTTTTTCTCTGTAAAGCTGCTTTGTGACAACTTCTGTTGTAAAAAGCGCTTTATTAAACAAAAAAATGTAATCAAATTGAACATTTTTTCATCTAGACTTAAACATTTTCTTTAAATGAAAGTTTCTTTGCTTTTGGCTTCACTAGTGTCTCCTCATTTCCCCCTGTGCTCAGACTGACAATCCACACTTCCCTCATCCCCCTCTCATCAGCTGTCTGGCCCTCTGGCCTTTCCCATGTTTAACACATCCCCCCGTCCTGCCCCGCCCGGAACGTGACGGAGTGAAGCGGTTCTCCTGCATGCAAATTCCCCCCCCTTGTCCTCATGTATGCATTATTAGCAGCGCAGATCTACAGGCCAGATTAACTTCCAACAGTTCATTAACCCTTTAGAGGTCGAAAGTGTTACTGTCTTTTTTGACACAATAAATCTAAATAAGGTAAATAATTTACTATTACAAAATGTATTCCCACAATTAATTACACAGTTACTTGTACTTGTCTCTTAAATTGTTTGTATGTATGTTTTCTTCAGTATTATGTGTAAAATATTGCAAAAGAACTTGCCAAAACAATGTATACAGCTCTGGAAAAAAAAAATAAGAGACCGCTTAAATTTTTTTAATTTTTTTTTATTTTACCAAATTGAAAACCTCTGGAATATAATCAAGAGAAAGATGGATGATCAAAAGCCATCAAACCGAGCTGAACCGCTTGAATTCTCGCACCAGGAGTAAAGCAGCATAAAGTTATCCAAAAGCAGTGTGTTAGACTGGTGGAGGAGAACATGCCAAAATGCATGAAAACTGTGATTAAAAACCAGGGTTATTCCACCAAATGTTGATTTCTGAACTCTTAAAACTTTATGAATATGGACTTATTTTCTTTTTGAGGTCTAAAAGCTATGTACCTTTTTTGGTATTTCAGACATTTCTCATTTTCTCCATATAAATGCTCTAAATGACAATATTTTTAGATATATAGATAGTGTTTAGGGGGGGGGGGTTCTTATTCAACTACAAATGCTTGTTGTAGTTTTAAGCTTACTTTAAAAAAAATCACAACAAATACAATATCAATATTGATATTTTATTATAGTCCTTGTAATTATATTACATTATTAATGACACAATTAGATACAGTTCAAACAGCTCCATAATCATTTATTTCATTATTCATTATTATTTCATTATTATTATTTCATTATTATTGTCCTTTTAAAAGACATGCCAAGTAATGGGACAGCAGTATTTAAATGGATTAAATTGAAGGGTTAAAGGGTTATCTCAGGGGATGACTTGTGCAGGTTGTGAGGTGTTGTATTGTTAGTGAGTTTAAACTTGAATAACATGCTTATTGCAAAACAAAGTGAATTATGGGAGTTGGAGTGAAGTCTGACAGTATGTGCAGGTGGATAGGAGTGCAAATCCTCCATCCACAGTGTCACGTGTACTGGGAACACGCCATATAAGGCTAATATTACCGCCCACAGTGGACAGTGCAGTGGGAGGTGATGATCAAGTGATGCAGACAGTGTTTTTTCAGTCAAGTCTGTCAGTCACTTAATTTCTTAGTGTAGCCCTGCTTTATTATGGTAATATTAGCACAGGGAACACTGACTGATAAAGAGATTAAGAGATAAAACCCTCTTAACTTTCAATGTAAGTCAATAAAAAATGTGAAAAACTGTTTTTTTTTTTTCAAGTAATTTTAGAGAAATTCTACTGGTCCATACATTAAGAAATTTTAACACAATACAAGGGACAGTTAAAAATAAAAATAGAGATCTCTAAAAATAGAGATACTTGTTTTTCATTGGACAGCAATAATATGGGGATAGGCAAATCTTTACATCATACTGCAAACAGCCAGCAGAGGCACTAGACCTCATTTTTTAGAAAAGTTGCATTGTACCATACTTTTCAATAGTCATTGTTATAAATATAACTCTTTTTTAATACATTATCCCACAGTCTATAAAACTCTAAACTCTCTCCACAGGCCTCTCTCTCTTCTACTTCACTCACTCCTTTGGAAAATGTGTTTTATGTATAATTTCTGCACTAAATAAGCGGAGGTCCAGATGAATGGGTTCCTGACAGTTATGAATGAGGGGCCTGGCTGCATCAAACCAGTGGAGGGGACTGGGGGGGGGGGGGAGTGAGGGGTTTAAACTCTGCTTGAATAAATCATCATCAGGTCTATTGTGCCACACACACTAACACACCCTGAACCTAATGTGACCATGTGACCTTCAAGCTCCCTGGCAACTCTTATCTTGAGCATTCTTCATTGTATTCAAGTTTTTGCTAAATAAAAAAAAAACATGCATTAAAAACTGTAATGAAATAAGTAAAATAAATTATTATAAATAAATATAACTCACATTTCTGCAGATATTTAAGTATTATGGGACAACACTGACAAAATTACACTTTGACACACTTAAATAAATTTATTCTTCCCTCAAAATAACTCAATATATGGCCATTAATGTCTAAAATCCACCGGCAACAAAACTGAATACACCCCTACGAGACTACACCCCTAATTGTCCAAACTGAGCACTGCTTGTCATTTTCCCTCCAAAATGTCATGTGACTCGTTACTGTTAAATGGTCTCAGGTGTGCATAGAGAGCAGGTGTGTTTAATTTTCTAGTAAAGATCTCACACTTTCTTATACTGGTCACTGAAAGTTCCAACATGGCACCTCATGGCAAAGAACTCTCTGAGGATCTTAAAAGGCGAATTGTTGCATGCTATGAAGATGGCCAAGGCTGACCCTTGCCTTATACTATCCTTATACTACCCTATATTCCGTATACAACCCCATACTACCCTATACTTCCCACTCTACCTTACTACCCTGGACTCTCTGTATTCCCCATGCTACCCTATACTCTCTACACTTTACTTTATTCCCCATACTTTCCTATAGTACCTACTTATACTATATTCCCTATACATTATACTACTCAATACTAACCTATATTCACTAATAATCCCTATACTATCATTATACTACCCTATATTCCCTATAGAAATCCATACTACCCTATACTTCCCACTCTACCCTACTACCCTGGACTCTCTGTATCCCCCTACTACCCTATACTCTCCACTATCCACTTTACTCCCTATACTTCTCTATACTACTGTTTGTACTATTTTCCCTATACCTTATGCAACTCGATACTGACTTGTATTCACTAATTTTCCCTAGAATATATTTATACTATTATTCTTACACAACCTTATATTCCCTATGCTACCCTATACTTCCTATACTATACTATAATATACTATACTATACAACTTTTTACTTATGTGAACTGCCCTATGTTTCCTATACTCTCCTCTTTTAACCTATCCAACTGTTTACTACCATACACTACACTATATATAAGTATAATGCTATACTTTTTACCTTAAACTAGCGTACACATCTCTATACTTCCCTTTAGTTTGTATACTACCTTATAGTACACATACTATATATAGAGATAGAGAGTGTGAGAGAGAGAAAGAGAGATAGAGAGAGAGCTTTAGTTCCCATTGAAAGGCCCGTGGGCCTGTAGCAGTATCAGTAATAGCAGAAGTTGCAGTAGTAGTGGTGGTGGAGGTTGTATCAATTTTCTGGATTATTAATTCAGATTCAGATCTGCAGACTGCTTTACATTAAGAGAGCAGTGCACACTCCACTCTCTCTCTCTTTCTCTCTCTCTCTCTTTCTCACACTCACTCACTCTAGCCAAATCACATTTTAACATATTCCCTTTCACACACTCAAATTAGACGGCCCACTCGGCATGCTGGGGACCACTGCGTCCTGCTAATGAACGAGCAGCACACACACACACACACACACACAAACAAAGCTACAGCTAGCAGCAAGACGCCCAAACTACACCTGTTTCATTCCAGCTCTGCGTACAAAACGCTGCTTTCAGCCTGGCAGCGCTGCAGCCTCCTCCAGAACAAGAGCTCTTTGTTTTTCGGACGGGTGAGAAAAAAAAAGCACGGTGTTGAAAAGCCGGGATTTAGAGCTAGGTGTGAAAAGTGAAAGTAGCACATTAGCTGTTAAGGTTATTACTTTTCTAATTCTGTGTACACAGCCGAGCACGGACAGCCCCTCAGACTTCAGCGCTATAATGTTAGTGATTAATAGCCAACAGCTTCTTAATAAGCTCTGTTTAATTACAGCTCAGGCCTATAATGAGAGTTTACTCTGAGAGTTCCCTTACCTGGTGCACACAGCGGCCGCACTGATTAAAAACCTGCTCTCTGACAGGGTTTGATATTTTTATTCACTGCAGATTTACAATGTGAGGACTTCCTGTTTTATTACAAATTTCATTTAGTATAATAAGTAGTAGTTTGTTTTGCATACAATTCTATTTCAGGCAGAAATGTAATTGATTACAACTGATGTCTGATTAAACACATTAAAGACACAGAACCCTGAAATCCAACACTGAGAGGATGAGGAAGGGTTTCTTTCCACATGCTGTTCATGCACTGAACGGGGACAGAGGTTAGGATACTGAACATATTCACAGGTACACATAAACTGGATTTTCATTCAATGCACTGTGCGCATGCACACACACACCTTGTTGCTCTCATGGAGTCATGGACTCATGAATAAATGGACACATAAACAGATTATAACAATTATTTCTATGGACATATTTTTTATGTACATTTTTTGCTTTGTATACACAGTCCTTCAGTTTTATATTTATTAACATTCTTAAGCACTTTTTGCTATTTATAAATTATATTGAAAGTTAATTCTGCACTTTTATATCCTTTGCTTAGATTATCTTTGTTTATATGTTTTGTTAATTGGTTTCCCAGAGATGTTGTCACCACCACCAACACTTCCTTGTTCTGCCTGGTCTCCAGATTTATCACCAATCCAGCATCTATGGGAGCAGCTGTGGGAGCATCCTACAAGTGTAGAGCAGGATCTACAGGCCCAGCTGTAGCAACATCTGTGGATAAATGTGCTGCAGGATACCATACAGAACCGGTACTCATCCATACTCAACAATATCTCACCTTGTATCCAGGCTAGAGCCTAATTTCAGTACAGTTTTCCTTAATAAACTCTAATATCCTTTCACTCTAATATTGTAATCGTTCTAATATATCATCAATACTTTTACACATAAAGATAAAGATTCATAACATCACACCTATCAACTTCTTGGTGTGTTTTTTTTTCTGTCAATGACGGTACACTGACTTGCCAACAGTCATGTTATAGCAGTATGTTATTTGACTCAGAGGTGTTTGACTCAGTGGTTGACTTGGTACAGTTCTCTTATCCACTGATCGCAAAATTATCCCAATAAAATCTATGTACCCTAGTGGTGTACAGCTTTCATTGAAGTTTGAACAAGTGTCATTTTTCACCTTCTTTAAAACTGGACTTACTGTAGGAAAATGCATTACAATTTAAACTGGAAAAAAAAAGTTTATTTAATGATTTTTTTGAAGATGGGTAAAAAGTAGTGATCAACTGAGATCAACTGAGCCATCTGGATTGTGCAGACTTTCACACCAATCACACCAAGTGATCACTGGTCACGATCATTCAGGACTTTTTTTTTACGACCACATTTCTTCATTAAAGACAATGGGTCCCCACTATCTTTCTAGTTTTTAATAACGCGTTGGACAGTTTTTAACCCAATTTTAGTAGCTTCTGCTACAATCTCCTAAGATGTTCTTTCTCTGCTTGATGCATGCCAATGATTTGACCCTTCTCAAACAGACTGATATATTTTCCATTACCACAGGATGAGACTTTCCACATGTTTGTTTAAGAAATAAGAAGAAAATTATTGAACAAGTTTAAGTTAAATAACTTGTTGCCAGCTGAAAGATAATTGCTCGTGTAGTAATTATTATCAAATAGGAAGCTTGTACCTATGTCCTTATTTAAATCCATTTAAATTATGTCGCATTTAAATTTAAATGCTGTTTTCTCCAAAACAGCAACTTTACAGGACAGAGAAAAAACCTTGTGAACTTTCAATGGAAGTCAATGTAAAAAGAGTTTATTTCAGGTCCTTTTGAAGAGTTTCTATTGGTCTGTTCATCAAGATATTCTGGCACAGTGTAAGGGACAGTTTGTCTGTTCAAATTTTGTAGTAAACTAAAAATCGACTAAAATGGAGATAAGTGTTTTTGGAGTGTTTTTCATTGGACAGCGACGATTTGATGTGCATTTAAACATTTCATTTCTGATGGCTGTCCTGTATTGTGCCTCAATTAAAAAGCAGGCCTGGCTGAAACACTCCTTATAACTTCATTACTCGTTATATCATCAGTGGGCCGGGTCAGAATTCTGTAGGCTGAACTAAACTGAACTGAACCTCACACTGATCTGGACGAGGGCTGGGAGGAGGAGGTGGGGCAGGTGCTGAGTCACTATCAATATATGACAGGCAGGTGGAGCTGTGTGCAAAGTTAAACCCTGAGAAAACACCAGAAAACTGCACACAGAGAGAAAGAGAGAGTGAAAGAGAGAGAGAGAACGAGAGAGCGAGAGTCAGTAAGAGCTGTAGAAGGGAAGTAAACAGCACTCAGTGTGGAAGTGGGTCAGGTTAGACAGTGTGTTTTGTATCTGAGAGGCTGTAGAGTCACCTGTAACACTGACATTTCCACCATCACTCTGAATCCACATGCACACAGGCAATGTCCAACAAAAACCCTGTATCTCCATCTTAATATTTTTCACATAATTTTGACATAATGTGAATCTGGGTGTTTGACTGTTTTTACATTGTGTGGAATGAGGAATGCACCAATAGAAATGTTCCATAATCTGTAATATTGCTGTTTAGGAGGGTGTGTCTGACAGTTTTGGCATGTTGCTGTTAGAACAAACATACTTTTTTTAAAAGTTATTTCACAAAAGAAAAAAATATATATACATATGTAAAAAATGTAACAATTTATTAAATAATAAAAAATAACCAAACATGTCTCAGGCTGCAAGACTGGTCAATGTAGATCAGTGACAGCTTATCTCAGTTTTTACTAAATAATAATAATAAAATATAGGATGCTCGTTTATGTTGAAACTCATGTTTACCACATTTTTTTTTCGATACGTTTTTTTGTATATATTATTGGTTTAATGAGTTTGTTGACCTTAGGCACCTGACCTACTGCAATGTTGACCATCTAGCTGGAAAACAGACTGTTGGGTTGATTTCCCAAAAACATAGTTGCTAACTACAATGCAGTTGCTATGCAAGTGTTTCCCAAAACTGGTGCTTGGTAAAAGTTTGACCAAAACATGGCCAGTTCCAGAAAAATAAAACAATTTGTGGAGCTATGTATTATTAGCTAAGTTTTGGGAGTTGATTCATGCCCTCACTCCTCCCACTTCCTTCCCTATTAAAACCATCACTTCCTCTCTACCTGCTCGTTGAACGACCTCGCACCCACCTCCTGCCCCTCTTCCTCCTTCTTTAATTTTATTCTTTTCCTCATGTTTCTCTTCGTGTGAGGGGGTGTGGGGCTTCGGCTTCACGCTTTACATCGAAGCTGCCCTGAACTTCACCCAAATACTCTGAGTTCGCTCCCCCTCTTTTCTTCTTCTCTGTTCAGTCAAGGGCGTCGGTCAATACTAGCAAATGCTTTCTTTTACATTTTAAATTATTATATTTTTGAGCAGCCTTATGTCTTCTGGAGTAAAAGAGATCAGGGCATGAGGCTGCCTGATATCATTTCTGTGTTTTAAGACCTGTAAGAGGAACTGACAAAAACGGAAGAAAAAACACACCAAAACAGCCTAGGGTTGAAAAGGTTAACCATCTAGGTTATCAGTATATGGTACATTTTAATCTGGGTGACCAGCATTTGAACACCAATTCTATTGACCAGCAAAGACCAGATTTAGATCATCTGAAACTAGCTACTAGTTGGTTTCTGTGGCTCAGTTCTGGGCTGCCTCTCTACGTCTGATTTTGATGCAAGAGTAGAAGGGAAAGAGAAAGAAAGAAAAGTATATACAAAGTTAAAAAAGAAAGAGAGAGAGAATCAGAGTGAAAGAGGGCCAAGGGCAATCAGGGGAGAGCAATAATAATCAGAATAATTTGCGGCCTGCCCTCTGCATGCGCATGCCTGCGTAGCGTTGCTCTGTGTTTGTGCTGCTTGTCATTTTTTCAATTACCCCGGCTGTGGTTAAATGCTCATTTGCAGCAAGGCCGCCTGCAGCTACGAGGCTGAGGCCCCATTAGGGTCCGCTCCAGCCTCGCTCTCATTAGTTCTCCCCAGAGACGGGCCGAGGCGCTGGGAAGGGTCCGGGATGGGCTCTGGAAGCAGGTCAGGACGGAACTGGATGCTCCAGCCACGAGTGACCGGGCCGAGAAAAGTCGCTGACCTCGCGCCGTCCGATCCAGTGCGCTAGTGACAGGGCCGCATCATTAGAGAGCAGGCTAACCTTAGGGCCAGAGCGCCACAAAGCGCTTAATGACCGCTCTCTGAGAGCCGGCCTGACCCGAAACAAGCCGCATTACATCCAGCGACACAGAACCACTGGAAAAAAAAGAGAAAGAACCCTGTCAGACCAGCAGCGAAGACGAGAGCACGCCACGGCATGCTTCAGGGTTTGATTAGCGGAGAGCCGATTGAACTGATCAAAGGAGGCTCCACTATATGATCTTCTTCCCGCTGCATGTTCCCATCGTCCTCCACTGTGTTCTGTTTCCATGTTCTTCCCAACGCTGATTAATGGGGAGTGGTTAAGAAGGAACGAATACAAAAGATACAAACAAAAAAGACAAAAAAAATATCTTACACTCAAAGCAAAGTGTGTTTTATACAAGAGATCTTTCCCAAAGGTTGACTAGAAAACTATTTACAAAAGAACCTCATTTACGCTCAGTGTTAAACACAGATATGGACAGAGCCTTCTGTTTGCTAGTTATCTAATGCCAAGTTCAGACTACACAAAATTTTTAGTCATTCACGATGTTCACTATGTCAGATTAAGCAGTTATCTTAGTTTCGTGGCAACACTACACATTGGTCACCAACCAATCATAGTCCACGTCCTTGCGTGAGTTCGTAGGTCATCATAGGAGAGAAGCATAGAAGCTGACAATCATGGCAACAGAAGCACTTTGCGTGATGGTAGTGCTTTTGTGCTCAGAAAAAAAAGAGAGGGAGAAGCGACTGTGGGCCCCTGGGTTCCTGGGTGACCCAAAGAGAACATCACGGGCTGTGTGTACTTCAGAGAGAACTTGAGGTATGGTAAAGATGTAGCTACTTTAGCATTTTTTTAATAAAAATTAAACAGAGTATCCAATGGATAAAGTAGATTAATAGATTATTAAATGATTATTAGATTATTCTTCTGTTTCTCTGGTCCAGTGAGCTGCAGGAGCACTGCCCCGCTTTCTTTTCCCATTTTTACATCTGTGCACCACAGAATGCTCTGTCTTCCTATTGGTCAGCTTCAGGGAGCACGCCGCCGAGCATATCAAGCTAGGCCATAAAATACAAAAAATTCTAACATGCAATTTTTTTCATTGGACGCTCCAAATTACTGATCTTTGACTGTGTCACACTACACGACCTTTGACGCTTGCAACACTGAAATTCGGATCTGATGGAGGCAGTTTGTTGGCTCTTACAAAATTGGGTCAAAATTGGGCTAAAATCGCGTAGTTTGATCTGGGCATAAATGTTGATGGTAACAGATTGAAAGAAACAGCACCACTGCAAAGTCTAAAAGCACTACCATTGTTATATGGATACAATGCAAAAAAGAAACTGTGGTAGTATGTAAACTAGAACTTTTTAAAAATATTATTTCTTTCTAAGCATTGTGTAAGTATAGGATTACTTTGCTTATTTTAGAATTAATGGTTGTAATCACTTTATTCTAAGAATTTGTACTCAAGATAAGAACAGAAAAAGTCACCAGCCATGTTATTCTTATTTTTGTGTCCAACTTTAAGCCAAAAAAAAAATAAAATCATTTGACTTTTGTCTCAAGGATAGTTTCTACTTCTGCATGGAGTCAATAGTGTGGGTGGGAACACAAGGCTCAGTGGACCAATCACAGCTATTGCTGTCTGTGTCACACAACACGTTGTTATATTTCTTGGCAGGTGCGCATCAGGCATCAGGATACAACGCAGGGTACATGACTATGTGTAGGGAATGCATGGGTTACGGCATAGGTTCAACACAGCAGGTGGAATTGGCTTTTACTTCACTCATTTTGAGATTTTGTGATTGCTTATTTTAAGAAATCATACTAAGAACAATTTGCATACCTCATTGGCAGTTTTTTTTTGCTTAATAAAAGCATATACGTCTCAATTTACATCGTTTTTGCCTCACTTTACAACGTGCATGCAAATGTAAAGAAAGCATAGAAGTATGTGGGCAGTAATGGATTGAAACAGATGTCTTAATTTTTGTACATAAAGGGAGACTTAACCAGGCCAAGAACTTCTTAATCATTTAAATGGTTTAAGTTGTGACAGTTCTATATAGAACCATTGACTTTACTATAAAACACTTAAAGGACCAGTTTCGGTCCAGTTAAATCAGTCAGTTGACGAGCTGCTTGATGGCAAACAGAACCACTACAATACTCTGTGCTGGTTGAGAGCTAACCTGGTCAACCATATAACCAACTTAACCATCTTGAACACTATTAATCTATTAATCTATTATTTTTGTCTATGAGTAGTCTCAATGTTTTGGTTCATTTACAGGGGTTGGACAATGAAACTGAAACACCTGTCATCATTTTAGTGTGGGAGGTTTCATGGCTAAATTGGAGCAGCCTGGTGGCCAATCTTCATTAATTGCACATTGCACCAGTAAAAGCAGAGTGTGAAGGTTCAATATATCAAATATTACAATGCACACAACATTATGGGGGACATACCAAAGTTAAAAAGAGAACAAATTGTTGGTGTACGTCTTGCTGCTGCATCTGTGACCAAGACAGCAAGTCTTTGTGATGTATCAAGAGGCACGGTATCCAGGGTAATGTCAGCATACCACCAAGATGGTCGAACCACATCCAAAAGGATTAACTGTGGATGAAAGAGGAAGCTGTCTGAAAGGGATGTTTGGGTGCTAACTGTAACTGCTAATTGTATCCAAAAAACATAAAACCACGGCTGCTCAAATCACGGCAGAATTCAATGTGCACCTCAACTCTCCTGTTTCCACCAGAACTGTTCGTCACCACAATAAATTATTGTGGTATAAAAACAGGTGTTTCAGTTTCACTGTCCAACCCCTGTATATCAGCTATTATAATGATATAAAACCGTCTTCCTATACTGTTCAGAAACCCTTGATTACCATCATCCATACAGCTTACTGAATAAATGCTACAGTGCTAATGCTAACGCTAATGCGTTCGTCATTTAGTGATGTCCTCTGTCGGGTGGTGACCTGCAGGACCGGGCACTGGGCCGGCATGACTGCACCTCCTGCAGTTAAATGGAGGTCAGGGGAAGATGGCATCCCTTGCGGAGGCATTCAATTCAAATGTCGCACGGCTGGCACACAGTACCGCTCACTAATGTACTCTGGAGGGAGGGAGGAGGAGGGTCAGGGGGAGGGGGTAACAGTGGGTAGGGTGTATGAGGGGGGCAGGAGGGGTAGATTGTGTGTTTTGTTTCACTGTATGCAGTTTCTTTTTAAATACTTAATTTAAATCGGGTTGGGATGACCCTGCCCAGTGGGCACGAGCGGGGCGGGGGGCTATTCATCAATACAGGCTGGGGGGAGAGGGGTTGCGACGGGCGCAAGGTGACACCACAGCGAGCGAGCAAACCTCACCTTGGGTTTGGGAGTGAATGCACTCACTCTCTCTCTCTTTTTCTTTCTCTCTCTTTTACTATCTCTCTCTCTCTCTCTCTCTCTCTCTCTCTCTCTCTCAGAGAGGCCGGTATCCTCAGGAGCACCAGCTGCTAAAACAAGACTGATTGTTACTATTCATCATTTTGCCTCAGCACTACGGAAACACGGACGAACAAGAGAGAGAGAGAGCGAGAGAGAGAGAGAGAGAGAGAGAGAGAGAGAGAGAAAGAGAGAGAGGGAGAGAGAGAGAGAGAGAGAGAGAAAGAGAAGAGAACACACCACTTCCAACACTTGGCCTTGTCTCTCTTTACACTCATTCATCCACAGTCAACCACTTGAGTTTATCATCATTTTTAAGATGGATAATAATAATCAAAATAATAAAAACCCATTTGCAGGAATTTAACAATGGGCTCCCAACCCACAGTTTAATATTCTCACAATATTTTCAATAACATTGTTCCCGATTTCTTTTGTTGTATAATCGACAGGTAAAACCTGAGCTGGAAGGCTGGAAGAGCATGCCAAGGCTGTGCTGCAGTGGTGCTGATTGCTTGTACATTTTTTGTACATTTCAAAATGTAATAAAATTAATATGGAAATAAATTAAATATAGGATTTTTTTTTGCATGTGTTAAAATTGCAATTAAAAAAAAAAAAGATACACCTTATATACAAACATGAACACAAATTAACATACAACAAAACTAAACCAATGATTTATTATTTATTATGATTTTAAATGGAAAGAATCAGAATCATATAACTAAAGAAATAAACAAAACAAGAATGAAAGAAGAAAAAAAAACTGAAGAAGAGAGTGTGAGACAGCGAAGGGAAAAAGACAAAAAGAGAGAGAGGAAAACACACACACGACTGCCAACACTTGGCCTTGTCTCTCTTTACACTCATTCATCCATAGTCAACCACTTGAATTTTTAAGTATTTTTAAGATGGATAATAATAATCAAAAAATAATAATTAACCAATTTGCAAGAATTTAATATTCAATATTCTCACACTATTTTTGAATAATATTTGTAAATTTTGTTATATTTCAAAATGTAGTCAAGTTAATATAGAAATGCATAAAAAATGCATACTATTTTATTTTGTTTAAAGGCAGCACAATTATGTGTTTTTGAAGTTTGGTGCACTGTTACATGTATTACAATTGCAATTAAATGAAATGAAAATATAAGAACCGAAATATATACAAACACGAACACAAATTCAACAAAACATTGTTTTTTTATTATTTATTACAACATTAATTAGATAGAATCAGAAAGAATCAAAGAACTAACTAAATACTAAAGTAGAATGAAAGGGAAAGGATAACAGAAGAAGAAGAGAGAGAGAGAGAGAGAGAGAGAGAGAGAGAGAGAGAGAGAGGAGAACACACACCACTGCCAACACTTGGCTTCGTCTCTCTTTACATTCGTTAATGCACAGTCAACAATTTGAATTTATCAGTATTTTTAAGATGGATGATAATAAAACAAGCAGTCAAATGAATATAGAAATATATACACTGCAAAATATCCATTGGCAAAAACTAGACAAAATAAATGCAAATTAAGACAAATATATGCATTTTAAGCAAAAAAAAAAAAAAAATACAAAAAGCAATGGCAAAGTAAAGAGAAGTAAAGAGAAGTAACACCTAAATCAAGCACAAAAGTCACTGTTTTTGGACACAAGAATCAGAATAACTTGATTGCTGCTTGATTGTGCTTTTTTAAATTAAATTATTTAAAATAAGGTACAAATTCTAAGTAAGAATGATTAAGATAATTATCCCTAAAATAAGCAAAATAATCTAACACTTACACACAATGCTTAATAAGACAAAAAGTCTTATCAGAGAAGAAAATAAGATTTATTGCCTTAAAATTTGAAAATTTCACTTGCTAAGATTTATTTTTTGCAGTGTATATATAGAATATATTTTTTTGCATACTTCCACCATGTACACCATTTAATTTTGTTTTAAGGCTGCACAATCATGTGTTTTTGAAGATTAGTGTACTGTTGCATGTATTAAAATTGCATTATCTAAAAATGAAAGATTAAAAATATATACAAACATGAACACAAATTAACATACAACAAAACAAAAAAATGCTTTATTATATACAAGATTAATTAGAATCAGAAAGAATCAAATAAGTAAATAAATAAACAAAAGAAGAATTAAAGAAGAATTTTGCCTCAGGAGAGAGAGAGAGAGAGAGAGAGAGAGAGAGAGAGAGAGAGAGAGAGAGAGAGTCAGCACATCCATATCAACCACTTGAATTTGTCAGTATTTTTAATATTGACAATAATAAAATTCCATTTGCAGGAGTGTAACACTGCCCTCAGCCCACAGTTATCCTCACGTTTTAAACAAAACTCTTCTGTTTCTGTGTTTTTGCTCAAAACCAATCATAACATTTGTGATGTCAGGCTGGTAAAGGCTGCCAAGGCCAAGCTGGAGTGCTGCTGTTGGTTTGTAATGTTCAAGAATTTCCCCCCGGGGATCAATAAAGTATCTATCTACACTGAAAAAAGTGAAACAAGCATGTCATTTGTTTAAAGTGTTTTTTTATTTTTACTTAATAAAAAAATATGATTTCTCATTTAAACGTATTTTGTTCAGTTTGACCAAAAGCAAAAACAACTACCAAGAAAAAAACTTAACAGAAATAATTTTGCTTAAATAATTTTTTTACTTTAAGTCAGATAGTTTAATGTCACGTGACCTCGTGACGTCGGGACAAGTACCTTCTCCTTGAGTTTTTCTGTCAGCCATTTTACTTCGCGCCGACTGCCAAGTTCATCTGACCCACAGGACAACTGGTTTAATTAAGGTAGGAATTCTAAAGTCTCTTTTAAGGAGGATGATTGTTTAGGAGTGTGTAGGAAGGTAGAAAATGTCAGGATTGACCGCTAATTGTTACTTTTCAGCCTATTTTATGTGTTTTGCTTGTGAGTTTGCTAGCCAGCTTTAACTAGCTAGGTAACGTTAGCTTAGTTAGCTAATGCTGGATAAACGTGTTTTTAAGCTAAATACCTAACTATTTAGTGTTAATTAAGTATATAACGCTGGATAAATGTGGTGTTTAGCTTCAAATCTAGATATTTAGTGTTAATTAAGTATATAACACTGAATAAGCATGTTTTAGCTTAACCTAGATATTTAGTGTTAATTAAGTATATAACCCTGGATTAATGTGTTATTTTAGCTTAGAACCTAGATATTTAGTGTTAGTTAAGTATATAACGCTGGATTAATGTGTTATTTTAGCTTAAAACCTAGATATTTAGTGTTAGTTAAGTATATAACGCTGGATTAATGTTATTTTAGCTTAAAACCTAGATATTTAGTGTTAGTCAAGTATATAACGCTGGATTAATGTGTTATTTTAGCTTAAAACCTAGATATTTAGTGTTAGCTAAGTATATAACGCTGGATAAATGTGACATTTTAGCTTAAAACCTAAATGTTAGTGTTAATAACGCTGGATAAATGTTATTTTAGCTTAAAACCTAGATATTTAGTGTTAATTAAGTATATAACGCTGGATAAATGTGTTCTTTTAGCTTAATACCTAACTATTTAGCGTTAATTAAGTTTATAAAGCTGGATAAACATGTTTAAGCTTAATACCTAACTAACTAGTGTTAATTTGCTATATAATGCTGGATAAATGTGTTTGTTTAACAGTCATTTACTGTGTTAAATCTCTCTTTTTATCTTTTTACAGGTTTGATCTTGAGCTCTTTTGCTGAAAATTTACATCCATCTCTTCTAAATTTGGTGAGTCTCAAAATAAACAAATGAAAATTGCATGTATGGTTAAATAGTGATCAACCAAAAATATAGCAGCAGAATAGGTTTGAACTTATCACTGATATTTACTATGTATACATTGCTTAGATATTCACTGGTTCTTTTTGCATCTAAATTCTTTACTAATACCTTTATTAAGCAGTGGCAATAGGCCAGTTGTAACCTGTAGAGAAAATTCTCATGTTGAACAGAACCTAAGATATTAAGCGAGACCAAATTAAAATGCATGTCAGATCTGTCAAACAGATTTCATACCACAGTGTGTAATTACATTTGCATGTGTTTATTTTTAAAGATCAATCATGAATTCCTGAGAATTACAACTGTTCCACTTCAACCACAGTTCCTGGCTTGGACAAGCACCACAGCAAGCTGATTGAGCTATTCAGAAAGAAGGGAGGAGAGAGAAGACACACCGACAAACGTCCTGAAAGTTCTGGATCAGGTTGGTACTTTTTCGGTACATATGAGTGTTTGTTTTACATCTAGTGCTGGGCAAGGTGACCCCAAATCCTGGTCACAGTTAATTTAGCAAAGGATGAGGATTAACAGAATAAAAAAATGTTAATTGTGATAGTTCTGAATGTTGTGATGTTAGATCACACTTTGGAAGAGATGCTACATTATTTTGAGTTATTTTGCATTGTATGTTTGGGTTTTTATCTAGAGCCTCGAGGTGAGCCTGAAAAGAGAATGTCTGCTAAAGTGCCTCATCGATTACCTGGGGGAAGACGTGGACAGTCTTATCAAGGAATACTTGGTAAGTAGTTATGCATGTAAACATGTTAAGCTTTATGTAAGATAAAACAATGAATATTTTAATTTGACTGTTTACATAAATTACCTCAGGTCCAACAAATAAAACCTTTCCTACATTCCTGTTACATTTCATGTGATTAGCATTCACTGTACCCTGGTCATTATTCACCAGGATAGTTTATTATGTGTAATACAACTAAGATATCTGTGCTGGTGTTTGTTTAAAGTTTGTATATAGACTGACATGCAAAATTCATAGGATAGCATTATGTAATTTCTTCATGTAGTCTTAGAGATTGGCTTGGAACATTGGCCAGTGTGGTTAAGTCAACACAGTTGTTTATCAAATATTGTCTATTTTTACTCAGACCACTGCAGATGTACTTCATTACTTGTGCAACATTCTGGTCTAATCTTGATTTTTTAATTTTAGAAACAAATAGTGTAACATGGGTCAGACAAAAGTGTAAAGGCTTAACTAGCTGTGCCTTCTCAGACTCTTGGCCTTGGTTGGCTAAAGCGTAATCGGACAGTCAATCAAAATATATATATATATATATATATATATTTTTTTTTTATCAGGTTTCTCAGAAGAAGGAAGCTGAGACGGAGCTGAAGGAATCTACAGTAGCAGTGTTTGTCATCAGGGAGGATGAAGACCCTCTCCAATCGCCACATGAAATTGGGATTGTACTTGAAGGTGTGGATGTTCATGAGTTGCCATCAGTAGCACATTCATTTACAATGCTGTTTGGCCTCATCACTGCTGTGAACTATCCTGTGAGTTATCCAAGTAAGCTGAAATACACCTTTTGTAAATATTCATGGACATGGAACCAAAGAAAATGACACGCAAAGTGTGCAGTCTTAGTGTGCAGCTTTAAATATTCTCTCTCACTCGCTCTGTCTTGCTCTCTCTATGTTCAAAAGGTGTACAGTATTTTTGCACTTCTAAATGTTTGAATACTGAAGAAGAAATGTATAAACCATTTTTGTTAAACCACCTTGTTAAACAGTAAAAAGGCCATAACGCACTACCTTTTATGTGAATGTTTAACATACAGCCATATTGGCCTTTTGTTAGAAAGGCAGTATATTTTTTGTTTTTGATTATTTTATTTGTTTTCAGGCTTACTGTAATACTGGTGCATATTTCACTACAATAAGTCACTACAATAAACATGGTCTTTTACTCTCTATTTCTGTCTGTTTGTTGTAACTACATCTTTGAAAGAAATGTAAATTTGGTAATGGAAGAAATTAAGGTGAAAAAAAGGAAAAGCGTACGTGTTATTTTCTTTGTAAGTTTTATGCTTGTGACTAAAGAAAGAGTATTGATTAGGGTGTGATTAATATTTTTAATTTGTACTGAATCAGAAAATTAACTTGAGACAAGTTAATAAAATTGACTGTAACAAAATTAGAGTATTTTTATTAGTTTAGTCTAAAGTAAAAAACAAACTTGGATTTAATATTAAATATTAGTTTTCTCCAAAATAAAAAAATTAGTTGTAACAAAGTAAAATAGCAATATGTGGTCTTTGGAATAAATGATCTTTTTAATTTGTTGGGAAGTAATTTTTTGCTTTGGATAAAGATATTTTTTTAATTGAATTTGAATTAAAATATCAAATTTCAACCAAATTATAAATATAATTTGAGAAAAATTAATACATTTAGCTGTAACAAATTAGAGTAATTTTTTTAAGTTGGTCCAAAGTATCATTTTTTTCAGTGTATCTATCTATCTATCTATCTATCTATCTATCTATCTATCTATCTATCTATCTATCTATCTATCTATCTATCTATCTATCTATCTATCTATCTATCTATCTATCTATCTATCTATTTGTAATTATCAGTAAACTGTGGAATGCAGTCTGATAATAAGCTGTAAATCACGTTAACATTATTATATATTTTTTGTGGATGTTTGGTCACATTCCACATGCACACTGACATTGTGTATAGTAAAAGTGGAATATCAGTTTAGTGCATTATTTCTGTTAACATGTTACTAAATTAAGGATGAAAGATCCAAAATACAAACAAACATGGACATAAAGTATTCAATTAAATGAATTTATATTTATATAGGATATAGCTAAAACCAAAATAAATCTATTTGGTTAAAATGAAATGCATTATTTTAGGGGAAAATGCGAACACTAAGCATTTCAGCCTTAAAACCTTACCCTATAAAACATGGTGGTGGTAGTATAATAGCTCAGGCCTGCTTTGCCTCAGCTTGCCATCTTTAATGGAACAAAGGATTCTGAATTCTGTCACACTAGACTATAAAAGCATAAGTTATCACACTTTTGCGCTCTAACATTAAGTTAATACTGGGCCATTTCCATAGATTAATTAATAAAAAAGTCTAATATTTTGTTTAATTTATCTGATTTCGTTCTTCTCTTCCTTTAAGGACAGTTAATGTTAATTTTATGCAAAAATACAGAATTATGATGTAAAGCTAATATTTAGTCAGTTGTAATGTTCTCTTTCTGTTCAGAGATTAGAAAAACACTCATCATCAGATAAATTGTTGCAAAAATAGTTAGACTAAGAAGAAAGAGTGGGGCTGTAATGCTACTTAAAAGAAACACTAAATAGTTTGACATTTAATTAAACATTTAGACTGATGATAAGGGCAATAATTATTGAGCTACACATACAGAAGTAGTGTGTAATGCATATGTAATGCACGTGTAACATGCCAGACATCTCAGCTTTAAGTTGTAGAGGTTCCTAATGAAGTCCTGTGTGATAATTCATCCCATGCAGCTCCAATATTCTCACACAGTTCCTGCATATTTTATGGTAGGGATAGTTGGGAGTTTTAATAGAGATTACATCTCACACTTTTTTGATCAGGGATGAGTCTGATGAAGCAGCCGAACACGGTGTATTATCTGTGTCTTTAAAGCAAGAGCTTGAGATGGCAGCAGTATGTGGACAAACACTGTTCTGTTGGAATAGACCATCTGCGTGTGAGTTCAAAAAAGGTAGAACCACTGGTTGCAGAAGCTACTTTGGGCTGTGAATGTGCCTGTAATGAAGACTAGTAATTTAAGTTGATCTGGCAACATAAGAAATTGAACCCCACACCCTGAAACCAGGCCTTCTGGGTGTGGGATGCATAAAATGCAGAGGTGAAAAAAGTACTGAAAAATTGTAATTAAGTAAAAGTACATTTACTTTGCTAGAATTCTAATCAAGTAAAAGTAAAAGTACCCATCTAAAAATCTACTTGAGTAAAAGTAAAAAAAGTACTCATTTTAAAATTTACTTTGAGTAAAAGTTGCATTTTTTACTTTTATTTATTTAATGTAAAAACTGTATTTTTATAGTTTTACAGTTCATTATTATTTTTTTTACTTATCATTGCTATGCTTAAACTGATATTTACATGTTTTTCTAACATTCAAGCAGATTGTTTACTGTTCCCAATAAAAATGTAAGGAATTATCATGAAAAACATTAAAAACAAACAATTTGTTTTTTTCTCCACCATTTTATTTTTTAGTAACAGGAAGTTTTTCAATGTAGCGAAGTAAATTGCTTGTGTCAAAATGAACTTGAGTAAAAGTAAAATTACCTATTTTAAAAACGACTTTAAAAATTACAAATTACTCATAAAATATACTTAATTACAGTAATGTAAGTAAATGTAATTAGTTACTTTCCACCTCTGATGAAATGTAATCGTTGATCGTGGTGTTGACTACAGTTCCTCCACACACAGATTAATTGGTCGTCTCCACCAAGACAAAATCAGGACTCGTCACTGAAGATCACGCTCTGCTCTTTACATTGTTTACATTGTTTATTCTGGGAGGAGCTATAAAGCTATATTTAGCTGCTTCAGGACGTGAAGAGAAGAGCACATGCTGGATCAGCACTCTGACGCCCGCCTGATTAATATAGGCCACTGTCTCATAATAATCACAGGCAGTGCATTAACACAGTGTATTACCACAGTACCGTGCAATACTGTGCAGTGGGTGTGGGTGAAGGATGTGGGTGAGGGTAAAAGTGTGGTTAAAGTGGGTAAAGGTGGGGGTGTGGCAGGTGGAGTAAGCAGTAATATAGTGAGGGGTAATGAAGGGCTGGCACGGCTGTGCCCGCGGTGCCCGGCTGTGGCGTTGGTGCGTTGGCGCGGGTTGGCGTTGGGGGTTTTGTCGGAGTCCTGCTGTCACTCGCCTGGTTCCCCTTCTGTCACTGCAGCTCAGCTCCGTCATCCCTCACCCCCCTGTTGAAATTAACAGGTAATTTGTAAATGTCACTTCGGGTTAGACGGCTCATTCTGCTTCTCCGCCACCGATCCAGCCAACACCGCCTAATTTTTCTTGTCTTCTTTTAATAAGATGTTCATTTATAAATAGAATTACCGCCCGGCAAAATAAATGAGCCCAAGAGATGCAGAGAAAAAAAAAATAGAAAAAAAAAAATAATAAATTAGGTTAGATAATATAGGGAAGTAAAACAGAAATAATAAAATGAAAACGAAGAAAGAAAGAACACAAAAGAAAGAAACAGAGTCAAGAAAATGAAGAAGAAAAAAAAACAAAGAAAAAGAGGAGAGAAAAAAAGAAAAAAGAAAGCAGAAAAAGTAAAAAAAGAGAAAGACTGACTGACTGAAAAAAGGAAAGAAGAAAAAAAATAGAAGAGAAAGCAAGAACAAAGGAAGAATAAGGAAAAATGTAAGTAAACCAATAAAGAAAAGGAAGAAATAAAAGGAAGAAAAGGGAAAAAGAAAGCCAGAAAATGGAAAAGAAAGAAAGAAAGAAAGAAAGAAAGAAAAGAAAAAAAGAAAAAGACTGGCATAAAAAAGGATGGAATACCAAAAAAGGAAGAATAATGAAAAAAATCAGTAAATAAAGAAAGAAATAAAGATATAAAAGGAAGAAAAGGGAAAAAAGACACCCGAAAAAGGAAAGAGAAGAAATAAATTAAGAAAAAAATAAGCAACAAAAAAGAAGAAAATGTAATAATGAAAATAAAGAAAAAGAAAAGAATAGAACAGAAGAGAGAAAACCAAAAAAAAAAGAAAGAAAGAAACTCCAGCAATTTTTTCTTGTTTTATTTTAATAAGATTAATTTACAAATAGAATTACAGCCTGGCAAAAAAAATGAGACAGAGATATGGAGAAGAAGAAGAAGAAGAAGAAGAAGAAGAAGAAGAAGAAGAAGAAGAAGAAGAAGAAGAAGAAGAAGAAGAAGAAGAAGAAGAAGAAGAAGAAGACACTCCTGGGCATCACTGGAGATTAATAATAAAACTCACTTCAAAGCTTCAGATTTAACTGTGGACATTTTCATTTGAGTGAAAGAGATTACACTTAGAAATGTAATTTAAAATATCAAAATTAATTTAGGTTAAGAGTCTCTCTCTCTCTCTCTCACACACTTTCTCTCTCTTCTCACTCGCGCAGTCACTCGCGTGCGTACACACTTATCCCTGGCTTTAATGAGCGCTCGGCTCGGAGTTTCAGGAGTGAGACTAATTAATTGGTCGTACTCTGAAATAAAAAGAAGCAAGGTGGCAAAATCCAGGTAATTTTTCTTACCTTTCATTTGTGGATGATCAAAGTTAATTGAACCTAATTTAAGCATGATCTGGCTTTATTAGTGCAGACAGACTTCAGAACAGCTCCAGCTGGAAACCGGTGCAGTAAGACACAGGCTACTATATACGACTTAACCTTTTAGCTTTATTAGACCACAGTTCTGCAGCTTTAACACTGTTTTACAACTAATCTAAACTCTACAGTCAAGGCCTTAATCTCCTGCCCTCAGGTATATCTGTTTACATACAGCACTGATGTACAGTACATGCTTTTCAGCTAAATATAATGTACAAACCAACACTCACAACCAATAACTATATATATATGTATATAGAAATCAGTTTTTAACCATTATTCTGCTATATCATAAGAAGGCGGATTGACAGTCAAGCTGTCAGGCGGCTAGTTAATTAATCATATACTATTAATTAGCTGTGGGATAATATACTGCTTTAAAAAAAAATAAGGGACAACTTAAAAATTATAAGTTTCTTTGATTTTACCGAATTGAAAATCTCTGGAATATAATCAAGAGGAAGATGGATGATCACAAGCCATCAAACTAAGCTGAATTGCTTGGATTTTTGCACCAGGAGTAAAGGCATAAAGTTATCCAAAAGCAGTGTGTAAGACTGGTGGAGGAGAACATGCCAAGATGCATGAACACTGTGATTAAAAACCAGGGCTATTCCACCAAATATTGATTTCTGAACTCTATGAACTTTATGAATATGAACATGTTTTCTTTGCATTATTTGAGGTAGATACTAGGGAAGATCTTTATTGTTACAGTGCTTTATTGTTACAATATTGCTACAACTTTTATTTTGTTACTCAATTATTGTTTTACACAAAATCAGGGTCTAACTTACTGTTTACAAAATAGTCAAGCATTTGATTGCATGAAAATATTTATGTTCTGTTAAAGTAGTATATTCTTGAAGTAATTTTTTTTTAAATCTGTGTTTTGGCATATCACCAAGAAGATCGTTATTGCAAAAATACCCAAAAATATCCTGATATTGTTTTAGGCCGTATATTATATTAGGCCACCCCTATATAATATAAAACATATATGATTGTAGAACATCCAGAAACATTAACAGATTACAGATCCTATGTAGAAGATCAAAAGTCATAACCTTCAGAAAACATTCTACTAATGGAAAAATCAAAAAATTGTTAACTGGAAAAAATGACTTACGATCAAAACTATCTAATGCGTGTGTACGACTGAAATCAGCCATCAAACACACAAAGGGGATTTAACCATCTAAAATAGGATTAGACTGAAGATTGCAATATTTATGCTTTCAGAGCCACCATAATGAGCTCTCTGCTCCTAATAACACACACACACACACACACACACACAATCACACACACACACACACGCAAACACACACACACACAGCCAGGGGAGGGAGTGATTATAGCGGTTTAGGATAAGAATCCCCATAAACCGTATTATTGTAAAGCATCTAAATGGAATCACTTATCCTTGATGCGGAGAGCGATAGCCAGTAGCCACATCCCTCTCTCAGTCTATCTCTCTCTCCCCCACTTCTCTCAGTCTATCTCTCTCTCCTCCACCTCTCTCTCAGTCTCTCTCTCTCTGGCAGAGAGTAGGCCATGAGCGGATATCTGCCCTGTATAAAGGAAATCTGATTCATATGAACATATTTCCTATCAGACGGGAGAAAATGAAAACATGGCCTACACTGGTCTTCATAACACATGTACACTGTAAATAATGATTTTTATACATTATATATGAGCAACCACTACAATATGAGGAAAAGCATTGGAACAGTTATTTATACATTGTTTGGTCTGAAATCAAAGGTAGTATTACAAAGACTCTTTCATGCTTTTGTTTTGGAGTAACTCTTGACTGTCCAGGAAAATGCCATTCCCTTTAAGAGGCAGCTGTGCTTTGACTTTGGCGCGTTGTATCTTAACAGCGTGGCGCTTTGTGCGTCCCAGCAGAGAATTCTAGCTTTTGCGTTCACAGGTCATTTAAGGAAACAGCAATGCTATTTTACTCTCTATTCTGTAGTGTATATAGTTAAATTAAACATATCTTAGGGCCCTACGACCTTTTATTCTGGTCCAAACCAAAATAGTAGGCCCAAGAAAAAGTGCAGAAGTCTGACTCCCCTTGGCATGCGGGTGCACCACTCAGCAGTATGGGAACAACAGATTACAGTGCTGATGATTCCTGTATCTACTGGTACTGTAGATTAACCCTTAAAGTCATATGAAAATGTTTGGGCACCCCTATTAATCTTAATCATTTTTAGTTCTAAATATTTGGGTGTTTGCAACAGCCATCAGTTTGATATATCTAATAACTGATGGACACAGTAATATTTCAGGATTGAAATGAGGTTTATTGTACTAACAGAAAATGTGCAAGAATTGTACTAACAGAAAATTTGACCGGTACAAAAGTATGGACACCCTTATGGACACCCTAACTACTTTTTACTGACTTACTGAAGCACAAAATTGGTTTTGAATTTCATAGCCAGGTGTATCCAATCATGAGAAAAGGTATTTAAGGTGGCCAATTGCAAGTTGTTCTCCTATTTGAATCTCCTCTGAAGAGTGGCATCATGGGCTCATCAAAACAACTCTCAAATGATCTAAAAACAAAGATTGTTCAACATAGTTGTTCAGGGGAAGGATACAAAAAGTTGTCTCAGAGATTTAACCCGTCAGTTTCCACTGTGAGGAACATAGTAAGGAAATGGAAGAGCACAGGGACAGTTCTTGTTAAGCCCCGAAGTGGCAGGCCAAGAAGCTGTATGGGGGAATGATGCGAAAGAAGCCTTTTCTGTAAGCACGCCACAAACAGAGTCGCCTGAGGTATGCAAAAGCACAAAATACGTTTTCTCATGATTGAATACACCTGGCTATAAAGTTCAAAGCTCAATGAGGTTACCAAACCAATTTTGTGCTTCAGTAAGTCAGTAAAAAGTAGTTAGGAGTATTCAAATCAATAAAATTATAAGGGTGCCCATACTTTTGCACCAGTCAAATTTTGGTTGAATGCATATTGCACATTTTCAGTTAGTACAATAAACCTCATTTCAATCCTGAAATATTACTGTGTCCATGAGTTATTAGATATATCAAACTAAAATGGCTGTTGCAAATACCCGAATATTTAGAAATAAAAACGATTAAGATTAATAGGGGTGCCCAAACTTTTTATAAGACTGTATTTATAAACAGAAATAAAAGGAATCCGAGGGGAATCTGTGCTTGAACACAAAGGACAGAGTCAGATTCTGTCAGAAAGGCAGAATTTGATGCAACAACTGAAGAGGCAACTCATCAAATTTACAGTTTCACCCTCCATCATTCTCCTTTTTCTACAAAACACTCAATCAGCTTATAGGAAATATTGAGTCTCTTTTCATGTTGGTGATGCTTACCGGATGTAGTTGTACATTTCTTTGGTACCATGGGTGTGGTAGTAGGGGAAAAGTAGACCTGACTAACCAGGGCCCGAGAAGAGAGAGGGGCCCATGAAAATCCTTTTTTTTTTTCACTCACGTTCCTTGTGTAATGGCATGGATAGGGGCACCTCTGAAATTAAGAGTGTACAGGGCCCAGAATTTGCTGCCATACCCCTTTTTGGTACACTTAATTGATAGTATTGAAATTGTGGTATGACACCAAAACTAACTGGACTTCTGCAGTATACAATGTATTAAACATATTAACCCTTAGTGAGGTCAGATCTTAGTGATGGTCACAAACCCCCGCCCCCCAACGTATCCCATTCAAAAGTATTGGCTGGCGTACCAACATTCGTCCTTCCAGCTCCACAGCTTAAATGCTAAAAGAATTGAACTTTCTGGAGTCCTACTGTATTGGTAAAGCTTCTTTTTTACATGGACTAGACAAGCTGTGTATGTGCAGATTAGATGAAGACATTCATTAGAAGTCGTGTGCATAAATATTTGGACATACATATAGTATATAAAGTATATTTGCTGGATTATAAGTGGGTCTACACTTTTCCCTACACGTTTGGCATTAAGTAGGTTTACATTTCAGTCTCAGTGGTGGAGAATGCAGGAGAATGCGGTCATGAGGTGCGAGGCATGCCTAGTCTTTTTTCCTTCTATATTCTTCTTTTCTTTCCTTATTTTTTGGGGCATGGGGGTCACGTGGGGCACCGCCGTCCCGGGGCTGCAAGACGCGGGACACCACTGCTCATCTAAAACTTCCATCAGCTCTGCTCTACCTTTCCACCGGGGTGCTATTAGCATGTGCCTTGTGTTTGGCGCGAGAGCTCGGCTCAGTTAAGGAGTTGCGGCAATAAATATTTATATGTATTACAAAGAGGGACGCCACACCAAGCCCATTAATGAAGACACCATATGCAGCTTTCCAAAGCATGTATGCACATAGGTATCATCCCATTTGTCAAGCTAGGAGAGCTAATTATCTCCTCGCAGGCAATATTTTCCCCTTCCTGCGTGTCTCACTTCCCCGCATTAGGACCCGCGTGGTCCAGCCGGCCCCAGATATACCCTCCATGCTCATGAATGCATTAGAACATTTTGGGCGGCTGGTAATATTATTAAGATAAGGAGGGGGTGAATCCGCATCACCTAAACTCTGTCTGATCCCTCCGCCATCTTATTTAGCAGGGGGAGGGGAGGGGTGGGGGGGAGGCTGATGTTTATTGATGCTATTACCCAAAAAGGATGATTCATTTAGCTAATGTAGCTCTCTCGCTAATAGCTGCTGCTGCTGCTGCTGTCGGCCCGGAACTGTTCAGAGCCAGCGGCTGCAGGCCGGATCAGACCAGACCAGACCAGACCACGGCCTACTCTGTACAGAGTCGCCTCTCTCTCGTTTAGTCTCTCTTTCTCTCTCTCTATCTCTTTATCTCTCTACTTTAATCTCGTTCTATAGCACTCATGCTCTCCACCGTCCCTTTCTTCATCAATTCCCTTATTTCTCACTTTCACTTTGTTTCTTTCTTACCTCTTTTTCAATTCTCTCTCTCTTTCATAAGCAATTTAGATTCCTTTTTTCATTTTTCTCTTTCTATTTCTGTTTAGCACACTCTCTCACTTTATTTATTTTTTTGCCTCAATTTAGTTGTTCTTTCTCTTTTATTCATTTATTTTCTTTCCATATTCCTTTCTGTTTTCAATATGTTCATCCCATTCTCTCTGTATTTACTCTTTTTTCTTCTTTCTCTCTACTTTGTCCCTCTCTCTGTCTACGTTTGTCTCTCTTTAGTGCTCAATCCCTGTACCATACCTTTCTCCTTATTCTCATGCCTTCATTATTTCTCACTTACTCATTTTCCTTTTTTTATAACTGCCCATTCTCTTGTTCTCTCCTTTCTTACTTTCTGTTATCTCTTTCACTCTTCTTTGTCTCTCTCTCTTTCTCAATTTACTCGTTCAATGTTCCCCTTTTTCTTTGATTGGTTTAATGAAGAAATTGGTGTTTAACCACAATCAAATCACACAATCCACAATCAAAGTCTCTCTCTCTCTTCATTTCTCTCTCTCTCTCTCTCTCTCTCTCTCTCTCTCTCTCTCGTATAGTTGATTGAGGAGCAGCAGTCGCTCGCTCTGACAGTTGGGAGTGCGTTTGTGTTGGAGTCACTCGAGCTCATTACCAGCAGGCCAATAATAAACACTACACTCAGTCTCTCTCTCTCTCTCTCTCTCTCTCTCTCTCTCTCTCTCTCTCTCTCTCTCTCTCTCTCTCTCTCTTTCTCTCTCTCTCTCTCTCTCTGCTAACTTAATAAAGTCTTAATGGCTTCATGGATATGAGATTAATTAACTCTGAGCCCTTCCTTAATTACTTATACAGGAAATAATGCTCTAATTTCAGCACAGATCACTGTACGGTTTTAATGATGTGGCTTTGAATTCAGATCAGGGTGAATTGTTTCAATCTAAATACAGAAACATCTTGACTTAAGTCATTAATTTGTGCTAAGACTTGATGCTTCAGTTGGATTAACCCTTTAAAATAGACAGGATGCTCTAAAACCCCTTATATATATATACTGACATGCCAGATATCTTGGGAAATGTATTGGGTCCCATGACTTTTGGTACATCCCATGGAAGTAAAGCTATCAATTTACTTCACACTCAATTTACATATTAATGCATGTTAGTTGTATTGCCAATAGATTAGAACTATGTGAAGCAGTTGAACAAACATCTAAACCTCTAAACAGTGGGCTACAGAGGGGTATAAAGCCCCAAATATTGAGCTGTAGAGCTGTGGACTTTTGGATGGGAGGAGTTTTGAATGCAAAATATAGTGGAAAGCCTTATTTGGACACAGTTACTCCAACAAAAGCAAGATATATAATAGTATTGATTTAAAAAAACAAAAAAAAAACAATGAATCCATTTGTGTCCCAATACTTTAGCCCATATTGATAGTGTACATTAACTTTTACATATGAAACAATATAAACAATTGTAACAATGTCTGATTAAAGTCCACTTACTTAATTACAACTGATTTATACATGATTTTTTTTTTTTTACTTTTAAAAGACACCAGTGATTGAAATGTTCACATATATCAGATAATTAAGATAAGAAATGTCGCAACAATATGTGTATGATGCATGAATGAGAACTTAAAAAGCTAAAAGACACAGTTCCCTCTAGGGGATTTTTTATTTTTTTATTTCTAATGTTCTCCCATTCTAATGTCCTACCCATTTAACTGCTTCTTAGCTGCATACCTCAAAAGTGGTGCCACAACACAAGAAGGGTGAAGATACATCAGCTCACAGATGCCTTGTGCTGATCGACTTCACCCTAGGAGTGATGATGGCAAAGAGTGCCATCTACCCACCCAGAAAGAGCAAGGTCAATTGTGCTCTCTCAGGGCTCCGGCAGCTGATGGCAAGCTACATGACTGGGATTGGAACCAACGATCTTCAGATCATAGTGGCAGTGGTTAGCCCACCGGACCACTCGGCGCCCTCTAGGGAATTTTAACCAGAACAATAAGGTTGAGTTGAGTTCAACACCCTTCTAGCAAACGGTCGAGCAGAGACTAAAGGGTTAAGGAGTTTTTCTGCCTTATTTTTTACACCGCACTCTGAACCACCGTCATTCGTTCCAGCTCATTCACCAGACACGCCCTCTTCTTTAGCTCACGCAGCCGCCTTCGATTGTCTGGATATTCACTCGCTGCTAAGAGAAGAGATTTAGACACTTTGGGCAAAAAGGGGCATCAGCTGAAATCACCAGCTGCCTGGCGCGAGTGACAGCATCCATTTCCAGCCTGGAGAACGGCTGGAGAAGCTCTCGCAAAGTGACCCTGACATCAGTCACTTACCGGCAGAGGGATTTACTCAAGAAATGGATGTCCCCAGTCACAGAGAGGCACTTAATGGGTCTGTAATATATATCCTCGACAGCGCACCACAATGTGGAACCTATTTAAGACCGTACTCAAAGCATTATCTTAATTGAGGGGCTGAGGTAGAGTGGATGCAACCTCTCTCTGTTTAATGAACAGATTTCTTTTCAGCCCAGTCCATTTCCATCCACATATCAGCAATTTGCACTAATGCAGGCTCGCGCTAATTTATAGACCGACACCCAGCAGATGAAGCAATGTGTGATCTACACTGTAGGGCTTTTTTTCCTTTTCTTTTCAGAGCTGTTGTGTGCAAAACATACACCAAACGGCCACTTCATTAACGCCACCTCCTCATTTCTACACTCTACTAGAGTAGAGTATGGAAAATGCAAATACAAAATGTGCAATATGTCTTATTTGACTTGCATTTAAAGCCTGCAACACATTTTAAAAGGCTTGTGTTGTGTACAGTAAAGGTGTAAGTGGTATTAGTGAATATTGTAACTCTGTATTGTAGAGATTGTTGGTGATAAAGGTTAGTAAAGTAATCTCTTGTTCATGTGGTTCTATCAGATACTGTTGAATGATGGTTCTTGATGCAGTGCGTGTAACCCCTAGGGTTTGGTTAAACAAAAATCCAGTAGTGCTGAGTTGCCATTTTATTAGGAACATTCTACACTTTCAACCCCCAAATTGCTTCTGTACTAGTAAGGAATCTGTTGATGTTCACCATCCTCTGGATTTAGAGGGGTTGGACAATGAAACACAATAATTTATTGAGGTGACGGACAGTTCTGGTGGAAACAGGAGTGTTGAGGTGCACATTGAATTCTGCTGTGATTTGAGCAGCAGATTTATGTTTTTTTTTTTTGGATACAATCCGGGTTAGCACCCGAACATCCCTTTCAGACAGCTTCCTCTTACAGCGTCCACAGTTAATCCTGTTGGATGTGGTTCGTCCTTCTTGCTGGTATGCTGACATTACCCTGGATACCGTGGCTCTTGATACATCACAAAGACTTGCTGTCTTGGTCACAGATGCTCCAGCAAGACGTGCACCAACAATTTGTCCTCTTTTGAACTCTGGTATGTCACCCATAATGTTGCGTGCATTGCAATATTTTGAGCAAAACTGTGCTCTTACCCTGCTAATTGAACCTTCACACTCTGCTCTTACTGGTGCAATGTGCAATGACACAATGTGCAATGTTTCAGTTTCATTGTCCAATCCCTGTACTATAATAGTGATAATTTCTGACCACAGAGGTTCCTAGTGTCCAGGTATTTTGGTCTCTCTCTCTCTCTCTCTCTCTCTCTCTCTCTCTCTCTCTCTCTCTCTCTCACTTGTTACAGACATATTTTCAGGTTTGTCTTGTTGGGGTCCTGACACCAGCTCACCTGTGAGTGTGAGGCTTGCTCTCGGTATTGATGCTCTGAGGGCACTCTCATAGTAGCTGTCCCTCTCCGCCGCCAGCTCTCCTCCGCGGCTTGATTGCTTAGCTGAGGGTGCACAGGGAAGTGTGTAGAAAATCAATAAGAGGCGAAAGGCCTCGGCTTCCTTTTCTTAATAAAAGTTAGATATTATTTGTCACATGGTAAGGTGAGGATTTTATTACTTAGCCCTCGGTGGTGGGTCTCATTGCGGTGGCGGCGGTAAGAGGACCCGTAGAAAGGTTATTACGCAGCGATCATATTGCTTAATATCTCGCCCATCATGCTTTTTAGGTCCTTTATGGAGCACCGAGGGCTTCAAGTATGTCCTTCTAGCCAAGTTCAATATGGACCTGTGTTGGGGGGACCCGCAAAAGTGATTCAGTTTATAAAAAAAAAGAAAAGAAATAAAAGGCACAGAGTGGTTTGGTGATCTGGTTTATTGGCAACAACAGATAAACATAATAAAGAAAAAGCGTGATGAAATTCTGCCAATCATTTTGTAACATAATAAAAGTAATACTTAGAGATGTCCATCAATTATCAAAATGTACTAAATAATCAAGCAATTGTTAGTCATTAGTTGAGATTAAATACATTTTTATTCAATTAAAATTGAGGGCCCCATTACTCTACACAAGGTACGTCCAGTGCTCTTTGCTACCTTACACCCCGTCAACACCTTGTACCCGCGCTGTTAAAATAGTGCTGGAGTTTAGGAATAATTCTAAGTATCTGTCATGTTTCTATCTTAGTTGTGGGAAACACAGGTGCGCAACTGACTGCTTAAAACCCTGACACCAGTCAGCCACCAATCCTATTTTAGCCATGCAGGAGCACTGTGCACATTTTGCCCGTTCATTGCTCACTGCAACGCACAAATACAGCTTTTACATTAACAATAAACAGAATAAAGATTAAATAACATTGATGTTCGCTTAAATTGTCTGCTGGTGTGAATGCACAGGTCAGTGTCCTCTGCTGACACTCGTAAAAGTGCCACGCTGTTAAGATATAAACGCGTTTTGAGGCATACAAACTTATTTTTTGCATCCTCACAACACCACAGACAGATCAACTTGCCCTAAATCAAGCTGTGTGATGCACAAGTGACAGATGCGCTATAGATCACTAAAATAGGGCCCTGAAACTTTTTAATTAATATTTTAACTGTTAAATAAAAGAATCAATGTATGCAAGATCAAAGCAATGGGAATTTATTTGTACTCATATATCTTTCCATATATGATTAATCCTGTCAGTTAACAGTTTAATATAGACAGCAGTATCATCAGCAGTATCATACTCATACACATACAATAATGCTCATACACTTACAAGCATTGTGTAGCTTTAATGGGACATGCCATAAGTCATGGGACATGATACTATTCACAGATTTTGTTCGTTTTTTTTCCACTACTAAAAAAATGACACTATTTTTTTTACTAATATTTGAAACAAAGTAGTCTGTCATAAATAATTTAATATGTTTTATCGGAGTATTTGTTAAAGTTAAAATAAAATAGGATCTTTTTTTTAAATATCTGTATAAAGTTGTATGAGCTCATAAATAGCTAATACATGTTCAAAGCATACAAAATATACAACTTATTAAACAACAACTGATTATAGGTATAATTTATGTAACCAGTATATATTAACCAGTAACCCTGATATGAGCACAACAGGAGGGTTAAAATAGTGCACCTGTCCCCGTGCAGACTGATTAAACTAAATCTGCACTGTGTTTCTGAATCAAACATAATCAGAAATTTGTCAATTTACCGCCACGACATTTCCCTCACTCTGCTCCCAAAGTTTCCCTGTGTGTAATTGGGTTTCCTATCTCCAAAATTAAATTACAATCAGCAATCTGCATCGAATTATGCTAATAGGACCCTCTTTAAGTGGATCATTATCTGCCGGGCTTTTTTCATAATAAGTCCTGGGTTTCTTTACTCATCTTTGTAGTGTACTTTATCTAATTGAATTCCATCCATCAAGGCAAGGAGAAAAGAAAGAGAAGTTTATTAGAAATCCAGGTATTCCAGGAATTGGTGGAACAATTATATAAACTGAACTTTTGGACCGTTGTGTGAGGGATTCATTATTGTTGAAAAAAAAAAAAAATATATATATATATATACATAAATAAATAAACGCTGATTTTTTTCCCTTTTTTTTAAACTGATATTTTTCCAATTATCAAAGCAACTTTAATATCAAAGATAACCTGATTAAAAATAAAAAGCACTTTTAAAATGATAAGTTTTTTATTTATTAAAGGAAAAAAAAATCAAACCAATCTGATGCTCTCAAACACATTTAAAAGGCAAGAAATCCAAGTAATGAAAGGTGCAGTCTGTATTATTTTGTTTCTAAACTGAAAACAGAAGCATTTTTGAGTAGAGACAGAATAAAATATAGTGTTTAATGGTACCAGATGGCTGAAATGACCATCCCTGCTAAGCCTGATATATTCATTCTAAAAACTGGGGTGTCGACTTGCATTGGCGGTAGTTCTTCTGGCCACTCGCGCGTCTTTATATACTTATGTCACACGTACAGCCTCTAAAAGAGGATCTGGCTCAGTTTTACTGAACGCGAGCGGCTGGTGGAGCAATGGAGACTTCAGAAGAGGAAACTCAGAGCTCAGTAACTCATTCACTCATAGTAAAAACAAAGTGTGTCTTTAAAGTGACATTTCTAACTGAGCGCACTCTTTCTCTCTCACTGAACATAACCTGGAATCGGATTCATCCGCTCTGAAAGGAGACCACATCACACCCACCCTGTTTAAAATGATTTTCTCGCATAATTGGTGCAATTACCTATTCTCACCATAAATCCCAAAATTTATGGACATCAACTTTAACTCTTGACAAGTTCAGCACAGCTGTTAACTGAAAGTTGACTCTACCTCATAAAGCTGACTGAGAAGAGTCTTAGCAAGAGGTGATACTTTGAAGAATCTAAAGTATAAAACATATTCTGCTTTGTTTAACACTTTTTTGTTTACAGAATAATAATTCCATATTTTTTTCTTCATAGTTTGGATGACTTTAGTATTAATCTACAATGCAGACTTTTTAAAATAATGAAAAAAAAATAAAATAAACACTGAATTTAAGGTGTATCCAAACTAGGCGTGTGCCATATCATATCGTACGCGATAATATCTCCAGCATATTTGAATATCGTGAACGATATAATACCCTAAAAATATTGTGCCATATCACCCACCCCTAATTATCACATTAGGGTACTCCTTTTTTTATTTTATTTTTTTACAGTTTTTAGCAAAAGAAAAATTCACACTGTTCTCATTTTCCATTATATATCTACTAGAGTCAGATATATATCTGTCCAACATCATTTATGTTATTTTAATCCTGAATATATGGAGATATTTGGAGTGCATTATTAGTATCATGACATTCTGGATCATTGACTTCTATTACAAATCTGATCAAATTCTTGTATTTTTTAATATCTCAGGTAGTGTTGTGACATAAATCGTATGCAATAATAAAATAAAAATTTTCATTTTGTTGCAGCAGTGTATTCTTGTAAAAAAATCATTAATTTATATCGACAAGAGTATCGTTATCGAGAAAATATCATTAAATATCGTGTTATTATTTTAGGGCCATATCGCCCACCTCTAATACAAGCTTGGTACTGTATATGTATATACATTAAAATGTTTAATCGTGTTAACAAAATTAATGTAATGTAATTTTATAGTGCTGTTGGTTGGATTGGCTTGCAATTCACTAGCTATGAGCCTTCTGAGAGCAGTGGACTCGTCCATGTCAGGCTGGATCAATACCGCATTACCTGTGTTGGGGTGCCGGGTGTGGCGTGCCTCTGCCAAACACCACTTAATCAACGGCCAGCGTCTTATCATACTCTTCCCAGCCTCTCCTTTGACCTGGAAACATGCGCACGTCAATAGCCTGCAGATAGAGAGGCGGCCACTGCGCCCATCACGGAAACGTCAGAGCCAAGATGGCGGATCTGCTCTCCATCGATCTTTCACACTTATCTTTCTTTATGAAGAGGCCAGAGCGGGCGGAGACGGCCGGCCTGAGCTTTGAGACGTCAGAGCGCAGCCCAGCGATCACGGACAGTGGCGGTGCTGGGGTTTCTGAAGGTTAACTGAGAGGAGGCCCCTGGGGTCCGTTACCCACGGACGAGCGAGGGAGAATCCACCTCTAAAAATGACTCATTAAGATTTTGAGAGAGATTTAATATCCATATACAGTGGCTTGCAAAAGAACTTTTCCACATTTTGTCACCTTCAGTTGATTGCACTGGATTTTATTTAGGTGTTTTAGAGTAAAGGGGGCTGAATACTTTTGCACATCATCCTATTTTCAGATTTTTATTTGATAAAAATCTTAAAAACCATGTATCATTTTTGTTCCACTTCACACTTATACAATACTTTGTGTCTGTCTATCACCTACAAACTAAATAAAATTTTTAAAATCATTTAAGTTTGTAAGTGGCTGTAAGGTGACAAAATGTAGAAAAGTTCAAGGGGTATGAATAATTTTGCAAGCCAATGCATCTGTTAAAATAAAAAGCAATCTGCGTTCTAAGCATAGGAGAAATTTTGCATATTTTTCTCTTTAAGGTTGTACTTTTTGCTGTAATACACACTTCCATTTCCCTTTTTTTATTATTTGTTTTGTGCTTGCTATCAACTTTTCAACGTGCAGCTTGATTTAGGGGTTATCAGTGTGTTTTTGCTATCGTAACGATGGGAAAAGTATACCTTGCATGGCTCAAAATGCACAAAAGGCATGTACTAATTCTCTTAATTAATCATGGGTGTGTTTTGGCTGTAATATACAATAAACCAATCAGTGTGTCACTTGCCGTTCCCTTTTAAAAGTCAGGTGCTCTCTGACTTTAGCGGATTGCTATTTTAGGGGTGCAGCTACATGGACGTGTTCAATGCTTTTCAGTAGCGGAAACTGACCTGCTCGTTTACGTTCGTAAAAGTTTGCATAGCTGCCAACTGGCATACGCTATGTTGTCAAGATAGCAAAGAAGTTCTGAGAGTTGACGTCTGACTAGGTTGTTTTCAGTCAGTGTTGCACTTGTGTTTTCCATTGTCAAGATGGCAATACACCAGAAATTTACCTGAACACACCTCACTTCCAGGCCACCACCATATTTAAACGATGCAGGAGCAAAGCGAGAAAATACACTGTTGACAGGGTGTAAGATAGCGATAAGCATTGTGACACACCTTGCACAGAGAGTAAGATAGAACCTAATATCTGTGATTATATAGTAATGTTGTTTGACCTGGAAACAAGAGCACGTCAATACGCTGTAGATAGAAATTTCACGGAAACATCAGAGCCAAGATGGCGGATCCTTTCTCCATCGATTCCTCTGATTATTTTTTCTTATAAAGAGGCCAGAGCATGCAGAGACGGCCGGTGCAAAGCGTCATACTGTGGTCCAGCGCCGGGTTTCTGAAGGTTAACCGAGAGGAGGCCTCTCGGCTCCATTATCCGCGGACGAGCGAGCGAGAGTCCACTTCTGAAAATGATTCATTAAGATTTTGATCAATCTTATGTTTCTGTGCGCGGCCGGGTAAGGAAATGCCATCAGAAAATTGCATTTCCCAATGAAATTAAGCGCCCACCCCGGGCCCATCCAATCCCATGTGTTTCTATTGAGACATTAAGATCTGATATGATTTTGGGCTGAAAAACCCTCTTTTTTTCCCCGGCTGCTCTAAATGAAGCAATTGAATTTCCTCGATGGTCTCGGGGAGCACTTAGCTTAAGAGAATACACTCCCAAATCAAAAAGCTTTCAATCATCTCAAATCGCATTTGGATGAGAAGGGCTCCTGAGCGCAGCGCGACGCGGGATGCGATTGAACGTTTGAGTGACTCACGCTCACATCGGCCATGTTGGGAGGCATTAAAGTCTGACGTTGGGCGAGTTCTGACGATTGCCTTTGACGGCTGGACAGCTGGAGCGAGCTGAGTGGCATGTCAAACACAGGATAGGACGGGACGGGACGGGACAGCATGGGACGGGACAGCAGCGCGCCGCTCTTTATTCCCACCCAGCCTGACTGATCACATACAGAGGAGCGGTCGAGTGTACAGAACCTGATTAAAGTAGAAAACTACTATACAGCTACGTATATAATATACAGTATAATAATTACATACAGCTCTGGAAAAAACACATAAGAAACCACTTAAAAATGATGAGTTTCTTTGATTTTACCAAAACTAAAAACCTCTGGAATATAATCAAGAGAAAGATGGATGATCACAAACCATCAAACCAAACTGAACTGCTTGAATTTTTGCACCAGGAGTAAAGGCATAACGTTATCTAAAAGCAGTGTGTAAAACTGGTGGAGGAGAACATGCCAAGATGCATGAAAACTGTGATTAAAAAACAAACAGGGTAATTCCACCAAATATTGATTTCTGAACTTTATGAACATGAATGCTATGAATGACAATTTTTTTATTTGCAATTTGGGGGAAATGTTGTCTGTAGTTTATAGATTAAAACAACAATGTTCATTTAACTCAAACATATAACCATATACTCTAAGAAATATAAGTACAAGAGTACAAAGCTTGTCGCTGGGGCTGTACCTTATATTAAGGTTCAAAAAAGTACCTTTCAGTGAAAGTACTTTTTTGTACCCATGGTTTTTGTGCCAGTATAGATTATAAAGATTATAAACATTATCATCAACTAAAAATGGCTCAAAAACTTGATGATACAAAATTGTCTGGCTTTCAAATAAAAAATGTGCAATTTAAATATATACTGTTCATTAGTACAGTGATGCAGAATACTGAATGTACCTTTTGGCTGGTTAAATGGTACAAATCTGTACTTATTGCTGTTAGGAATGACTTTGTACTTCAGAGGGAACAAATCTGACCCTGTAAAGACCAATATTGTACCTTTGAGGGTACAATTATAAAGAATGTACCTTCGAGTACAAAAAAGTACTCATATCGTACCTCTGTTTTTTAGAGTGTACATAGCAAAATCAGAGAAACTAATTTAGAAATTAAAGTGAAGTGAATTATTTCCAGTGCTGCATATATGTAATGATATTAGCGTATTCTTTAAATGCAATTTCATCTTTTTTCAATTTAAATACCTTTAAAAATGTAATTACTTATTTAGTTATTACATTGTAATAAGCATTCAATTAATGTAATGGATGCAATCTAATTGAACAACAATGTGAAATAATTCTGTGATATAGTTTCAAAAATGTCATTTTGATAAATTAAATGGTGCACTACATTGACTTGATATGTGTACATGACTACAACTTAAATAAAATATATGGACATATTTTCAGCTTTATAACACAATTGTGATGGCTCTTTAAATGTAATTAAAGGATTCTTACTGTGTTACAAAAATACGATTATCTTTATTCCATTTGTTCGTTTGTTTGTTTGTTTGTTTTAATTTATTTCTTATAAGATAATACATTTGTAAAGCAGTTAAATATATATTTTTTTTCAGTGACAATAAAAGAAAAGTTTTTCAATAATGGGTTTTGAGCCTCATAAGAACCTGGTAAGAGAAAATGGTAATAGAAGATGTATTGACATTTGGGTGGATGTTTTAATTTTGGCTGCTTTAACCACAGCTAAATGCAGCTTCTCTTCTTTGGAAAGTGGTGGATATAAGTCATATGAAACTGCGCAGCAATCTTATCTATTTGCGTTGTGTTTCTTTATTGGCACTGTGGTTATAATATATATATATATTTTATTATCTGCTACCACACCATAAAGTCTAACAAAGTGAAACATTGGCTTTAAATGTGGAATATTAAGAAAAATACATTTTTTTTTATTACAAACTAAACTTTTTGTTTAAAAAAAAAGTTTAAAATTGGCAATGTCTGCAGCTTCTTCACTTTCTCAGACTGTTTTAAAGAGCTCTGAGTGAATAATCCAAATTGAATAAAAGTCTTTTAATATCTTGCCAATAACTACACTTACTTTCCAAGAGCTTATTTTTCATTTTTCAGAAATAAAAACAATTCTAACGACAAACTGTCTCTTTTTTTCTCAGAAGTCCTCTGAAAGTTCTGGTGCATGCTGTGAGAATCAGATCTGAGAAGTCGCAGGTGTTTTAGAGGAGTAAACTCTTTGGAGTAGCTTTAAATGTTTGGGTTGTGTGATATGTAAATGTGATTATGGAGAAAGGCTTGCACCTGCCAGTGAGGGATCTCTGGAAAATTAAATAATAAATAAATAAATGACAACAACGCATTGTTTATTTATATATCAAGGGTTTTTTTTAGAAAGACAATTTTGTATAACTGGTATAAATTGATTCTTTTATTTTAACTGTAACATAAAACTTAATCTTTATTGATTACAATCTTGGAAAATTTTCTGAAAATTGACACAAACTTGCCCTTTTATGAGCCGCTGAGCGGTCTAAAGCACTCCCAGTATGATAGGGAAATTGCTTGTTGTTATGCTAGAAAATACTACTTTGGAAAAAAAAAAATAAGAGACCACTTTAGTTTCTAAATCAGTTTCTCTGATTTTGCTTTTTATAAGAATATGTTGGAGTAAAATGTACATTGTTTCATTCTATAAACTACAGACAACATTTGTCCCAAATTCCAAATAAAAATATTGTCATTTAAAGTACTTATTCACAGAAATGGCAGAGTTTTCAGATATCAAACAATGCAAAGAAACCAAGTTCATATTCATGAAGTTCAGAGTTCAAAGAGTTCAGAAATCAATATTTGGTGGAATAACCCTGGTTTTTAATCACAGTTTTCATGCATCTTGACATGTTCTCCTCCACCAGTCTTACACACTGCTTTTGGATAACTTTATGCCTTTACTCCTGGTGCACAAATTCAAGTAGTTCAGTTTGGTTTGATGGCTTGTGATCATCCATCTTCCTCTTAATTATATTCCAGAGGTTTTCAATTTGGTAAAATCAAAGAAACTCATCATTTTAAGTGGTCACTTATTTATTTTTTTTTTTCCAGAACTGTATGTCTGAAGACTCCCATGGTGCTTTGGGGTGATTGTGTGGATTCTATAGTATCAGCTACATTTGAAAAAAAAAAACCTCAGTCTACAGCTTGTCAAAAATCTCAGCTTTTTTAACCAAAAATGCTTTTAATATTGTTGCCAATAATAATTTTTCATAATAGCTGAGGAGTCTCAGGTGTTGTAGAGGTGTAAACGCTCTGAAATGGATTTAAACGTTGAGTTTATGTGATATGTAAATGCAGTTACAGAGGAAGACGTACCTGGATACTGCACCTGCCAGCGAGGGATCGTTTATGACAATAATTCCTTTTATGCTTCTCTAATCAAATTAGCATCAGCGTTTCTCCTGTTGGAGGAGTGTAAATACACAGAATCAGGTGATAAATAAGGAGAGAAAGGGATGTTCGGCTGATTTATCTGACGTTAGTGGAGAATAGCGGTTAGCGTACGCGGATGTTAGCGCAGGCCAGCCGCGGATGATAAGGCTAACACAGTTCTCTCGTGTCACTAATAACAGACAGATTTCCCTCCGTGCTAAAGCCGCTATCGCTAATGCTCGTGTGGGGGAAACATATGCTAATGGCCTCCAATCCCCATCCGCTCGTATTTATACTATAATGACTTTAAATTCCAGCATTAGAATAAAATATGGAGTAAATCCTCTGGCGGAGACGAGGTGGGAGGAGCCGGGGAACGGGCTGATGGTGACAGCGACAGTATACAGTAAAAAAGAGAGAGAGGGCTTTTTTTTATCACTTTTCATTTATGTTTGTGTATGTGTGTAGATATGTGTAGATCTGTAGATGTGTATATATTTATGTTTGTGTATGTGTGTAGATATGTGTAGATCTGTAGATGTGTATATATTTATGTTTGTGCATGCGTATAGATGTATATAGATCTGGAGGTGTATATATTTATTTTTGTGTATGTGTGTAGATGTGTGTAGCTCTGTAGATGTGTATATATTTATGTTTGTGTATGTGTGTAGATATGTGTAGATCTGTAGATGTGTATATATTTATGTTTGTGCATGCGTGTAGATGTATATAGGTCTGGAGGTGTATATATTTATTTTTGTGTATGTGTGTAGATATGTGTAGATCTGTAGATGTGTATATATTTATGTTTGTGTATGTGTGTAGATATGTGTAGCTCTGTAGATGTGTATATATTTATGTTTGTGCATGCGTATAGATGTATATAGATCTGGAGGTGTATATATTTATTTTTGTGTATGTGTGTAGATGTGTGTAGCTCTGTAGATGTGTATATATTTATGTTTGTGTATGTGTGTAAACTTGTGTATGTGTGTGTGTGTGTATACAGTATGTGCATTTGTGAGAGTGTAGATGTGTGTATAAACATTAAGTATATATTTATGTTTGTGCATGTGTGTATTTGTGTAGATGTATGTATGTTTGTGCATGTGTGTATATTTGTGTATGTGTGTGTGTGTGTGTGTGTGTATGTGTGTGTGTATATACAGTATGTGCATGTGTAAGAGTGTAGATGTGTGTATAAACATTAAGTATATATTTATGTTTGTGCATGTGTGTATTTGTGTAGATGTATGTATGTTTTTGTATGTGTGCATGTATATGTGTAACTGTGTGTACATGTACATGTGTGTTTTTACGTGTGTGCATATTTGGGTATATGTGGGTAGATGTATGCATGTTTATAGATGTATAGACGTGTATGTATGTGTATGTTTGTGTTTGTGTGTACATGTAAATATGTTTGTTTGTATATATATATGTGTGTAGATGTGTATGCATATAGGTAAATGTGTGTGTGTGTGTGTGTGTGTGTGTGTGTTTAGGCATTAGGCATAAGAAGGCCTTAGAGGCTTCTTTTAGGAAGTGTACCTCTTGGTGAGAGATCATTGACAGCTACCCATGCCTCTATAATGCATTTAAATACATTTTATCCTCTTGTATTTATAATATAATGACTTTGGATTCGAGCATTAGAATAAAATATAGGATAAATCCTCTGGTCGAGATGAAGTGGGAGGAGCCAGGGAACTGGCTGATGGTGACAGTGGTGAGAGAGAGAGGGTTTTGAAGGCAGAGGGCGGAGACGTCACCACTTTTAACCCTGAACAGGAAATATTCACTTTTACTGTGTTTACTTTATACTTCAGAGGCTTAACAACATCAAGCAGTGTGTATTTGTGTGTAGAGGTGTGTAGATATGTGTTGTTTGTGTGTGTGTATGTGTACTGTATGTGTGTGTTTATGCGTCTGTCTGATTAGGCTTAGGTTAAGAAGGAAGGTCTTCGTGTCATATGACACATGACTCATGACATACTCAGAAAACATATTCAGAAAGCTTTGGCTGAGGCTAAGCAAAGCTGACTCTGGATCCAGGCTGTAAACACTGTTCTAATCCCATACAGAATATTTCATGAAATACATTCTACAGTCAATAAATGCAAAAGCAAACCATAGTGGATCCAATCATGAAACATATGAGTAGTTGCTAAAGATAAAAATGAATATATATAAAAATAAATAGAGTAAAATGCATGTATATCTTAAAGCTGATGTCCGTAAGTTTTGGGATTTAGTGCCCTCTCTGGTGAGAATGGGTAATTGCACCAAGCGTGCGGAGGAATCATTTTAAACAGGGCGGGTGTGATGCGGTCTCCTGTCAGAGCAGAAGAATCTGATTCCAGGTTATGTTTAATCAGAAACTTTACTTCAACTACACATTTTGTTTTTATTATAAATTAATGAGCTACTGAGTTCTGAGTAGTTTCCTCTTCTGAAGTCTCCAATGCTCCACCAGTTGCTCGTATTTTGTAAAACTGAGCCAGATCCTCTTTTAGAGGCTGTATGTGTGACGTAAGTACGTAAAGATGCGTGATGTGGCCAGAAGAAGTCCCGTAAAAGGTGACCAGACACCCCTAGTTTTTGGAATAAATATATTAGGCTTAGCAGGGATGGTCGCAACACAGATGGTTTCAGCACACTGATACCATTAAACACTATATTTTATCCCTTCTCCACTCTGAAATGCTTTTGCTTTCAGTTTAGAAACAAAATAATATGGACTGCCACTTTAAATATGAGTTAAGATTTCTATATATTCTTCTGTAATAGAACAGAACAGATACAGAATAGGGATCCATTCCATACGAAAGTCTAATTGCAGTGATTTCAACTGATAGCATTTTTCAGTAGGATAATGCTCGTCCACACATAGCAAGGGTTTCCCAGAAATGTTTCCACTAGATTGTAACACTTCCTTTTCCTTCATGGTCTCCATATTTATCACCAATCCAGCATTTATGGAATAAGCTGGGATGCAGCTTAAGCAACCTATGAGTGGAGAGCTACAGGATCTACAGGTCCAGCTGTAACAACATCTGTGGGTAAATGTGCTGCAAGATGCCATAAAGAACCTGTACACCTCCAGACTCAACTGTATCGCATCTTGTATCCAGAATAGAGGCCTCAATTATTATTATTATTATTATTCAATTTTGCAGTTTTCCCCAACAAAACTTATCATTTTGCTATCCACTTTATTAGGTACACCCGACCAACTGCTCATTAACGTAAATGTCGAATCAGCCAATCACATGGCAGCAACTTAATGCATTTAGGCATGTAGACATGGCCAAGACAATCTGCTGCAGTTCAAACCGAGCATCAGAATGGAAAAGAAAGGTGATTTAAGTGACTTTGAAAGTAGCATGGTTGGTTGTTGGTGCCAGACAGGCTGATCTGAGTATTTCAGAAACTGCTGATCTACTGGGATTTTCAAGCACAACCATCTCAAGATTTTACAGAGAATGATCCGAAAAGAGAAAACATCCAGTGAGCGGATTCAGTTCTATGGGAGCGAATGCCTTTTTGAGGAGAGGAGAATGACCAAACTGGTTCCAGCTGATAAAATGGCAACAGCAACTCAAATAACCACTTGTTACAACCGAGGTCTGCAGAAGAGCATCTCTGAACATCAGCACAACACATCCAACCTTGAGGATGATTAGCTACAGCAGCAGAAGATCACACCGGGTGCAGCTCCTGCAGCTAAGAACAGGAAACTGAGGCTACAATTCACACACACAGGCTCACCAAAATTGGACCAATTGAGCATCGTGTCACATCAACGCCACAGCATACCTGAGTATTGTTGTTGATCATGTCCATCCCTTTATGACCACAGTGTACCTGATCTTCTGATGGCTACTTCCAGCAGGATAATGCACCATGTCATAAAGCCTGAATCATTTCAGACTGGTTTCATAACCACGACAATTACTTAGCTCACTGTATTAGAATGGCCTGTACAGTCACCAGATCTCAATTTAATAGAGCAGCTTTGGGATGTGGTGGAGCGGGAGATTCGCATCATGGATGTGCAGCTGATAAATCTGCAGCAACTGCGTGATGCTATTATTTCAATATGGATCAGAATCTCTGAGGAATGTTTCCAGTACCTTGTTGAATCTATGCTATGAAGGATTACGGCAGTTCTGAAGGCAAAAGTGGGTCCAACACGGTACTAGCAAGGTGTTGGCCTCTTGCCTATGCAGTCTCACATACAGCCCTTATTTAGAGAAAACCTTTCATTAGTTAGATTTTTTTGAAAGTAGTTTTTTT
This sequence comes from Astyanax mexicanus, assembly GCF_023375975.1. NCBI lineage: Eukaryota > Metazoa > Chordata > Actinopteri > Characiformes > Acestrorhamphidae > Astyanax > Astyanax mexicanus. The sequence continues at coordinate 50,251,279 of NC_064412.1, read as the reverse complement.
TCAAGCATTAGGAAACAAGCTGTCTTCTGGCCTTCAACAACTGTTTTATAGTCTAATCTCCAGCCTAAACAGCTTGAGGGTGGGAGATAACCGAAGCAGAGTGGTTGGAAGCTGATCTGCTCTCTCCTCGGCTCTCTGGTTGTTCTGGAGATGGGTGGTTTCCTCATGGCAGCGCTGATAGGAGGTTTTAATCCGCTCGTACTCACTCATGCACCCCGGCCCGACTGATACAGCATCCGAGAGGATAGTGAGAACAATCTGTGGAGATGAAGAAGGCTGGGTGTTATACTCTGAAACGTCTGCTCCAGCCATGTGTGAATGGTGGAACAAAGAGATTTTAGTGGCTCGCTTTCATCTCCGATCTTCCTCACTCCATAAAGATCTCCTAAACTCAGAGAGGAACTAAAACAGCTACAATCGCCAGATGTGCGCTCGCTTTGAAATCCAAAAAAGTCTTCTGGTTTCTCTTTTGAGCCCTCAGCATGGTTCTCTGTGTGATACAGTATTACATCTACAATAATCTAATGTGAAAGGTCAAAAGTCTACTGTATTCTATGTAATTAATTGCCAGTGTGCTCATGGCAAGGCAACGTGAATTATAGAAGTTGGATTGAGGTCTGTTGGTGAGTGCAGATGTATGGGGCTTTACATTTCTAAGGTTTAAAATGCAGGAATTTAATATTTCTCCATCCACAGTGATACATGTGTACTGGGAATACATCATTAAAAAGCTAATATTAACTCCCACAGCAGACAGCACAGAGGGTGGTAATGATGGTGACCTGTGGCATCTGGCTAGAACTGGCCATCCAAACAGATAGAGGACACAATACTAGTTCCTGTCCCATGATACAGTATGTAGCATGTTAGTATGTAGGAGTCATGCCTAATGGCAGGCGTGGGCTATACAGGGGAACTGTGTTCTCTGGAATGATGGGATAGGATGAGTTTGGAAGTTGGAAATGAGGTGGGATGGGAAACCTCCAACATATTGGCCTTACTAATAGCTCCTGTTGCTGAATGCAATCAAATTCTCACATCTAGTGCATCAAAATCTAGTAGAAAGCATTTTCTGGTCAGTGGAGAAAGTTACTGATTTAGAGTAAATTCATGATTAGACTGGCACTACTGAGGTAAATATATGACTAAAATAGCACTGCAGATGCATATGCATGATTAGATTTGCATTGCTGAGGTAAATATATTGTGCTTTGTTTGTATTTCTGCTGGAATTTTTAAAAGGTTAATCATTATATAACGACCTAAATGATAAGAGCTGTACAGGGCTAAGATAGTAATGTTAGATGACATGTGACTTAAGTTGCACTGCTGAGGTACATTTACAGTATGTCTAAAATGTCAGTGTTGAAGTACATTCATCATTAGAATGGCACTACTGAGGTAAATATATGACTGAAATAGCACTGCAGATGTAAATTCATGATTAGATTAGCATTGCTGAGGTAAATATGTTGTGCTTTGTTGGTATACCTGCTAGGATTTTTAAAAGGTTCATCTTTAAATAAACAAAACAACAAAATGTTATGTTATAAATAAAATACTATAAAGAACAATAACAATAAAAAAAACATACCCAACATTCAAAAAGTAAAAGGAAAATTGGTGCTTTATTTTTTAGTTCTATAGCAAGTTGTCTCTTTAGAACTGTAGCTCCACTTCAAGAACCTTTTAGTGTGCTATCACCACCTAACACACTCTTAATTAAACCACTCACACTCACTCACACACACTTATACACACACACACACACACACACTTCCATGTACACAAACCCTCCTCGCTTACATCACCCCCAGTGTTATCCTCGGATGGCTCCTTGTGTGAAGATCAAAAGGGTCCGGGCTCTGGCACAGTGAGTTTGCACTGTGGACCACCAGCATGAAATGCCACCTCCTCCAGCGCGGTGGGGGGCGGGGATGTAATTGTGTCTTTTCAGAAGCTGAAAGTGCACGCCGCAGCTTCGGCCCCGGCTCTCCAGATGGATTTTTCATTTGCTGGTATTTGGGCGACAGGGTCGCTCGAGACAGATTTCCCTTCATCTCTCCCACCATTTGTACCGGCCTGACTTTGATGAAGAAGCAGGGAAACACCGCTCGCCGCGAGAGCAATGTGCGCTCTGCTGCGAAAGCTAAGTGTAAGAGCAGGGTGAAACAGCTATTAGGGGAAGGGATTTCACGTTATTTCATGTTTGCAATCAATTGATCAATCTATTGATTCGTCAGTCATTACATACAGGAATAAATATTAGCCAGTGATGCTTTAAATAAGAAATAAATTTGGGCGCCGAGTGATCCAGCAGTCTAAAACGCTGCTACTATGAGTGGGAGGTCGCAGGTTTGAACCCCCGCTCATGCAGCTTTGCCATCAAGCTGCCTGCGCTCAGAGGGAGCAAAATTGGCCCTGCTCCTTCCGGGCTCTCTCCCCACATCACTAAACAGTGATGTCCGCAGCACAGGGCGTCTGTGAGATGATGTATAGGAACCGAGTCGCTGCGCTTTCCTCCAAATGCGCTGTGATGCTACTCAGCAATGCTGCATCAGCAGCAGCTCGAAAAGAAGCGGTTGCTGGCTTCACATGTATCGGAGAAAGCACGTGCTAGTCTTCACCCTCCTGGTGTGTTGGAGCATTACTAGTGATTACTAGTGATAGGGGGAGTCCTAATTCACCTCCACACTGAGTGGAGGTAAAATCAAGGGATTTATAATAGAAGACAATGGTCAATATAATCAGCTTTTGAGTAAGAGCTGGTGCCACAAAAAAGATGGTTTATGGATTAAATTCATGAAATTATTCACACAGTTTTCACAGGTGGATGGAATTCCTTTGTTTCTTCTAATCCCAACCACCGACAGTTTGAACAGATACCTCTTTAGTCTAGGATTGGGTTTAAAAGTGCAGAATTTGTCATTATCCAATAGCCATTCAAAAGTTCTCCAGTATTAGCTGTATGAATAATGAGTGTGTTAAAGAAGTTCTTCAGGTTCCTCTGAGGTGATAAGCTGAAGAGCCCTCAAACTTTTCACAATTCTAACACTATAGTCCTTAATGTTCGTGGACATCCTTTGCAATTGTGGATGCATGCAATTGGCTACATTACGATTCTCCCACTGCTGAGTGACACAAATATGCAAATGCACATAACACCGGCCACAGGCTAATGCCGGGCATGAACTGTAGAGGTGTATAAAGCCCTTAGTGCTGATATCTAAAGCAGTGGAACTGTGGTCTCAGGAATGATGGAACTCCATGCAATTCTTTTAGATGGGATGAGTTTGAAAGTTGGGGATGAGGACATTCATCCAACTAGAACCTCTTTAACGTTCTAGTTGCTGCATGCATCCAGATCTACACTAAAGAAATTCTTCCCTAGGCACAGTAGAGACAGTCACTCCAACAAAAGTATAATAAATTATTTTTAGTACCCTTAACTTTTAGAAGAAACACAACTTAAGCAGGTGAAACAATACTTTTGACATGTCTCGCAGAAGCTAAACACTACTACACACAACACTGGACTATGGGATATACAGTATTGTGCAAAAGTTTTAGGCACCTGTGGGAATTTCAGTAAAGAAAAAGCTTCTTCTCTGTGAAGGAAGTGTTTATTAGCTCAGTAAAAAACTAAAGCATTACAATAAATACAAACAGCAGTTTTACAAAAAGCTAAACTTTTTCCTTAAAACAGCTCCTAATCTCTCCTCATCTGAATTTAATTGAGTTATTTCTAGTTCTCATCATATTAATCAACACCTGGTTTGGTAAATTGATAAATCTGTAAATCTGGTAAATCAGGTGAGCTGCTGACGGAACTGAACATAATATACACATGCTGGCTGAGGAGCATCCAGGAATAATCTGGAATCTCTACACTTTGTTCTTCAGCTTGGCTCACAGGATATAACATTAACTTAGTTAAAAATGAGAATTCCTTGCTATGTTTTACTGTATGTATGTTTATTTGCATCTTTTCAAATCATATGTGGTGCTTTTTTCAGGTAAAACACTCATTGCTCACTCATTGCTGAGATAAATAGATTAGTGTAATTTGCTTTGGTGTCTAAAACTTTTGCACAGAACTGTATGTGCTTAAAATGTTGATTTGATGTCTAACAGATTCACTTTGTTCTATACATGGACAGTTCCAGCCAGATGCTGCTTGTCACAACCATTTGCTGTCCACTGTGGGTGGTAATAGCGACACAGTGAATTGAGGAATGATACATTTCCTCACTCTGACTGCTGGTCACAAGATATCACCTCACAGCTTTGACATTCCCACACAATTTGACATTCCCAAGCAGCCAGTACACACACTGTAAGCCAGAGTAAGTTGGATTTACTTAAAACAACTGAGAAAACCGGTTGCCTTAAAAAAGTTAAGTAATGGGTAATGAAAACCTAAGTTAGCATAACTTAGAACATCAAGTTATTACAACTAAAGGGGAAGTTGATTTAACCCCTTAACGCCTGAATTAATGTAGCTGTATATGAAAAAATGTTTCATGTGTGTTTTACCTTTAAGTAGATAGTAAATATTGTTGAGATTATTAATTTCACTTTTGCACAAAAATAAATAGAAATTTTGGTATGTTGCAAATTTGCAACAACAGGCAATATGGTCTATTTGGGGTAAATTTGGTATGTTGCAAATTTGCTACAGCAGACATAATGGTCCATACTAAGATAACAATAACAGAGTAATATAACAGTGAAAAATCAATGTTTTATTTATGCACCCAACAGCAGGCATTCAATAATAAATAACACCAATTACTGTCACCAACACAATATACACAAATATTACAGGAAACATTTCATTAATTTGAATTCTAGATTCATTTGAATTGTCAAAGGTTCCTAGGTCCGTGGCGAATATGCACTAACAGGCATTGGGGGAATGCAGGCGCTATCTTGGCAGGTTGATTGAATCAAACGGTTAGTCGCATATTTGCAACAACAGGCGTTAAGGGGTTAACTTTTTTATTTTTGTTTTACTGTAAGACCGGATAAGTTGAGTTTACTTAACTTTTTTAAGTAATGGGGAATGAAAACTTGAGTTAGAATAAATTAAAACATCAAGTTATTACAACTAAAGGGGAACTTTATATATTTCTAAGGTAGCCCAGGGGAAATCACTACACACAGATGGCGAGTGTCTGTCAGAACCTGTTGGACACACCCAGTATGCAAATAGATAATGACAACAGACTAAACTCAGTTATTATAAGTTGGTTCAACTCAAATATTTCTGTTTGAATGTATATGTGCCCACTAGGGGTGTGCCATATCGTATCATACATGATAATATCGCCAACATTTTTAAATATCGTGAACGATATTAAACTCTAAAAATATGGTGCCATATCACCCGTCCCTAATTATCAGATCAGGGTTCTACTTTTTTACTGTTTTTAGCAAAAGAAAAATTCACACTGTTCTCATTTTCCATTATATATCTACTAGAGACAGATTATATCTGTCCAGTATCATTTATTTTAATTTAATCCTGGATATATGGAGATATTTGGAGTGCATTATTAGTATCATGACATTCTGGATCAATGACTTCTATTACAAATCTGATCAAATTCTTGTATTTTTTAATATCTCAGGTAGTGTTGGGAAATAAATTGTATGCAATAATAAAATTGTAGTGTATTCTCAAAAAAAATCATTAATTTATATCGCCAAGAGTATCGTTATATCGAAAATACCATTAAATATCGTGATATTATTTTAGGGCCATATCGCCCACCCCTAGTGCCCACAAATGTTCAACTAACATGCTCAACATAGTTGAGTATTGTTTAGAAATATATATTATTATGTATATTATTACATATTTTATTATGTAAAACAGACTTAAATCTTTTGAGTTCAAACAACTTCTGTGTTTACAGTCAGGCCAGGGCTCCGTTAGCAAGACCCTAGACTACGTTCTTCTCCCCCCGGCCTCATTTTCATTCCTCTATCAGTTTAGTTATGGGGACGTGAGAACGACTCAGATGTGGAAACATATTTCACAATTAAGGCAGTCAGACTCATTAAGGAGAGACTTGGAGGCAATGGAGAGCACCGAGGCAGGCGAGCCGAGCGCTGCTCAGATGAAACACTATTCATATACGTCTGTTTTTATTAACCAACACCGCCGTGACTCAGTGCCTCAGACTGGCCGACCAAATCCAGTAGAGTGCAAGTGTAATTGCTCACATGTGCATCACTGTCATCAGAAGTGTTGCTAGCTTAAAGAAAAAAACATTATTTCCTCTACGAGATCTGCAGGGAATCATCTGTGGAGTTTGAGATATGATATTATAAAAAGGATATTATAAAGGTCAGTGGCAGGGCCCAACCAAATAAAAGCAAGTTTCAGATAGCCCTGCTAACAATACAATTTTTGGATAGTAAAACATTTTCTGTTTCAGGCTTCTCTCTGGTCGTTTCTCAATCTGCCAAGTACTGTTCCAATTTAGAAGATCACAATTAGCCAAGTACACAACTAATACCCGGATGTGTTCTTGCTCCTCCCACTTTATCAAGGATGCATGGAAGGTGACTTGTGTGAACTTCTCACAGCCAGATAACCCAGAATGCACCTCGCAGCAGCATCAGCATAATGCAGGATGAGATGGTACAAAACAGTACTGCTCTGTGCTAAAACAATGTTTTAAGTAATTTTTAGGCGAGAATGAAGAGGTTTAGACTTCAAATATGTGGTTTATTTGATAAGAAAGCGGCTAGGTGAAAATGTGCTCCTATGTTTTCGGAACAACGCTTTCAAGTACATCAAGTACACAGCTGGTCCAATTACAGAAAAACCGTCCCGCTTCCTCCCGTCCTCGGGAGTCCGCACTCGCGATCCGAACTTCCTAAGTCCGTACTTGCCAAGTACGGGAGTACAGACTTGTGTACTTGTGTATTGAGAAACGGCCTCTGTCTCTTAAGCTGATATGCACAGTATATCCAAGAAGAATAAATCAGGCCTTCTAAAGCTTTGGAGTCCTCCAGGGCTTGGTTTCAGAAGAAGTCCTGGAAGATTCAGAAGTGGTCATCACAATCACAGATGCATGGCTTAAACTTAATAGAAAACCACTAAAGGGAAATGAAGAAGGTGGTTCATCATGAGGATCATGAGGACTGGGCTATGGGGATATGGTTCCTCAGGAATGATGCTAAATGCTGTTGTCTAATTATAAATCAAGTTTGCAGAAAATTGTAACAGATAAAGGGTCTTTTACTAAGAACTAAAGACACTTATTGTGAAGAGGTTGCGTCACTACAAGAGCCCAAACAAGAAACCAAACCAACTATTTTTTATGTTGAGCTATTTCAATTTGCCTCCCAGCATTAAAGTCTTGGGTTCAAGTCCCTATCTGGGTGGAGTTTCCATGTTCTCCCTGTGTCACCTCCGGTGCTGAAAGCACTTCTGTTTCCCCCACACTCAGCTCTAGGAGGTTCTCAGTTAAACAACTACACTACCCAGAACGCACCATCTGCTGACATCACACACACGCCCGATCACGTGACACATCACCTTCTTCCTCCAGGAAGTCCCGAGTACTGATTACCTGCACTATTTAAGAGCTTCCCACGCACACACTTGTGCCGAGTATTGTTTGGTTTATCCTCATTACAAAGCGTTACTATCTCTGTCTCTGTATTTTTTCGTGAATGACCTTGCTTTTTGATTTTTTCGACGCCGATTTTTGCTTGTACCTCTGATTGCAGATTTACCATGTTTGACCTGGACTGTTTATCGTTTCTGCCTTTTGGATTATCTCTACTGCTGGCTTTTCCGTGTATGAACTCTGGACTGTCTCCCGTTTATGGTATATGGTTTTGTCTACGTGGCTACTGTTATCCGGTTACCTATTGTTTCTGTTTTCGACTATCCCTGTATCAACCAAACCTTTAATAAACTGTTGTTTTAAAATGTATCTGCGTGTTTGCGTAGGTTTCCGGGGACTCCAGTTTCCTCCTACAGTCCAAAAACATGGAGATCAGGTAAATTGAATACTCTAAATTGCCCAGAAAATTAAATAATCTAAATTGATCTGGTAAATTGTATACTCTAAATTGATCTGGAGTGTATGTGTGTAAATATATGTATAACTGTGTGCCCAGATATGGATTGTCACTCCGTCCTGGGTAAAATGCTGTTGTGCCCGATGCAGTCCTCCAGGTCGTTTCCGGTTGAGAGTACGCTGTGCGCTATTGGCTGCCGCTTCTCATCGGTGTGTGGATGAGTGTTGATGTGTAATGTGCTTGAGTGTAAAAACGTAAAAAAAAAAATTGTAATGGGCTTCTAGAAAGTCGCTATATAAGTTGGACATCATTAATTCATATAAGCAGCTGGGGAGGCTTTACATTCCTCTATATCCCAATATTGGCATTAGGTATGTTACCAATAGGTATATATTTGCATATGTCCTCCAGAGAATCCTATTCTATTGGCAATAATTCTCTTGTGTAGGCATTTACACATATTTTTCAGTAATTTGTGTAATTTAAAGTATGAATGCTGAATTCTGCCTTTATTAGGAGGGGTTTCTACACACATTTCGACAAAATATTTTAATATTTCATTGATTTATGATCAGTTTAACTGATACAAAGAATCCAGTCTATCAGTGATCAGAGGTGTACTAAACTGGGTCAGAGACCTGGTGGTTCTGTACCGGATCCACTGAGCCCCGCTCTGAAGGCCAGTGAGTTCAGTGTTTAGTGAAAGTGCTTTTACAGAGCTCCATCAGAGCACTTCATTCTCCTGTTTTTTACTCTCTTCAGCATGATTAACCTGCACTGATTCTTCAGCTCAAAAAACTCTGAGGAACAGAGGAAATGGAAGTGAGTCAGAGCAGATACATGATTTCTAAATGACATCTTCAGAGCAGCAGCAGAAAGAGCAGAGACTTGTTTCATTAAAAGAATGGGACTTTTTATCTCTGAAAACATTATTGGAAGTATTAACCAATTAAGATCCAAGCCTAATTTTACCAATTTCCGCCTTAAATTACATACTCAAATTTTAAGGCTTTTTTTAAGGATTTTCTCTTTATTTTATTTTTTTTTTCAGATGCATAAAATTAAATATTTATATAGATTAAGTTTTTTTTGCAGCTCTACATTTTGCTATAAAGTGTTTAGAATCACCATGTTAAATTTTAAACTGCTCCCTTTCACTGGTTAGATAATATAGACATTTAAACTCGAATGGTACAAGCTACCAGGTTAAAGTGCACCTGATATAGAGCACCTATCAAGGTGTGCACAGAATACAGACACTTGCAGATACAGTAAAAGGGGTGATAACACAGGGCAGAGAAACGTGTAGTCGTACAGAAACACTTAGAGCACCGGCAAACAGAAGCAACGTATGAGTGAGAAACAGTGAGAAACAGTCCAGAGTTCAAATCCGATAATCAAAATACGTGAAACAGTCCAGGTCATACACAGAAAAATCCACAATCAGAGGCAATCCAAAAATCGGCGTCGAGAAAAACAAAAGCAAGGTCATACACGAAATATCAGAGACAAGTAATAAGTAACGCTTTGTAATGAGGTAGAACCAACAATACGCAGCACCAAGGAGTTCGTGAATCGCCCTTAAATACCCTGGGGTAATCAATACTCGGGGCTTCCTGGCAGAAGCAGGCGAGGTGTCAAGTGCGCAGGTGTGTGCGTGATGTCAACGTGTGGTGTGTTCTGGGTAGTGTAGTTGTTAGGTTGTAAACCTCCGTTGGAGCTCAGTGTGGAAGGATCAGGAGTGCCTACAGCACCAGACGTGACAGCACCCCAGATTCACTAGGCTTATTTTTGAAGGCTATTAATGAGTTAATTTATAACTTATTTATTAAAAGATTCCTAATTTAGAGCTTATGGATATTCTTGTATAGAGTGGCAGTGACTCCAATTATCTAACTGGAGTGTGTTTATACTAGTCTCTCCACCTTTAGCATATGACCATAAGTTTATGAGCACAAACTGTTCAGGAAAAATCTCAGCTATAGATCATATTATAATGTGAACACAGTGTGAACACCATAAAAACAGATTGGATTTTGTAAGAAATTAACTTGATATTTGAACACAGCTTTTCGTCAAAATCCATTGTTTATTTCAGGCTGTTCACACTATCTTTTTATTGTACATCCTGCTCTGCACAACTGACACAAATGTGCACAACATCAGTGCTTCATATAAAGTTTCGGTTTCATCCTTGTCTCCAGAATCTTCAGAGCTATTAATGAGTTCAGGCTGCATCTGGGCTTATCAATGAGAATTTATTTGAGTCTATCTTATGATCAGAGCATATTATTTAGCCAATTTTAGCCAAAGGTTTTTATTTTCCTTTCTGGTGCTTTAGGCTGAGTTGAATTGGCACAAATTGGATATGTGTTCAATTTTAATATCATGTATTAGAGTGGCCCAAATCAGGACTGTTAATATCAGATTCACTGTGTTTTTTAGGTGTTTACACTGCCACACAAAGGACACATATGTGTCATGTCAAAATTTGTGACACTTTTTTACCTGCTTTGTGAAAAGAAATGCAAAAATGGTGCAAATCTGAATGGAAAATGGAAAATTTCAGTGTACTTTGGGGTTTGGATCTGGCCAATGGTCCAATAAACCTATACAATTTTCCGCTACACACTCAGTGGTGAGGTATGGAGGAATGTGTGTTGAGAGTGAGATGAAGGTGTTGGGGGGGGGGGGGTTGGGAGGTGTATGGTGTGGGGTGACAGCTCCTTTTCCCTTAGTAAGCCTCGGAAATAAATCTCCTGCCTCTCTGTTTGACTTTTTGATGAGAAAGTGTTGTGCAATAATGCAGTTCTGAAAGGAAAAGGCACTTAGGAGGCTGAGAGGTAGATTAGCAATTTGTAAGAGCTATTTATAACCATAAATCGCGGCACATCGGGCCGCCCTTGTCTTTTATAGAGGGGGGGGGGGGGGGTGCTTGGGTGCTTGTTCGTATTGCACGGAGCCGGCGCTTTGGCCCAAAACGCAATATCCGGACAGAAACAGCTGTTCCAACATAGAGACAGAGAAAAAAAAATGGATGGGGGAGGAAAGGAGGAAAGGAGGAAAGGAAAAGAAGGGGGAAAGAGAGACACGTGTACAGGCGTGACCTTATCAAAGTGACTGGAGTCTTGTACTTATTGCCCAGAACCAATCTGAAGTGACCAGACGCAAGTGGGTACATCACGGCGAGAGAAAAAAAAAAAAGAAGAAAAAAAATGAAAGGAAAAAAAGGGACAGCTCCATCCACATCCACATCCACATATATCCACCCCCCCACCCCCTCCTCCCTCCTCCCCTCTCCCTCACTTACAGTCGTCCAGAAGAGGCTGAAGATTAGCATATGACATGACAGATTACATTAAATCACATCGTTGCAGTACTTTATGGCATTAGCCTCTTAGCCCAGGCAGCTAGGCACATGCAAATGCTGCTCCAAAGCCCTCTTACTTAAATCTGCTGAGTGACATGACACCTTTGATATGATTATTAGTCATTTGAGGGACTGCGGTTCACTGGAAGCACAGACGGGGATGTCAAGGAAAAGAGGAGAGAATCTCAGACACTTCTGAACAAAGACCCCCCAACCCCCTCCTACTCCCCACCACCCAGTCTTTCCAGTCTTTTTTTCTTTTTTCACACCAGAGTACAGTGTTCAACCGAGGCTTCAGCACACTTTAAAAGGCCTCAATCAATTCAAACATCCTAAAAGTGGCCATAAATATAGACATTTGGACCCTTTTTGACTGAAAGAAAAAAAAGAAAAAAAAATCAATGGAAATTTCACTTTCATCACCCAATGAGAACATTCTTTTTAGGTGCTTTAAAATCTACCTTGATTAGTCCAAACCCTTGGTGTAGGTGGTTTCAGCAGGTATGAGGTGAAAACGGTCATCTCGTTTAAGAATCTCACGAAAGTAGGTGGTCATGGTCCAGTCCCAAACAAGCTCTGGATAGGTTCTGTTTGTTGTGAGAAAATGACCTGTCTATCTTTTTGACACGTCTATCAAATTTAATCATCATGTTTGAGCTAAACGGCTGTTCAGGTGCAGTTTAACCTGATTCATCACCCAGATGATTGCCACAGCTATAAACATCGCTTGAGTCCCAAAGCTTTAGAAATGAGACCTGCAGTTCTTTTAATGTTGTTCGAGGTTTTTTGCGACCTCCTGGATGAGTTGTCCATGCCCTTTTGGAGTAATTTTGGTCGGCCGGTCACTCCTGGGAAGGTTCACTAGTTTTCTATGTTTTCTCCATTCGTGAATAATAGCTCTCACTGTTGTTCGCTGGAGTCCCAAAGCTTTAGAAATGACTTTGTAACCTTTATTCAGACTGATAGATGATCAATGACTTTGTTTTTTTCATCTGTTTTTAAATTTCTTCAGATCACAGCAGATCACATGTTGCTTTTTGAGATCTTTTATCTGCTTCTTGTTGTCAGACAGGTTCTATTTAAGTGATTTCTTGATTATACAGGTCTAGCAGCAATCAGGCATGCAGTGAGAGCTGCAGTTCTTTAAATGTTGTTCTAGGTTTTTTGTGACCTCCTGGATGAGTTGTCCATGCCCTTTTGGAGTAATTTCGGTGGGCCGGTCACTCCTGGGAAGGTTCATCAGTATTCCATGTTTTCTCCATTTGTGAATAATAGCTCTCACTGTGGTTCGTTGGAGTCCCAAAGCTTTAGAAATGACTTTGTAACATTTTCCAGACTGATAGATGATCAATGACTTTGTTTTCTCATCTGTTGTTGAATTTCTTCAAATCACAGCAGATCACATGTTGATTTTTAAGATCTTTTATCTGCTTCTTGTTGTCAGACAGTTTCTATTTAAATGATTATACAGGTCTAGCAGTAATCTTTAAAAGTTTTTTGGCTTCTTTTGTGACCTCCTGGATGAGTTGTCCATGCCCTTTTGGAGTAATTTCGGTGGGCCGGCCACTCGTGGGAAGGTTCACTAGTGTTCTATGTTTTCTCCATTTGTGAATATTAGCAGACAGGTTCTATTTAAGTGATTTCTTGATTCTACTGGTCTGGCAGTAATCAGGTCTGGTTGTGTTTAGAGATGAAAATAAATTCAGCTTTACAAAAAGTGTGATTAATCACAGATTCAAAAAAAAAAAAAAAAATTCACACAGGGCTAGATTGGTTTGGATAGTTTTTTTCCCTTTTTTATTTAAAAAAAAGTGTAGGATTTGAATTTCACCCCTTCTGTTCCCATTACTCAGAGCTCTTCACTGGAAGTCACCGGCCCCTCTCTGGTGTCTTCCAAGAGTTCTCTAGTATTTAATCTTAATTATAACCCTATCACTGTGGCATGAACCTAAGGCTGCCAATAGCATGGCTGTGGGCGTCCATGCTCCGAATCAATCACACTGTGGGACGGTTCAGCCGCAGAGCTTTCTTTCTTCTTTTCCATTTATTCTCTTTTCTATTTTCATAATTGCTGCTGTCCTCACACTCACGGAGCAAACCCCACAGCAGCCCCCCAACCCCCCTCATCCCAACACCCAACCCCACACTGTATCCCACACCCAGCCCCCATCCCTGCCTTCTGCCTTGTGAAGCCGGGCGTTTGGCTGGGTATTGCATGTTGCTGGTAGTGATTTTGTCGTAGGATTCTGTGGGAATAAAAGGATGATGTATCTCTTTGTTAAACGTGAACCATATCATATCATATACAAAAATATTGTCTTAATATTATATATAAAATTATCTTTGAAACAATCAAACCTATTAAATGAAAACAGTGGTTATTTTTAGTGTTATAAATGCACTAAAAATTCTGCATTTGAGTTGTTGTTACATTACATTTTTTCTCTTTCTATAATTTTAAATTTATTTATGATTATTGGAATCCTGGTAAGATCCCATTCAAAAACAAAATTAAATATTTCTACTGAATGTTTGGATGTTTTATATGCACTAGCATATGCTTTAAATGAATAAAATTGTATTGTTTATATCACCAAGAATATTATTATTGCAATACATGGAAATATCTATTAATTTATACTTCATTGCTGATAAAATCTCAGATATACTTGAATGCTTAAATCAACCAGGACCCAGTAAGTTTTTTCACAGGTTGCATGATGGCCAAAAATATGGACGTCAGTAATAGGACAGTAAGGGGTTAAAAATGGGTCTCATCTGGGCTGCTCCTTCTACATAAATCCTAGATGGTACCGATGGGGGTTAAAGGTGGGCTTCCAGCTAACAAAAGTTCTTTACTATGAACATTTTCTGAATGTTACAATTAACTTTCCTAGAAAGTTCATTCTGTCAAGTTTTCCTGGATGAAAATGTTAAGTCACATATATTTAGAATATTCCTGGAATATTATCTCTTTAATTTTACAGGCTTTCCTTCCTGGAACCTTTTCAAAACATTGCTAAATATTCTTATAAAGTTCTCTGTTAGCTGGGCCGTAATAATGAGGCCCATTTGGGAAGCACAGAGTCCCAGGAACAACACATACAGTCCAAACCCATTAAAAAAGTCAAAAGTTTGCATACATCATTTCATGAAATGATTTTCATTATTTCTTTGTTTAATGTATTTCCTACATTTAAGATTAATATTACAGACATGGAAACTATGTGTCTGCTAAGGGACACATATAGAATTATGTACGATGAACTGAGATGTTACATAGCTTTAATATAGCCTTCAATATTAAATTCACAATGTAAAAAATCATTAAAAGGAATAAAACACAATGAATGAGAAGAGGTGTGTCCAAACTTTTGACTGGTACTGTATAATAAAGGGTAACAGTGAGCTGTCAGTTGCCAAATAGTGATTGAAAATCCGTTTATACTTTTAAACTTCAGATCTTAATGGATTCTTATCTTAATTTCTATAATATTATATTAGATATGTTAATGCTGACTGATGGAAAAAGACCAGAGAATCCAGAGGTGTATGATATTTAAGCAATAATACACTTGAGGTTTGTGCTATAACGTGTAATATTGGCACTGCTGTGCTGCGGCCGATGTTACACATCATAGCACAAACCTCAAGTGTGTTATTGTGATTATACCACAGCTCCTTTATTCATCTTTATTGAAAGATTTTGAGTTAAAGAGGATGAGAAAATACGATCTGTTTGGTTATAAAAACTCTGCAAATTAAAATAGTTCCATTGCTGCTCTGTTTGTAGCTGTGTTGTTTGGCTTGTAAGTGCTGCATTGTTGCTAGGTCACCTGTATGTGGCAGATTAATACATGGAGAGCTTCGGTTACAGTGCATTACCGGCTGATAATGTCACTCATAAAACACCTCTCAGCCTCATCACATTGCAGGGTCGGAACTAACTGTTTTATATTTGACAGGCTACTGTTGCCCTTTCTATGTACGTGTTGTAACTGATTGTTAACGTTTTTTTTTAAGTATTTACAACCTAATTAATAACGACTTATAAACTCCTTTATAAACTATGTAAAGAAATGGATTTTAAAAGGGGGTAATGCAAAAAAAATAAATTGCAAAAATACCCTGAAATATTGTTTTTTTTTTTTTAATTTTAGGGCTATATCACCCACAACTACTCTCTCCATTTAGGCGAGACGCATGTGTGGCTGGCAGAGCTTCGCTCACTAATGCTTAGCATTAAGAGCTTTCTCCGCTAGCTTTGATGGCTGATGTATGATCCCGCTGTGCGAGCGTATTCGTGCGTTTGTGTGTTCGTGTGTTTGTGTGTTTGTTCTGCGACATTTTTTTTAACAATGTTTCTGAAAAGCATGAGCAAGAAAGCCTGAATGCAGAAAGCCTGAGACGCAGAAATAAGAGAGTGAGCGAGAGAGATATAGGCAGAGATAGAGAGAGAGAGAGGGAGCGAGAGAGTATGCATTTGGAAGTGAAGTCTGATGATGCAGTTAAGGCCGACATGGCGTAGTGCATTAGTGTCTCTGAACCAATTTATGAAAGTAAAGGAAAAAAAGCACACATAGGCAGCAGAGCAGAAAGCTACAGAGTGCTATTCATCATTCAGCATTACACTGTTTTACTGCTGCATTTATTTAATTCACGCGCAAATCACTCCCCCAGAGCCCGGCGGCGGCGGCTGCGGCTGAAATCCCCCCACATGGATGAAGAGAGTGGCGATCCTAACAGTACTTTCACACTCTATTAGACGTGAGAAGGTGTTAGATGAAGACGAGGACAAAAGCATGCCAAACTGTCAACGTTCTGCAGCCTCTTCAAATTCCACACCATCCAAGATGGCTGCCCGTAGAGCTGCAGTGCTGGCACTTTCATTTTACTTGTAAAACAACAACAACAACAAAAAAAGTATACAGTAAATTGGGCTGAAATATTTCTGTACTAAAATTAGTAGTCCATAAAATCCATATTCCAAATACATTTCATTATATTTTCCCACTTTCTTCATTTTTCTAAGTTTCTGGAAGTGGGCATTTTGCATCTCCACACAGCAAAAACAGGAGAGTTGAAATTTCACAGTTAAACAGCTGAGAGTTGATTTTCACTCTCAAAGCGTAATTTTAACTCATTCAGATTTAAATGGTGTTCAGTGTTGGAGTTATTTGACAGAGTTGAATATCTCAGTGTTAATCCCACTAAACCCAATAAATACTGGCCAACTCCACAGAGATTTAATTAAACTCCGCCCAGTTAAACATGTTATTTGCATAATGGGTGTGTCCCCCAGATCCTAATTTACCATCAGTGTGAAATCTTGCCCACCAGGGCTACCTTCCATTGGGTATTGTGTTATATTTTGTTTAATGGTTGTTTGTCTAGCCAATATATTGTAGGCTATAAGAGCAAGTTACCATGCTTTGTACAGTAAATTGTGACACGCTAACCTGTCCTGAATAATAATTAAATAATAAAAAAATCATATCAATATATTAATCTTCTTCACATTAATATTTTTTTTTAACTCTTTCAAGTGTTAAATGTGTAAGTGTAACAATTTAGTAAGTTAAAGAAATACAAATGTGAGTTAAAAAGGAACTCTGGCAAGGTGATAAATGTTTAACTATTTTAAAAGTGTTGAGTTAACTCCAAAGAGTGTGGAGCTATATAAACCCTGAAAAAGAGTTAAAATCAACTTTGTGGGAGTTAATTTGACACTTGCCTTTTTGCTGTGCACTTTTAATGCAACCTTCTAAACAGTGATCCATTTTAATCCAGCCTGGACTTGCAGAGTGACGAGAGTGAATCAAGATTGATATCAAGGAGTCAAGTATAATGGTGATTGAGTCATTTTAAATCAGTGAAAAGAATCAACCCAAAAACATTAACCCTACCATTAGCTTAAAATGATATAACCCTTAACTTTGGTTAGGGCGTAGGATAAGGCTGAGTTGTGGGGTTACATTCAAAAGCGACAAGCGCTGCCACTTTGATCTGGAGATCACTGGTTCGAATCCAGGGCATGCAGCTTGCCATCAGCTGCCAGAGCCCTGAGAGAGCACAATTGGCTTTTCTCTCTCCTGGTGAGTAGATGGCACTCTTTCCTCTCATCATTCCTAGGCCATCTTTGATCTGATTTATTGGAACATGTGTCGGAGGAGGCATGTGCTACTCTTTACCCTTCTTGGGTTGTGGATATACTGTCGAGTAGCAGCTGAAAGGGTGGGACAATTGGCTTAGCTAAATTGGGAGAAACTTAGAAAAAAAGTTGCATTTAATCAACAATTAATGGAATGTCAGTTGAACATCTATGAAGCATCAACAAGGAACCATTCTGGTAAAATGTTACCTACATTTTATGTAAGTATAATTTTATCATGAAAATAAGAATATCAAAAAATACCCTTTGCTAAGTGTATACTTTTTAAAGTCTACTGAAATACAGATTAAGAAGGTAAAAATTAAGTATGAAGAGAAAAAAATACACATACAGCTAAAATAGGCTATTGTTATATTAAATAAATCATTTTAAACTCCAGGCCTGGATGTGTGAGGGTTGCATGTGCGTGGGCTGCAGTGCGGGGCTAATTTCTTGAGAGCTTGCTTTCTAAGCGAGGCGGTGAAATTTAGGAGCAGTGAAGATGTCAGGACTGCATTAGAGGAGGCCCTGATCAAAGGCCCGCGGCAGGCCCGCCTCTCGCAGCCCTCTGAAGCCTCGGGCCGCGCTGCCAGCAGACTCGCTTCAGAGCTAGGGCAGCTTTATGTTTGAATTTTATGTGCCAATTAATTAGGTGCTTTCTAATATATGTCGAGAGAACTGTAAACTATTTAGAGTGGGCTAAAGGCAGAGCGATCTGCGCTAAAGTTCTGCTGATTTACGGTGGCCGGCGCTCGCGTTCGGTAAGCAATGGAGACGGGCGAGAGTGCGTGGTCACCGCGGCGATGCACTCCTGATGAGGAAGAAGGATTAAAATGGCTTCCCTTGAAGTCTAAATATTTAATTTCTTAATAGAGGACATTGCAGCAGACATTAAATTTAGAGGAACTGTGAGGACGTTAATGAGGCTAATGCAGAGTGGCATGCCTCGTGACGTTAATTTGATAGGAAGAAGAAAAAAAAGCCTTGTCCTTTTTCCCTTTCCCTCCACCTCCACCCTGGTGAAGACGTCAGGGGGAAGGGACACGTCTGTATTGATTGGTCGTTTTGCGGCTGGTTTGTTTGATGTTTTCACTGATATGGAGGTAAAGTTCTGTGGTGAGGCTCTTGGAACTGTGTTATGTGTCAAAACAGGATGTGAGTAATGTTCATCAGTCAAACTCAAACTCTTATTTATTGTATCTTCCATCACTAGTGATGCCACAACACCAGGAGGGTAAAGACTAGCACACGCCCCCTCTGACACATGTGAAGCCAATCATCGCCTCCTTTCAAACTGCTGCGACTCGGTTCCAATACATCAGCTCACAGATGCATTCTGCTGATCAACATCACCCTTTCGAGTGATGAGGGGAAAGAGCACCATCTACCCACCCATGACTCTCTCATGACTCCTGAAGCTGATAGCAAACTGCATAACTGGGATTCGCACCACAGAGCTCCTAATCATAGTGGCAGTGCTTCAGACCGCGAGACCACTTGGTGCTTCTACTGCAGTCAGTATGACCTTATTCAATGTTTAGCTTTTCAACATATTTGAATAATGATTCATTTTTGAGCTTCATATTTATTGTTTTTTTTTTCTAAATTTAATGAGGACAACCAAGCAAAAAATAAAACAAACACAATATTATATTTGTACACATTGTGTATGATGGGTCAATTTGATGCTGTTCTATTTAAACTATTTAAAGCATAAGAATAATAAATTTTATATAAACACACATTTGGGTTGGATTGGTTAAATTATATAATCTTCCAAAAAAGACCTTACGGTCCCACTTTATAATAAGTGTCTGCAATAACTGTTAGATACATAAAAACAATCCACCTGATAACGGTGTAACTAGTAGTGAAGTACACATTAACATCAAAATTGTAATTACAAAAGTGTAATTTACATGTAATGACATGAGTGTGTGTGAAATAAGTTGTGTAAAATGTGTGTATATTTCTGCAGCACTTATGTTATATGATTTGGGCTGTGATTGTTTTTAAATAGACTACTAGAAATCAGTATATTTATTATTTTATTATTTTATAATAAGAACATATTTACAACATGTTTTGCTGTGTCTAACTGACACTAACTTATACACATGTGTAATAAAACCTGTCCAACTGTAATTAATCTGTAGCAATGTGTAATATGCCAGTAGTTACACTGTAATTACACGTATTATTAAGGAGTAATTACACAGTTATTAGAGACACATATTATAAAGTGCTACTGACCTATAAATGGAGAAAAAAAATAAGAACTCTGTATTAGACTCTAAACTAACAACATCACACCAGTAGTAATGTAACAAAGAAACATGCAATACCCACTGATAACAAACTGATAACAAAGTTTTCTGAGCTGATTGTATAATTATTACAAAGTTATAATTTTCTGTGTCCTGGGCGTGAATAATCACTTGGCTTCAAACTCCCCAAACTTGGCTTGGTAGTCACGGAACTCTAAAAGTTGACACTGAAAGTAACTGACAGCTTGAAGCTAATGCTGGTGACATAAGCCAAACTATATATAATTGCTGGGAAGCATGCACAGCAAACCTCATCTCAGATGGTGTGAGTGGGATCTGATACCTAAAAGATTCACACATTCACCTTCTTGAGAAATGAACATAGACACTCTGCTCTGAAGGAAAGAACGGTAAGAAAGTGTGTTATTCATTGAAAAGAAAAGTTGGAGAGTATGGAAAATGCAGATAAAAAAGAAAACTTGTAAAAACGTATATTTCTTTTATTTTCATCTGACTTTTATTTGACTGCAGAAGAGAGTATGTGGTCATCATCACATTTTTTATTTCAAAATTCTTCACACATTCTTTATTAGGCAGGTCTATTAGGCAGGTCAGCAATGCAGACAACGGTACCCTTTACCTGTATGATCTTCTTTCATAGCCATAGATTTTTGCATTAATTAAAGGGTACTCACACACCCCCACATCACGACAGACCCTGGGTTTTAGACTTGTTGCTGAGAACAGTCTGGATGGTTCTTTGCGTGTGTCTGTTGTGTGTCTGGCCAGCCTGACAACAGGCCATAAATAACAATGTAGTATTGAACAAACATATATATATTCCTTTAATATAACATTTTAAATTTAGGGTTAAGTGAAGAGTTACCTTTATTAGAGAATCATTTACATCCAATTAACCATTTAGTTGCATTTAATGGACATTTAGTTGAATGTTAGTTGAGTATCTAGGAAGCACCAACAATGGACTAACCAAGTAAGAATACATTGTATTATTTTGTTTTTAAAATCTATACGCTATAATCTATAAGCTTATCATTTTGAGTTGACATGAAATAAACACGGCATGAGGGTTAAATGTATAGAAATAAAAAAAAAATACATTGTAAATTGTTGAATTGAGTTAAATAATAACAAGTTAGAAATAAAAATAGTCTAGAAAAACAAACAAATTTTTACTTTGAGTTGAGTAGTTGAGCATTTTTAGTAGTTATTATAGATTTTATCAGAATAATACTGTATTTTACACTAAATTAATTTACTTTTTTGAGCTCAAGTATATATGATTAAGCACTTTTAACTCTGTATCTCTGTATCTGAAACACATCATAACACACAGTGAATGACCAGCTCATCAGCTCTGACTGAGGCCTGTAGATGAGAGCATGACTCTCATCTGGTTTGCCTATCTGGCTGTTTTGTGTCATCCAGCAGTTAATGATGATCCTCCCTCCCCTCCACTTATCCTCTCCTTTAGTGGAGATAAGATCCAAACACACACTTCAAAGGAAAAGATAATACACTCCATAAAATGAGCGCAGCGAGCTGGAGCAGAGAATACCTGCTGATTACTGATCTGCTGTTTACTTCCTCCTGCGGCCGCGGCCGGCTCCGCTATCCCGAACGGAAAATGCAGGCGTGACGCTAAAGAGAAACGCTAATGCTAGCTGACCTTTCCGAAAGGTCGTGTCTTGTCTTGTTCCGCGGCTGCGTCGTGTCCCCTCGGCTCCGGAACAGATGAACTCTTTGTTTACAATTCTCCAGACGAAGAACAAAGAGGAATAAGTGAAAGCTCTCAGCAGGTTTTAAACACCCTGCGGTTCATTAGCTTATTCAGCAGCTAGCGCTTACAATAAAATAAAATTCCTGAAATTTAAATATTTTAGTTAAAACACACATAGACAGTGTAATATGTGTGTTTTAACTAAAATATTTAAATTTCAGGAATTATAATATATTATGTATCATAAATTATTTGAGTAATATTGTAGACATTAAGTAATGGTAATTAGGTAATATTGTACGCAGAAATTAAGTAAATATTACTAACAGAAAGGATTGATTAAATAAAAAAAAAAAAACTGTGACCAAGAAGGACCAACCACATCCAACAGGATTAACTGTGGACGCTGTAAGAGGAAGCTGTCTGAAAGGGATGTTCGGGTGCTAACCCGAATTGTATCCAAAAAACATAAAACCACGGCTGCTCAAATCACAGCAGAATTCAGTGTGCACCTCAACTCTCCTGTTTCCACCAGAACTGTCTGTCGGGACAATAAATCATTGTGGTTTAAAACCAGGTGTTTCAGTTTCATTGTCCAACAGATGTAAATAGTGGAAATAAAGCCCATTTAGAACCACATCTGCATTTGTCTTTGTCTTGCCTGGCCCTTCTGACATTGAGAATGTTACTTTTAACATTCATCCCTGTATTAATTTATCTAGGAATGTTGTGTGAGAAACGTTTTAATAACATCATAATACAACGGTTCCTGGAGCATTATTTCTGAAACATTACAGGCTAAACTTCATGGATCCTTTTTTAAAACGTGGCAAACTGTTCTTATAATGTCCTCTGTTGGGGTACTGAGTCTCTCACTCCCTCTTCTTCCCTCGTTTTTTTTTCTTTCCCTCTTTCTCTTTCTCCCCTGCTTTCACTCCGTCTTCCGCCGCCTCCTTTTTTCCACTAACAGCCGTCGCAAAACTGAGGCTGGTATGTAGCTGCTAATTTATCCTCTCAATGTATGATATCCTGTCATCTCCTCATTTGTCTCTGAGTGTTTCTAATCTGAGATAATCCCGGTCAAATCCTTTGATTGTGTGTTTGGACGCGATCCATCTCTAAAGAAGCGATTTAATGGGCTCCATGGCACTCTGTGTTCAGTCATTTATCTGGCGGAATGACTGCGGATGCTTGTTTTAATAAGAGTGCTCTTCATGAAAAGTAGGGAGACCATTTAATTAGCCAAAGTGAAGAACTTACTTAACTCTTGATCAAGCATATTCCAGGAGATATGAGGAATTTTCCACAGACTCTCTCTCTCTCTTTTTCTCTGTCTCTCTTTCTCTCTTTTTCTCTCTCTCTCTCTTTCTCTCTCTCTCTCTCTCTCTCCTTCTTTGGAAGAGTTTGCTTGCTATCTTTACTCTAATGAGGTGCACCCCCTGCCAGTCGCAGCACTCCGATTTTAAAAGCTTCAGAAACTCTGACAGGCCGCTCTTACATCATGGCTGATTATATAAGGGGAGTGGTTTGAGAGCTGCTGGTGCTGTTTTTTTTTTTCTTTTTCTTTTTTTTGTTTTTTTGTAACATTGCAAAGCTGCAGACATTCCACAGATGACACGGTGGACTGACGCTCTCTCCATTTTCCATTTTTGTCTGTCATGTCTGTCGATTGATCTCTACGTTACATCTTTAGAGCGTGATGGCAAAATTGAGGAGAGAAGCCATCACTCTGTCCAGATGAGAAAATGCTAGAAAGTGCCGATGATGAAGCTCTAATCTCCCGTCATCTGTTAAACACAGTCCAAAGAGGAACAGTCCAAAAAATGTAATAAGATCTTCTCCATGATGAATTTTAGTTGTGTTAGCTTTTCCAGAATCTGCAGAACAAATACATTTAAAAGACACACCTAATACTAATAATAAAGGTCACAAGAGCACCATCTGCTCGTGTGATGATCTCGAGAGCCATATGACACATATGACAGTCAGTCACCCCTAGAAGTGATATGAGGGACATTACCAGCTCAGCAATATATACAAGATGCCCTGTGGCCACATGTCTCGCCTCTCTTGGTAAAGCTTCCAGCTGGCAATTTACTGGCATATATAGCATCATGAATGCAGCATTCAGCTACTTCAAGTTGCACCCATTTCTGACACCAAGCTTGTTTAGTCCCTGTACACACCAAAACTGGAGAGTTGAAATTCCAGAGATAACAGTTGAGAGTTGATTTTCATTCTCAATGTTAATAATAACTCATTGGGATTTTAATGGTGATCAGCGTTGGAGCTATTTGAGTTGAGTATTTCAGTATTACTTGAAAAAAAAAACATACTGCCCAACTACATCGAAAAAAAATACAAAAATAAAATCTCTAGCCACTTCTTTACCTCTTTGATTGGAGACAACGAGACATCAGCACCATCCTGTTGTACAATTACAGACTAAAACCAGGCAAACTTAATAATCTACTCAATACATTTAAAAAACAACAGTGTACACTCACATTGTTTGGGAAGATTTCACCTGAGCAATCTAAACTGAACAACTCAGACACCCAAAAACATTTTAATAATATAGTAATAATGCACATAAAGTCTGCAGTCTTACCCAACAGTATACCGTCCCTCAAATATTCAGTTATATCTATAAAATTATTCTTTGCCTGCCCATAGTATTGTAGGCTATAAGAGCAAGTTCATCAAACCATCACTGATTGAAGATACTTCACACTAAACCTCAAGCAGCTTGCACTGTTTGTCTCTCCACTCTTCCTCCAGACTCTGATCCCTTGATTTACAAATTAAAAGCAAAATTGATAATCAGAGTTGGTTTGTAGAGTCATGTCATCTGCTGGTGTTGATTCACTGTATCGAGTCCACAGTCCACATTTTTTTTCCAGAAAATCTTACAGCACTTCATAATTTTATGGAGATGCAGATTTCATTGTCCAGCAGGACTTGGCACACTGCCCACACTGCCAAAAGATCCAAATGGTCTTATATACAGTAATATTCTAATTTTCTGAGACAATGATTTTTGGGTTTTCATTGGCTGTAAGCCGTAATAATCATCAACAATAAAAGAAATAAACACTTAACATAAATCACTCTGTGTGTAATACATCTATATAATATATGAGTTGCACATTTTGAATTAAATTACTGAAAAAAATGAGAATAAAATAACTTTTCAATGATATTATTTTTTTGAGATGCACTAGTATTTATTAGGTGACCTCTTGCATAATTACTTGAAGTTTTTACTGTTTAACACTTCATCCTGCACTATGCAATATTGTATGTGCAGTTTGGGGAGGGACTAAATTCTCACAGAGTTGGACTAAAATGCATGTTCAGTCAGACAGACTATGGACACAAAGAGAAGAGAATACACACAGAGGGGGTGTGGCTTCTCTCTCTCTGTTTAGGTCCCTTTTACCACAGTACTGTACATCTTTACATATAAATCAGTGGTTATAGTTCAATATTAACCATTTTTTTAGACCCTGTGTCAATTACAATGGACATCATTTGGTTTCTTTTTTCAATTGTGTTGTTGCCCACAACACTAATTGAGACCTGTTGTCCATTAGAATAGGTCATAAAGCAGCCAAAGAAACAGTAACTTAGCCCCACCCACTGCACTGTATAAAAAAAACACAGCAACTCAGACATTAGGCCATGTCAGCACTACAGAACAAATAAGGCAAAGTAATACAAGCTTTTACCAATTCTTTGTAATTTAGAACACTTTTTATCATGTTTAAGAATAAAAACGTTTTGGTTAATTAGATTTATTTTAATATAGATTTAACTGTATATTAGAATTGGAGTGTCTTATTTTGTGTGCATTACAGACAGAAAACACCATTCTTATATTTTCCATCACTTGAACATAATTCAGGTCTGAAAGGGTTAACGTTTAAGATATCAGATTTAGCTTCTTCAAATAGTATTTATTGGCTATTTTCTGTGTCATATTTTCCCTTTTCCAAAATACCATTAATCTGAGAAATACATGAAATTACTATTCAATTATACAAATCACATTTCATTTTATAAAATTAATTATAGGAGATAATTCTGTTTATTTTAACAGATAAATGTTTCTGCAGGCCGTACTGTACACAGTGTGATTTCCAGAGTGAAAGCTTATTGCACTGTTGCCTCTGTCCACATCGCAGTGCTCATCCTACACCTGTCCACCTAAATCAAATTTCAGCTCATGTTTTGGGAGATGCAATCTGCCACATAACCTTGAAATTGGACGAGAGGCGCCATCACTCAAAACGTAATGTTTATCAAGAGGCCCCCGCCGCGCACCACCCTCAAATAGTTTTTGATTTCCGTGAGCCAAATTTCTAAGATTTATGTTTTTTTGGCCATACTGTACAGAGCAATAAAGAGGCGAGAAATCAAAATCACTCATCCTTTCAATTGAACGACAAAATAGGGAAAGAATACATCCATACATTTCACACTTCCACTCAACAACACTGCTACTCAAACTGTCTTCATTCAAGTCTGCTCCCTTACTGCTATAGTGATCACTACTGTATTTAACCTTGGGATTCTTTCATGCACAAAATGTAAAAATGGCACGTTCAACCCAAAACAAATGACAATATATGGTACGATGCTGATTAACTGTATTATTCGAATTAAATAAAGGCTTTTTTATTAAGAGACCACTTCAGTTTCTGAATCAGTTTTTCTGATTTTGCTATTTATAGGTTTTTGTTAGAGTAAAATGAACATTGTTGTTTTATTCTATAAACTACAGACAACATTTCTCCCAAATTCCAAATAAAAATATTGTTATTTTGAGCATTTATTTGCGAAATTTGAGAAATGACCGAAATAATAATAATGAAAAAAAAGATCATGGCATCATGTTCTCCTCCACCAGTCTTGCACACTGCTTTTAGATAAGTTTTCAAGCAGTTCAGTTTGGTTCGAAGGCTTGTGATCATCCATCTTCCTCTTGGTTATATTCCAAAGGTTTTTAATTTGGTACAATAAAAAAACGCATCACATTTAAGTGGTCTCTTACTCTTTTCCCAGAGCTGTATGCGTCTCAAATGAAATAATAAGAAGCAATGTATTTTTATCAGGTTCAGATGTAGTCAAAGTTATATTAATGTTACATTCAGGGCATTAGATTGTTCCTATTGCATACTATATGCTAAAAGTGTGAGAGAGAAATATGAAAGACAGGGAGAAAAGAAAGAAAATATAGCAAGGTATATTGAATTTGCTAATGTTTTGTATATTAGCTTTTACAGAAAATTTGCAATTGTGATTTATCAATTTGTTTAATAGATGAACAAAGCTAAGAACCCAGAAGGATTACAAGACAAATGCTAAGCTGGCTAATTTTCTCCTAAACAGTTTAGCACTAAGCTATGTTTCTGATAAATTGGGCTGTGAGTTATCAGTATTGGTAAATTAGTAACTTAAACTACGGAATGCATGTTTTTAGTGCTGTGTTTTCTTCAGGATAACAGAGTTAACTTTGGCTATTATGTATTACAATTACGAGGCAGACAACTCTTTCTCGGGTTTCGTAACTGGATTAAAATATAAAATATCTATTATATTCAACCTGTTGCCATTTACTTCATAATTGTCCTTAAAACTAAAACCATATAGAAACACAAAAAGCAGCAGTAGGGCACATGTGGGTGGAATTTACATGGAGAAAGCCAGACATATCTGATGCTAAGGCTAAGTTAGCTTAGGCTAATCTGAGGTACAGTAATAAGAGTGTGGACCTCTTGCTGCTGCTGTTGTTGGAAAAATAATGAATTATACAAGGTAACAGTTTTAAAATCATACAGAAAAATGCTCTGTAATTCATAGAGAACCCAGATAACTAACATTATTTCTAATCTAAGGATCTAAAAATATGATTAAAGAAATGAAGCAGCTGTTTACTGTCAGCCAATGAGCTCCTAGAGGCCTAACATTCACTCACATATGCCCACCAATCATCTACAGTACAATATGTACCATGTACCACTAATGCACTAATGCACTAATGCCATTATCTTTACATTACTTTTACTTTTATACTTTAATTAGTTTTGAAAGCAGTACTTTTACACTTTTACTTAGTAAAAGTAAAAAGCTTGAGTTTTTTTTTAGTACTAAATGATGCTGATGATGATGACTATGGCGATGATATAATGATAATACTAAGCCACATTTGTCGAGTTACAGCAGAAAACTGGCCCAGACATGCAAGATGGCAGAATTCTCTACACTTGTGGTTGCTGATGTCACTTCCTGTAAAAAGCCAGCCCTCCAAAAACAAGAGGAATTCCGATTGGCTCACGTTTTGCCTGTTTCCTAAGTAAACAATAACAGTGCGGCAGGGTCCGGGCCCTGTGTGTATGTATGCATGTCCGTCTGTCTGTCTGCGTGTCTGTCTCGCTGTCTGTCTGCGTGTTGCACAGTCGAGCTGCGCTGGAGAAACAGATGTTAAAGAGTAGAAACAACATCCTGTGTGTGTGTGTGTGTGTGTGTGTGTGTGTGAGTGTGTGTGTGTGCTGATGTGTGGGAACTGCTCCACAGAGCCTCAGCCTGAAGCAGAGACGGGATATTCGGGACAGGAAGTGGGAAAGTGAAAGCGACTGAGGCATTTAAAAGTTTCTGAGAGGAGTTTTACACATAGACAACAACAAAAACAGCGGCTCATCTCGGAACGATGGACAGCGGCTATGAGATCCTCTCCAACAGTGGATATGCAGATACATGCAAAATCACCATGACAGGTATGTTATCACGGGCAGCTTCACGGTTCACTGCTTTATATTCCTTTGTTTTTTTATGTGTATGCATATTAAATTATTTATCTGAATTAATGACTGAAATGACAGCTGAGCTCTCTAGTAGAAAGCATATTGTTAAACCTCATTTAACCCTTATATCATTTGTTTATGACCAACTACTTGTTTAAACACTAATTATTTAACACATTTCAACTCTTTTCAACGATCATATAGAACACTTTTTTGTAGTTTTATAGTAATTAGAGACTGTAGTCCTGTAAATCTGTTTCTCTACATACTTTAATACTATCCTCATTTCACCCTTTTATTCAATATTCCACCACAGAGCAGCTATTATTATTATTATTATTATTTGGGTGGGTGATTATCATGGTGGTGGTGTATGAGGTGTTAGTGTGTGTTGAGTTGGTACCGTAAATAAATCAGATACAGCAGTGCTGCTGGAGTTTTTAAACATCACTGCTGTCACTGCTGGACTAAAAACACTGATAGTCCACCAACAGTGTCCTGTAGACAGTTCTTTCTAACTAACTGCAGATTTAGGGCCCAATCTTACATCCTGCACAAATACAAAGAAGTGTCGCAATGCTCATTACTATCTTACACCCTGCCAACAGTGTATTTTCACGCCTTGAGCTGTTTAAATAGCAGAGACTTCTATAAATATATCAACGCTGATGGGCGTGGTGGTTTGGAACTGACGTGTGTTCAAATTTCTGGCGAATTGCTATCTTGGCACCGGGAAACACACGTGCACCACTGACTAATTTAAACCCTGACAACAGTCACCTGTCAGATGTTCATTGCTATCTTGGCAGTGGGAAACACATGCGCACCACTGACTGATTTAAACCCTGACAACAGTCACCTGTCAGATGTTCATTGCTGTCTTGGAAGCAGGAAACACATGTGCAGCACTGACTAATTTAAACCCTGACAACAGTCACTTGTCAGATGTTCATTGCTATCTTGGCAGTGGGAAACACATGCGCACCACTGACTGATTTAATCCCTTACAACAGTCTCCTGTAAGATGTGCATTGCTATCTTGGCAGCGGGAAACACATGTGCACCACTGACTGATTAAACTCTGACAACCGTCACCTGTCAGATGTTTATTGCTATCTTGTCAACGCAGGTATGCATGCACTTTCAGCACATGTACACCCCTGCTCGTTACACACACATAAGAACACACCGTAGTGCACCAGCCCAACTTTTACACCAACAATAAAGAGAAAACAAAATAAATGAATTAACATTGCTGTTCACATAAATGACCTTCTTGCGTACCTTCACAGCGTGAACAAGCAGGTCAGTTTAATCTGCTGAGAAGCGCAGAAGCGTTGCGCCATTAAGATACCAATCTGCCAAAGTCAGAGCTCAGAGCTCTTAAAGAGAATGGCAAGTGACAAAATGATTGGTTTATTTCACTTTAGGCCTAAAACACACCCATGATTGTTTAAAATAATTAGTTCATGGCATTTGTGCATTTCAAGCTCTGCAAGGCATACTTTTCCCATGGTTACGATAGCAAAGACACACTGACTCAACCCTAAATCAAGGAGTAGCTAGAGGTAGAAGTGTCTTATAATATTTAAGAGAATTTGACGTGAAAACTGTGTTTAAAAACTCAAGCAGCACTGCTGCATCTGATTCACTCACTGTACCAGCACAACACACACTAACACCTCATACACCACCACCATGCTAATCAGTGCTAATCACTGCAGTGCTGAGAATAAATGACCCATCACCCAAGCCTTTGAGAATGATATGAGAAAATAAGGTTTTTGGGGGAAACCAGAGATCAAATCATTATATAAAGTATATATTAGACTGTAACTAATGTACAGTTTATCACAGTGTTAAATTCTGTTAGTGTTAAAGCATTTTGTCTGGGTTGTTGTGAGCCATCCATTCACAAGCTTGCAGTGGAGGTGTGGCTATTTTTCACACACACTCTAATCACTGGGATAATGGGTGAATAATGGACTGGTTCTGCACACGCATCACATTCCTGTACTTTCACAGCACAGAGCACAGCAGCTCTAAAAACAGCATATGTCACACGTGACATTCCTCTCATCTACACTATATGGACAAAAGTGATGGGACAGCTGCTTATACTTGGTTTTGTTTTATTTTAACAGTTTATTTTAATGAGCACATTTATGATCCTTTTGAAATCTTGTCGTTAATCTATTGCTTAATAAAGCCTGAGTTAGACATGTATTAATGATGTATTCACTATGTATTACACTTTTTTCAGTGGATTTGTTTTTAGTAAATAATTTTAAATATTCTATAGTAGCTACTATGTTAGAAGTAAAGACAAAGACCCAGTAAATATTTACAGTTATGTATGTCACTACTGTAATATATATATATATATATATATATATATATATATATATATATATATATATATATATATATATATATATATATATATATATAGTATTAAAATAGTGATGTAGATTGAGTTATTAAATATTATATCCAATTGAGAAGATGTAGAATCCTGGTTTATCAAATCAAATCAAATCAAATTAAATTTATTTGTATAGATACAAAAATGATTAGTGATTTCTAACACATAATTCCCCCATGTTTGTACTAATAAAGGCCACACAAAAATAAAGCTTAATGAAAGCTTAACAATGTATGAACTCAATTAAGTATAATTCAGGCATTAATAAGCCGTTTATGTTAACCTAAAACATTTCACTCACCCAGCGTATGGCACGTTCTGATGCTAATCGCTATCTTACACCCTGCCAACAGTCTATTTTTTAATGCCTTTTAATCTGCCTTGTTTAGATATATCTATGCTGATGGGTGTGGTGGTCTGAAAATGAGGTGTATACAGTTAAATTCATGGTCTATTGCTATCTTGGCAATGGAAAACACAGGTGCGACACTAACTACTGAAGCGGGACAATCGACAATCGGGACAATCAACGGTCAGATGTTCATTGTTATCTTTGCAACACAGGCACAGTGTGCATTGTAATACACCAGCAATAAACAGAATAAAGATTAAAATAACATTGTTGTTCCCATAAATGACCTGTTTGTGCACCTTCACAGTAAGAAAATGCAGGCCAGTATGTCAGAATATGCATTTTATATCATTTTATTTATTTATTAAAAGTGAGAAACTTTCATATTTTCCCTCAAAACTTGGTGTGAATGCAGCTTTCAGCATCAGCTGCGTCAAACATTACCGTATATTTAAATTGTTCTCATTAACAGAAGCTCATATAGCTCAGAACATCAGCTCTGGAAGTGAGAAATGAAATAAAAATGAATTTCAGTGTGAATATAATTAATGAATATTGATCGAAGCTATAAGCTTAGCATAATTGCATTTGCCTATATCTGGGCCTACTTTCACATAGCCACTGAAAACATATCAATTGCAAATCAAATCAATTCTGTAATTATTATCATGGCTGCTAAACATAGTAATGAAAGTAATAATTAAGAGAAACATCCAAGGCAGACGGAGACGCGTATAAGGGGGGAAATAATTGCCTATGCATTCATGAGCTTCATCCTGATAGATTGGATTTCTTGTTCGCTGCTGTTCTCAGAGTCTCTATTATGCTCTCGTAATCAAAGATTAGAGCGAATGCTGTTCTTTCACTGTTAAGTAGACAGGATGTTACTAATCGTACGGGATGGGAACCGTTATCTCCCTCATATTACCACTCAAACATGTCCAATCCAGGCCTGCAGCATCCCCTGAACTGTTTCTGCTAACACTTTATTTAAAGGGGACCTACATAGGTATAACAATTATCAGTTCAATTTTCTGATTGTTCAAGATTAAATAAAAAAAATAAAATTGGGTGTAAAACGTATTTAGTTTATTATAGTAAAGAAGAAATGGGTCAAATTTCCATCACATTTTCCAGTTTTCTATTGATTTTTATTTTTGTACCTTTCATTTCATGAAAAAAAAATCTTACTTTATATTTAGTTATTTTTTATTTTATTTAATTTTCAATTTAAAATTGCATCCATTTTTGTAACAAAAACATGATGGTATAGTTTAACCTACTTTTTTACAAGATGCAAAAATGTAAAAAACAAACAAACAAACAAACAAACAAACAAAAAAGGAAATATAGATTAAAAAAAGTAGAATTATAGAATTATTTCTATAAAAATTGATGAAAACTAAAAGAAAAAACAGCAATTATTATAATGCACATTTACTGAAGGAGACCCCACCCACATATCCCACAGGTCAGTGCAGCATTCTTTAGCTTCCTTGGGACACAGCAATATTTCCTGTTACACGGCTTAAAAAAAAATAACTTAAAAATAACTTAAAAAAACTTAAAAAAAATAACAATATAGAGTATAGATGCAGTGAATTTCTATTACCCACTCTGAGAAAAAATAAAACAAATACTGTATATAACTGACACTGAGGTGTTTAAAAACACCAGCAGCACTGCTGTGTTTGATCCACTCTTACCACCACAACACTCACTAACACCTCATACACCACCACCATTCTAATCACTGCTAAACCCAATTATTAATATCTGCTCTTTGGTGGTTTTCTCTTCTATGGGGTCCTGAGTATTGAAAAACAGGATGAAAGGAGGATAATAATAGTAAAGTATTTACTACAGACTACAGACTGTAATTATAATTATGACAGACCAACAAAGTGCTCCTATATGCTGAGTAGAAACAAGGAAAAAAATTACTTTATGCGTTTTCTGTGTCTATCATGGCAGTATGGCCTGCAAACAAGTATTAGACTGCTCGAAACTGACCTTTTTAACTGGTAACTATTCATTAGAAACTCTAAAACTCGTTTTTAAAGAGCAGAGTGTCCTCAAGCTCTTGACCGAGGAGCATTTCCTGTTCTCAGATCTGAAAATATCTAATTGAAAGTTCACTCTGCCTCTGAAAGCCTCAGATCTTTCCAATTGACCCGATCCTTGGCGTCCGGATGCCTATTGTACTCGGTACAATCTCGCTTCATTACAGTACAGCTCTGAAAATGGAAACAAATTAACAAAATTGGCCCTGCGCTCAGGCCACGCGCCAAGTACGCTTAAAGTGAATTTATGCCTCCCTTGCAAATTGAAAGAGCACTAATGTTTGCTAATGGATCGACCCCCGGAGTCTTTCGCCATGGTGTGAACAAACTGAATCAAAGCGCCTCGCTCTGCTGCCACAGATAAGCGGGCACGGCGGAGGCTGGCGTGGAAAAACAGCCGACACGCCACTTTAAAGGTGGAACAGGACTTTCTCTTTTCTCTCCCGGCCTCCGCCAGATGTTCCCAACAAGGGACGTTTCTGACAGAGATGCCACGTTCTAAGAGACAAGATAGATGAGGCCATATGGCACAGGCCCAAACCCCGTACTCGGATACTGCTGTCGGCCATGACGCTCTCTCTTCCTCCTTTCTCCGCCTCTTTTTTCCTGCCGCCTGTTTTTTGCCTCCTGTTTTGGCCAGATGGCTGTCACACAGGTCATCCCTCACCCGGCTCGGCCTAATTCACCATTATTCTTCCTCTAATGGGATCATTAACAACATCACTGATAATTGAATTTAAAGTCCTCCCTGATCGGCTGCTTGTTTGGGAGCTTTAGTGGTGAATCGGCCACTTCCCCATTCCAGTCTGCACACGCATCACGTTCCTGTACTTTCACAGCACAGAGCAGAGCAGCTCTAAAAACAGCATTCCAGATTCCAGATTCCAGTCCCGGCTCTTAGAGACTTTACTCCACTGTTTCTTCTTGTAACGCCGGTTCTCAGCAGTGACGTCAGCAAAGCCTGTAATGCTGCTATAGTTGCTAAACTACGGTTAGTCCCTTATTGCCTACTCTTTGGGTGAACTCTGTTTCAGAGATCTTCAGAAAAGCCATCAACAGTGTACCATGCAGCTGTATTTGCTTTATATGCTATCGTAACTGCAAGAAAAGTATGACTTGTGCTGCTTAAAACTAGCAAACGCACGTGTGCTTTAAGAGACAGATGTGCTCTGACTTTGGCAGATTACTACTGTATTTCAATGGTGCAGTGTCCATGTGTGCATAACAAGCGGTGGTGTCTGCACATTTGGGGTGTTCTTGTGTTGACAGTTCACTGCCAAGATAGCAATAAACGTCTCACTGTTGATGTCTGCATATGTTTTATTAAATCAGGGGAGTACCTGTGTTTTCTGTTGGAAATAAAGCAATACAACAGAAATTTAACTCTTTTTGCGACCACCATGACAATCAGTGTAAATATATTCAAAAGCACTGGTGCTATTTAAACTATGCAGGTAGAAGGCCTTTCGCATTTAAGAGAACAGCATTGTTATTTTTTTTGTATTCTGTTTATTGTTGATGTAAAAACTATATTACTATATATGTGTAATGAGCAAGGGTTTACATGCTCTGAGCACATGCAACGCACACAATGCTCCTGCATGGCTAAAATAGACTGTTGTCAGGGTTTTAATCAGTTAGTGGCACACATGTATTTCTTGCCACCAAGACAGAAACAGGCCAGATATTTACCTGAACACACCTCACTGTCAGACCACCGCGCCCATCAGCGTAGATACAGTATATTCCTAAACTCTGACACGGCGCAAGGTGTGAAAGTAGACTGTTGACGGGGTGCAAGATAGCAACAAGCAACTGTTTTTCTTTTGTCATGTGGATGGCATATAATAGTGAATAAAGGAACATGATTGGAATTTTTAAAAGTTGTCAAAAGTCTAAAGATGCTTGCTGTTAAAAACTATGTTTGCTTACGCCTCATCCTGTCTGCCTCGCATATCTTGCATCCGTTTGGTGATTTGGTTGTATGCATCCACCTCACCATACTGGCCTGAGGTGCAGTACACATCTCTAGCCTTATGACCAAGACGTGATGTTACCTTAAAATGAGGTTGTGGCAACCTGGAATAGCATTAGATCCGTATTAGAGTTTTTTTTATATTTTTGTCATGTACTAATAAATATGAGAGTTAAACTTCAGACTCGATCAGAAAACGCCCAATTTTGCTTTCTTTTGTAATTCTTTTATACACTTTAGTAGAGTTGAGTTTGAGTGTTAGACTTTTAGATTGAACACACCAAAACATGAGCCCAATTAAAATGATTTCTGACTTTAAACGGGATATAAAAAGAGTAGTTTTTGTTTTATTTGTAAGTGTAGGTGTGTATCAAGAGCGATCGGGACAGGGAGACAAAAAAAAAAGAGAGAGAGAGAAAGAGAGAGTAATGCTGGCTGACAGGTTTCCTGCTGGGTGGTCTGATAATTATTCCACGAGAACAGAAGAGGGAAAAGGAAAAGAAATAGAAGAAGAAGAAGCAGTAAAGTTATCTATCTCTCTTTTTTTTTTTTTTTGCTTAACGTCCTGAAGATGAGCATTGTTTATTTTCCTTCGCCGTTTGTGAGGCCTTGTCTGTTTACTTAAAAGCGCAACTGATCCACTTGAAAGAGATGCTATTTTCAACATGAATATCGTAATTCTGACACGGCGCGTATTGACTTTTACAGTGGTGCGCCAAGTGTGCCTGGGAAAATATCAGGCTGGCGTGTTTGGCGCTGACAGCCGCTCTTTTCTGCCTGTGTCTGGGTGTGACGGGTACAGAGGAGCCGGGTTGACATCTACGGGGAAGTTTTGTTATCTGTCAGAAGGTGTTTGGAGAGTGACTCTGTGCAGTTACTTCATTGCTAACCTTGTATTAGCAGGGCTGCACACACTCGCAGACTGAGGGAGCTGACAGTTAATTATGGAAAAGCTGTGGATCGCTGTAGACGTGTGTGTGTGTGTAAGTGTGTATGTGTGTGTGTGTGTGTGAGTGAGTGTGTGTGTGTGTGTATAAGTGTATGTGTCAGCTGCGCAGCAATTCACTTACAACTTGACAATTTTTTTCAGCCGTATTCCATTGTTTTCCGCGAGCTGCTGAGATGAGTCTATTTTGCTGTGTGTGAGAAAGGCCCTGAGGGCTCGCCATAATGATGGTAATAAGAGCATGCATCCTGAAGCAGAGAGCAAGTGAGCAAGTGAGCGAGTGAGCGCGAGAGTGAGAGAGAAAGAAAGAGAGAGAGAGAGGGAAACAGTATTGTTTAGGAGAAAAGAAGTATAATTGGTGGAGGTGACC
This sequence comes from Astyanax mexicanus, assembly GCF_023375975.1. Lineage (NCBI taxonomy): Eukaryota > Metazoa > Chordata > Actinopteri > Characiformes > Acestrorhamphidae > Astyanax > Astyanax mexicanus. The sequence goes on along the minus strand of NC_064412.1, from coordinate 50,214,767 downwards.
TTGCTGACATTTTTATGATTGCGTTACCATTGGTTTTGCTCAAATTTAACCTCAGCTGTTGTCCCACCTCTACAGCTAGCAATTAGCACCGTGTTCAGCCTTAATACACACCACATGTCTGCTCTTTGGACGTACCCAAGCTTTAGGGCAAGAGGATTTGCGTACTACTTTTAAATAAGTAGTACCCGAATTTATAAAGGGTTTATAAATGGTTTACAATTGTTTTATTTATGGTTACTAATTAGGTTGTAAATGCCTTATCAATCATTAATAATCAGTTATTACATATAATAATTAGAAAGGGCAACAATATAGATGGCTGTGGGTTCACTATGTGGCAAACAACAGGTCATTGTTGCCCTTTCTGAGTATGTGTTATAACTGATTATTAATTATTTTTAAGGCATTTACAACCTAATTAGTAACCATTAATAAACTAATTGTAAACCATTTATAAACCCTTTATAAAAGTATTCTTATTTTAAAGTGGTACCGAATTTGTGTGTGTGTGTGTGTGTGTGTTGAGGAGCACTGTGGTACTTCAGTTATTACAGCTAAGGCTGCACTAAATATTTGGCAACTCAAAAAATCAAAGACAAAGGACACCCTTTGTTTCGTTGAGTGAAAATAAGAAATAATTGGTAATTTTAAGTTCCTTTAAGGAAGGAAAAGAGGATTTTTAAAGGCATCAAAAGCAGAAAATACATAGAAACTATTTCCATTTTTCAGTGGTTAAAAGAGGATCAATGAATAAAAATCTATGATAAAGTTAGTTCAGTATTTGGTCTTGATGAATGAAATGTATATAAATGATCATTTTGGTGCATCTCTAGTCACTTATTAGAAGGATAGCTTTGTAAACTATAGTCTGGTGAGGCTAGAAATGACTTGTGTTTCTCATTGTTAAGTGTATAGATAAAAAGCATTGAGGACAACATGTAAAAAAACATTAAAATAAAAAGATGGTAAAAGAAAAGAAAAGAAAAAATGACTGTGTGCTGATTTGACATTCAGTATTGGTATCAGTCTAGTACTGGCTGAAATGTGTAGTATTGTAAGATAGTGAAGATGTTGCACATTATTTACAATACTTTACTTTACAATGCTTTACTTTATTATTATTATTATTATTATTATTATTATTATTATTATTATTATTATTATTATTATTATTATTATTATTATTATTATTATTATTATTATTATTTTATTTTTTTATTTTTTTTACCAAATTCAAATATACAGAAGAACTAAATCTAATTAAAAACTCATTTCAGATTGACTAGATATGAGAGCGAAAACAAGACAAATAACAAAATTAACAGTTACATTTAGAATGAGTGTCCTCAAACATTTGGTTACATATCACAAGCTGGTCTCATTTAACATGTCTAGCCAAAATTAATATTTAAACATTTTCCTCCATCTGTTCATATGTAATATACAGACAAACATATGAAGATGCTTGCTTATTTAATGATTCTTCTTAAATAAAATCACTTTTGTTGGAATAATGGTCTCTGCTGTCCAGGAAAGACTTTCTACTACATTTTAAAGGATATGATAGCATTCTGCAACAAGAAAAAGCTCTGTAATAGGTTGATGTTTGTTTATCTGCTCCAGAGTATTTTTTTTTTTTATATTGGCAGTATTTCTCTATAAATGTAGACAAGAAGTTTGTATTCATTGTAAGCCTGGCTAAGTTTCATTTACTTAAATAATTGAGTTAATTAAACATAAAATATAGTTAATATGCCTAATTAACTGTAATTAACTGTAAGTTAATTTAATTGATGTTTTCGTGTTATAACAATTCATGTGCACGATAATTCTACTTTAAAATTTATGGTTAGGTATTAAAGCATGTATTTAGTCTTGTTTTTTAATTGAATTTAAGTAAAACATAGATTTTAAATAATCATAGACAATTCTATGGAGAAAGGAAATACTACAGAGTGAACAGTATATTACACAACCAACACAGAGTTACTATAGCAGCTCAGAAAATTATGCTTGTTCTTACAGCCTACAACACAGAGACCAGACAGTTAATGTAAATATAAGATCTACAAGTTTACATTACGTAGTTCGAGGGAATGACTACACACTGATGGTGAGTGTCAGAAACTGAACACACACCTGAACAGTCTGCAAATAGATGTGTTCAAAGTCAAAAAAAGTCGATGTAAGTCGATTTATAACTCCAAATAGTTGAGTTTCCTTTGGAGATATTACATTTTACGTTTCAAACTAATTGTTGGCTTACAGTGTGCATTTGCACATTAGCTTGTCAGCAATAGGTACAAATTACATTAACAGAAATCATTCATTAGAATGGGTGGCGGCAAAAATTTAATACAGTGTAAATTAAAAGTTGTAGCTGCTTGTATTTTATATACAGGAATAATATGTTGGCTTCCAAAGTTTTTAAACTTTTTCTCTGCACCTCATCATCTCTACATGTCTTCATGGAAGTAGGACTGAGTACGACTCGGCCCTGAGGAGTACAGGTGGAAGTCCCGGGAATAAAGAGTCCCGTAATGCCAGAGACACCGTGAGTCACTTCCAAAAGAGCTGCTGAACTGTGAGAGCAGCCAGCGGAGGCGTTTAGAGACTGGCAGTACACACACACACACACACACACACACACTCAGAAACCACTGCCGAAGTGCCAGCGATCGGGACAGTGTCTGTCCCAACTAGCTCACACACTCCCACACACACTGACAGCCCTCCGCCAGCCTGCCCGCTCTGAATCATTAGTATACATTTGTTCCAGCATTTTGTGCAAAACAAAAAAAGTGTCATATTTAAAGATTTTCTTCTATTTTTTCCTGTTTCAGGGTTCTCCTGACACACTGTGTCTGAGAACCCATTACCCACTGCATAGCTGAACAGTGAACAGTTCTAAGCCTGGAGGGTAACTTCTGTAGGTAGAAGTACAGATACTAGGGTTTAAACCACTTCTGTTGAAGTTAAAGTATCAACTAAAGCGATTTACTCTTTAAGTAAAAGTGTAAAAGTAATGGATTCAAATCTACTTTAAGTATAAAAGTAAACGTCATGTAAAATAGGGAAAAAAAATAATCCATTAAGGATAAAAACTTAGACCGAACCACAGGAGCCTATAGTGCACTACCACATTTTTCTAAAAGCCATAATGACTATAATGTTATATTTGTTAAATGTGGACCACGCCTAAAAAAAAGAAAAAAGGGCAGGGAACTCAGGAAAAATTGGGCTGGACTTCTGAACTGCGTGCTTGAAGAAGCGTGCAGTTAAATCCCCCTCTTTTTATTTAATAAGAATTGGAAAAGTAGATAAAGGGGTCTGTTGGGGACGAGGTGATTTGCGAACTTTCGTCACGAGACGTAGTTAGTTAGGGCAGGTATTTATAGGGCGGTGGATTGATACGGGGTGGAGTTACAACGTAGAGTTCGGGCGTGGTCCTTCTCCCAATTTTGTTATTACATAACATCATTTAAAATGTTAATGTTGACCAATTTCGGATGCACTAGACTTCCCACTAGGCTGTCCAATGAACAACAGGTATCTCAAAGCAGCTAATTTACAGGAGAGAAAAAAAAAAAAACATTCTAAACTTTTAATGGGAGTCAATGTAAAAATAGTTTATTTATTAATAGGTAATTTTGGAGAATTTCTATTGGTCCGTTCGTCAAGAAATTTTTCAGTGTAGGAGACAGTTTGTTTGTTCAAGTTCTGTATTAAACTAAAAATCGACAAAAATGGAGATACTTGTTTTTCATTGGACAGCAACGATATACGCCCATTGAAAATGAATGTAGTTTAGTCGAATGTAAACATATTAAAGAAGCTTAGTTGGCCATTTGTCTCAAGTTCATCTTCATACTAGGATACATACTGTACGTCTGCTATCTTCTTGCTGGAGTGTGTGTGGGACGTGTACAGGTGTGATGGATCATATAAACCAATAGTGTGTCGGAATGGAAAGGAGGAGGAGCCTAGAGGTAGCTGGATGACTTGGTCGACACAATCAGATGTACTCAATCTGGATGGAGATATTTATCTGGATAGGGTTTTTTTTTTTGTTCAAAGGCTGGCATTTTAATCCAGCAGTAGTGATTTTGGAGTAGTCCGGAAGTAATGTGGGTACTAGTAAGGCTGGCAGCCAGTGTGATATCACTGTAGCAATAATGTGGTTGAGGCTGTTGAGGTTGCAGTACTGATTTTGGATTAGGCCTGTAGCTAATATGCTAACACATCAATAGCGATGTTGCGCAAGGACAGTAGCCAGCTCACAGTTCTCTATTTTACATTCAAGTTTGGCAAGTACGTTGTTTCACAAGTAAGCTTTCTAATTTCCTGACTCTGTAAAATCGTGGAAGGATTGTGAAACAGGACACATCTGCCGAGAGTATTGGTCTGTAACGCCCTGTCTAGGGCATGTCCCCACCTTCCCAGACCTCAACCAATTGTAGAAGTAAAGGCTTCTGGGGTGATCTCAGCCTAAAATAGTACAAAACATATTCCTCCCCTACCAACTAAACCATAAGAAAAAAAAAGCAATACAATACAATAAGCATAACACAACTCCCAAATCAAAAAGAAATAGGCCACACCCCCCACAGCATCCAAGTTAGAAAGTTTAAGTTGAAGGTACAGGACCTTACATACCACTGTAGAGCATCAAAACAAACCACATAAGCTAAGTAACACAATGAGAACAGGCCACCCTGCTCCAATTCATGGTCTGGTCATGGTTAAGTCAAGGTAATGGAAAGGAGGAGGAGCCTAGAGGTAGCTGGTGGAGTTGGTTATGAACCATCCTCAAACACTAGTCCAACCAATCAGCATACAGAGTCTCGTTCAGCTCAGCAAGCGCACTTGTTTACTGTTAAGCCCAATCCCATTTCACCCCTTGGCTCTACCACTTATCCCCACCCTTCTGTTTTGCGCATTCACACCTAGGGGTAGTAGTTCCTTGTTGTTGTTAGGCTGGAGGGGTAGGATAGGGGGAGTTTTAGAGCTACATGACTCTTCAAACTGAGATTATTCAGAGGCACACTCAAAACAGAGGCCTCCAATAATCACTGGCAAGATGGCGGCACAAGCGACCAAAGAACACACACAAATTTGCCTAGAATTTACTTGTTAAAAAGTACAATAATCATCATATTACCATAGTTTAATTTGTAGTTTCAAAGTTTATGGCCATTTTTTTCATAACATCATAAACAAAACTCTTTAAAAAAGCTTAGAAAACTCTGTCTTAGAAGCTAACTAGCTAGCTAACTTTTCAACTACACCTTAAATGGTGCAACAGATGTTTGATGTTTGTTCCAATTCTTAGAGGGAGGATTTCACCCTGTAACATTGTAGCTCTATTCCAAGGGGAAGGTTTATACTTATAAAAACAAGGGGTAGGGGTACAAAAGAGAAATGGGATGGGGCATTTGATGACAAGAGGAATGTCACAAGAGGAGGTCAGAATGGTGAGAGAAAAAGTGAGAGAAAACACAACTGTAAACATATAATGATCTTATAATATATTTTGAGACACAATCTATTAATGGTACTGATTTAGGAGCACAGCAAATGGAAAAAACAAAACAAAACAAAAACATGGAACTGGCCTAACGAGTGTGCACTAAAGTATGGGACTGGTACGACTCGGCCTTTGCAACCAATTGGTCTCTCTCTCTCTATTTCTCTCTTTCTCTTTCTCTCTCTCTCTTTCTGTTTTGTTTAGTTTAGTTTAGTGGCGAAGCACCAGTCCTATTATCACACTGATTCAATTGCAGTTTGACAGAATTAGGCTCAAAGGATGCATTGTGATCGTTCTAGATCATGTTTCAAGGCCGAGCAGACATCTAATGAGACCTGGCCGGCAGTGTTTGCCTGGTCAGTAACAATAAGTGCTTACAAAGGCTCCGCTGGATTTCAATCACAGCCTGTACAGCTAATTAAATTTCTTTTATAGCCGGTGAACGGCTCTCCGCGCTACCTGAGGACACGGGGATCATCGAGTGAGGAGCTGAAGGAGACAGCAGGGCCTGAACCAGCAGTTTTCCTGTGTTTGAGACGACAGGTAGCCCCTATATCTTCCTAAAGAAAAAGAGAAAGAAAAAAAAAAAGAAAGGAAGAGACTGCTTCGGGCTCTGGGCTGGGATTGGGCTTCAGAGGCCTGGTGTTGGGCTAATAAACAGAAGGAAAAGTCTGGAATAGCAACAGCAAGTTCAATCAAAGACCTGATAGATACATGTACAGATCAGTACATTAAAAGGAAGCAGAAACGGCTCCTTAGGCGAGAGCAGCGCTCCAGGCCAGGAGATGGCAGCTCGCTCTCTCACTCTTACCTTTTATGTCCGTTTGAGGCGAGGCAGGCTGTATTAGAGGTAGAGCTGAGGGCGACGGTTTGAGGAAAGCGCTCCGAGGCAATTGTTCGACGTTCTGTAGAAATTCTGGTGTCTGTTCTCGTGCCAGTGCTGAGCTGGGTCGGGCTGGAGTGTGTAGGAGTTATCTCATGGTCTCTTAGATCTTCATTTGATGTAATTTAAAATGCTGATGGCTTACGAGTGCCAAAACACACACACACACACACACACACACACACACACACACACACACACACACACACAGACAGAGAGAGAGAGAGAGAGAGAGATCAGAGAGAGTTTAAACACTGCTCATATTAGACAGGAATGTTTTTAATCTGATGAAGTTCAATAAAACAAAAAAAAGTGCAATAAAAACAAACAGGAAAAAAATAACCTGTTATCTCGGAACAGATGACGTCAACAGTGTAACCATGTGAAGTAAAATTAATGTGGGATTTAATGTTTTGGCTGTATATTACTTTTTTTCTTGAATGATCATTTTTGATGATCTTTGAACTCAACTGCAAAAAAAAAACACCCATTTTCCTTCAGAAGCTCCGCCTCCTAAAATAGATAGTGCACAAGCATTATCAAGGTAAAACAATTTGGATAATGCTTGTGCACTATTGTGTACTATTTTAAAACAAGGAGGGTAAAACAAACAATTCAACTGAAAAAAAATATATATACCACAATAACCCTCTGTAGTTGCAATTATAGGCTTTATGAGGCTTTATTAGATATGATATGAGGTTTTAGAGCAAGCGCAAGACAGACTTGGAAATAATATCCATAACACGTTACTGTTTTAACGTATACATTTCCTGGATGTAAATTTAACACCCATTTAATATTTATATTTAGTTAGTTTATTTCTTTCTGTGTTGTACGTATTCCACTTTTATCTTTGTGTGGCATACTTGGCGAGGAACAAAGAAAGAATTTCTTTGTACGTGGAAACTTGTTTCTTACTGTGCACTCGACAACTGAGCACTCTCGCCGCTTTTAGACTCTTTGGCCCATTTTCCGCGCTACAACTGAGCACTCTCACCGCTTTTTGACTCTTTGCCCCGTTTTCCGTGCTACAACTGAGCACTCTCGCCGCTTTTAGACTCTTTGGCCCGTTTTCCGTGCTACAACTGAGCACTCTCGCTGCTTTGAGACTCTTTGGCCCATTTTCCGAGCTACAACTGAGCACTCTCGCTGCTTTTAGACTCTTTGGCTCGTTTTCCGCGCTACAACTGAGCACTCTCGCCGCTTTTAGACTCTTTGGCCCGTTTTCCGCGCTACAACTGAGCATTCTCGCCACTTTTAGACTCTTTAGCCCGTTTTCCTCGCTACAACTGAGCACTCTCGCCGCTTTTAGACTCTTTGGCCCGTTTTCCGCGCTACAACTGAGCACTCTCTTTTAGACTCTTCTGGCCCATTTGACCAAGCGTTCAAACTTTAAATCTCACATTATAAAACCTGCTTAATAGCGGAGCAATTTTTATTTTATTTGTAAAATACCTCACGGGCCACTCCAAAAAAAGGAAACAGGCCGCAAATGGCCCGCGGGCTTTAGCTTGGACACCTCTGGTTTAGTGAGTTGGGCTACAGATCCCAAACCGGTGTTAGCTAGGTTGGGGTTAAGCAAGCTGTTGCTGTTTAGCAAACCATTTCTTGATCTACAGTGTCACGGTTGTTCCTGGATGTCATAAATTATGAATATTACTACCAAGAGTGGACAGTGCAGTGGGTGGTAATTAATGATGGGGACTGAAACCAACATCACTCACGTCCACATTCAATGCAGCTAGTTTCTATCCCATGACTTTTGGCACATCAGTGTTACATATGACAGCTTTTTCCATTAGAGGTGTGTGTTGTATCTGTGCACAACCTGCCTTAAAAGCCCTGTGAGTGCACTACAGTCAGGTTAAGAGAATTTCCTGTGTTTCCAGGCTTTTGCCAGAACTTTACTCCGAGTTAAAAACAGCTTTTAGTTTAGAATAGAGGATATCGTTCACGCTCGCACATCGTTTCAGCGCGAAAAGCCGAGGTACAAATGTTAAGTGCTTTCTTTTATCTGCACTGTTTTACAGCAAATCCACAAACTTTACTCTGATGGCAGACTGCCCTGTCCATTACAATCTGCATTTTCTCTGCTGACACTCCTCCTTTAAAACCAGGCCTCAAATATTTACTTCAAGCTTAACCACATTCAGTTATGCTGCTCTGTATATTGCATGATTACAGCGTGATTCATACAGAATGATTCTGATTTTCGGAGAGAAGCTTTGTTGGTAATTTGGGGGATTAAGGCGATGATGGGAGACAGTGAGGCAGATGTAGAGAGAGAGTGAGTGAAAGAGAGAGAAAGATAGAGAGAAAGAAAGAAAATGAGACAGAAAGAAGAAATGCTGCAGTTAAAATTGACTTTGCAATTGTGTTTAACCCTTTATCTCCCTCATAATGAAAAGAACAACAGAATATTTTATTTTTTGTAGTTTTTCTTTCTGTTTTTTTTTTAAATGTATAATGATGCTGTTATATATACAGGACCAGTTAAAAGTTTGGACCTTCTCATTCAGTATTTTTCTTTTTTTTTCCTAGATTGTAAATGAATACTGAAGTGATCCAGACTATGAAGGAACACATAAGAAAACATGTAGTAACTTAAAACAAATTTAAAAAACAAACCAAAACACTCTCTGAAGTTTTAGGTGCTCTTAAGTGGGGTTAAGCTGTTAACATGCAGTTTATGAGGCTGGTAACTCTAATGAACTTATCAGCAGACTGTGCAACAGAGGTAACTCTTGCTCTTTCTTTCCTGTTTTTTTTTTTATCGGAATGACTGTCCTTAATTTCTTAAAGTATTTTTTACTTTACTTAGTTGTGAATTTCTTGTTTTTTTCATAATATGTGTTAGAATATTACTAAAATAGGGCTATGTGCTGTATACCAACTCTCTCAAATATACTTTATTTTAATTAATTTTATACATTTTTATTATTTTTGTTTTCTGTGCATGCCTGAAAGGGTTAACACACTCATGACTAGCGTCCCGCAGGGGCTTGTCTCCTCGTTTGTTACAGTTTATTACAGCCTGGGTTCTGGATGTCTTCACTCGTTCTCTGTGTTTCTGGGTCCAGGTCATCACACACATTGCTGCTGCTGATGGAAAAATGATCTCAGAAACTGGTTTATACTGTGTGTGTGAGTTCTTAAAACACAACAGAGAATAGAAATGACATTTTCAGGACAGAATAAACATAAAACCACATAAATCCAATAATACCAACAAAAAGGGTTTTCATAAAAGCTCCATGTTAGTTTTTTTTTTTTATGTTTTTTTATGGTTGATACTGAAGCAAAGTTCAGTTTTATGATTCATATTTAGAATTATAATGTTGTTATTATACTCTAAATACAGGAAAATGCCATATATTATGGAACTTGGTATTAGTATCAGGATACTTTAAGTATCCCATGACTTTCGACACATTCCATGGAAGCTAAACAGTACTACAATGAGCTCTGAGATATGTGGGCGGGGTCTCCTGTATTAAATGTGGATGTGATTGATTTCTGCCAGAGTTGCCAGTTTGTTCGCATGGGCAATTTTAACCAGATGCTGCTGGTTACCATCATTACTACCTTTCCAGATGGTAATATCTGGTAGCCTTCTATCACATATTACCAGCACACCAGTAATATTATTACATTCGATTTTTACAACATTTGGCTGATGCTCTTATTTTATAGAGCGACGTATATGGTTATTCCTATTACAGAGTTGGGCCAATGTAGTGTTAGGAGTCTTGCCCAAGGACTCTTATTGGTGTAGCACAGTATAGTCAACCAGACCGGGAATTGAACCCCAGTCTCCCACATGATGTGGTAGATCATAAGCAGGCAGTGGTGTTATCCACTTCGCCACACCAACCACCATAGTATAAACAACTGGTACCATCTCCCATTATTTACGTCAACTTGCTATAAACATGCTGGATAATGTTGAAACCCTCTCATAAGATAACACCTCACGACTTACATACTGTAGGTGTTGGTGTTCCCAAGCTGTACCCTGAAGTAACACTTCATGATTAATTATTTTTGTATTTTTTGCTAAGTCTATGTCTTTTGGTCCATGTCAATATATGGTGGTTTTATACAACATTTTAAAACAATTTATGAGCCATTATTTAAAGTTTTACAAGATGAATGACCTATCAGCTAGATTTACTGGTTACTGTTTAATCAATATTGTCAGTATAACAGCTATAGGACCCTATTTTAGTGATCTATAGTGCACCAGTGTCTTTGGTAGTGTAAAAGCACAAAAAATACGCCTTGTGTCTTGATTAGTCATGTACCAATTCTCTTAATGAATCATGGGTGTGTTTTGGGAGTATGTGAAATAAACCAATCAATGTGACAGTTGTCATTTCCTTTAAGAGCCGGGTGAGCTCTGACTTTGGCACACTGGCACGTTATTTAATTTTTTCTTCTGTTTATTATTGAGTTAAAAGTTGGGTTTGTGCTCTGCAGTGTATGGGAGCATGCCTGCAGGTGCTGTACAGGTCTTTTCTTTTTTTTTTCAAAATGCTTAGACAATGCTGTCTCTCGAAACTCGGCACCAGGTCATGTAGGAAACCACAAAGCCACAGAGATTTTCTACAGACTACACATACACTACATATAAACTGCACATAAACTAGACATAGGCTGCACATACATTAGACATAGACTGCACATACACTACATATAAACTGCACATAAACTAGACATAGACTGCACATACACTAAATATAGACTGCACATACACTACATATAGACTGCACATAAACTACACATAGACTGCACATAAACTACATATAGACTGCACATAAACTACATATAGACTGCACATAAACTACATATAGACTATACATAAACTACATATAGACTGCACATAAACTAGAAATAGACTGCACATAAGCTACACATAGACTGCACATAAACTACATATAGACTGCACATACACTACTTATGGACTGCACATAAACTACATATAGACTGCACATAAACTACATATAGACTGCACATAAACTACATATAGACTGCACATAAACTAGACATAGACTGCACATACACTACATATAGACTGCACATAAACGACATAGACTGTACATACACTACATATGACTGCACATAAACTAGACATAGACTGCACATACACTACATATAGACTGCACATAAACTAGACATAGACTGCACATACACTACATATAGACTGCACATACACTACATATAGGCTGCACATACATTAGACATAGACTGCACATACACTACATATAGACTGCACATAAACTAGACATAGACTGCAAATACACTACATATAGACTGCACATAAACGACATAGACTGTACATACACTACATATGACTGCACATAAACTAGACATAGACTGCACATACACTACATATAGACTGCACATAAACTAGACATAGACTGCACATACACTACATATAGACTGCACATACACTACATATAAACTGCACATAAACTAGACATAGACTGCACATAAACTACACATAGGCTACACAAACTACATACAAAGTGAACATAAACTACATACAGACTGCACATAAACTACATATAGACTATACATAAACTACATATAGACTGCACATAAGCTACACATAGACTGCACATACACTACATATAGACTGCACATAAACTACATACAGACTGCATATAAACTAGACATAGACTGCACATAGATTGCATATGGACTGTACATACACAATGCATTGACTGAATGTTCATAGACTTCAGATAGACTGTACATAGACTGCATATTGACAGCCCATAGATTACACAGATACCACGCATGGCACGCAAACACAACTACACAACTACACATAGACCATACATAGACTATTACATAGATCAGGCCAAGACTACGCATAGACTGCTCAAAGACCTCCTATAGTCTACAGAGACTGCCATGATGGCCTAAAGCGATTACAGAGAAAACAAAATGAAGAGAAATGGGGCAAGAAAAAGAAAAAGAGTGAGAATGAGAGAGAGAGAGAGAGAGAGAGAGAGAGAGCACTTGTTCCATTTCACATTCATTCATGTCTGCAAATGAACTGAACTGAAACCAGTGAGCTGCTTGTGTACAACGGATACAGTTTTACGGAATACATATTAAATTTGGCCTAGTCAGTGTGTGTGTGCGTGTGTGTGTGTGTGTGTGTGTGTGTGTGTGTGTGTGTGTGACTGTGTGTGTGAGTGTGTGTGCTTATGTGTATGCAAGTTAATGTGTTATTTGAGTGCCTTCATTAGCGCTTCTGAGTCTGTGCTCATTAGTGTGTGTGTGTGTGTGTGTGTGTGTGTGTGTGTGTGTCTCGCTGATGGGGGTAAGGAGAGGACCTGTGATTGCTGGGTGTGGAGCTTGATCAAGGCTGACAGTATTTAACATAATTATGAAAAGCTTCAGTCACGGTGGCATTAAATAAACACCTCACCAAGAGAGGGAGGATCTGATGAGAGAGAGAGAGAGAGAGAGAGAGAGAGAGAGAGAAAGAGAGAAAGAAATAAAGAGAGAGACTGTGTGTGAGAGAGAGGGAGAGAGAAAGTGAAAGGGAGAAAGAGGCTGCTTGTGTGTGTGTGAGAGAGAGGGAGAGAGAGATAAAGACTGTGAGAAAGAGAGAGAGAGAAAGAGAGAGAGAGAGAGACTGTGTGAGAGAGCGAGAGAGAGAGAGAGAGGGCGAGAGAGAGCGGGTCATTTCTCAGTCACGAGATGAGACGTGTGTGTGAGTCTTCTCATTACTGCACAGCTTGAGACACACACACTTCCTCTGTCTCTCAGCAGCACTTAAACACTTAAACACTTACACACACACACACACACACACACACTTGAACATTCACACGAATGTTAGCACAAACATATCCACTCGCTAAGCTAACCTACATGCTTCGTTAACGTGATTTAAAACAACTGTTGACATCAACAAAAATGTGTCTGATCCAACACCTCAAATATATAAAATAAACTATTATTATGGTTACTCATTGCAATGCTATACCTAGCAACAGACTTCAGACTTGGCAACACCCTAAAAATAAGTGCGATACCTTAACAGCCACTTGTAATACCATAGGAACAACTAGGAACACCACTTCAACCAACTTAATACCAACCATAATAACCACCTACCAACAGCTATAGCAATTATCTAGTAACCACTTAGCAACATTGTTGCAACCACCCTGAAAACCACACCAACCACCCAGTAACATGATAGCATTCAATCAGCAGTACCATAGCAACCACCTGGAAAAATCATAAAAACTAAGAAGGCCACAATGTGATGTTTAAAACATATACAGTACCAGTTAAAAGTCTGGACACACTTAAATTCTCATTGCAATGTTATACCTAGCAACAGACTTCAGACTTGGCAACACCCTAAAAACATGTGCGATACCTTAACAGCCCCTTGTAATACCATAGCAACAACTAGGAACACCACTTCAACCAACTTCATACCAACCATAATAACCACCTACCAACCGCTATAGCAATTATCTATTAACCACTTAGCAACATTGTTGCAACCACCCTGAAAACCACACCAACCACCCAGTAACATGATAGCATTCAATTAGCAGTACCATAGCAACCACCTGGAAAAATCATAAAAAACTAAGAAGGCCAGAATGTGATGTTTAAAGCATATACAGTACCAGTTAAAAGTCTGGACACACTTATATTCAGTGTTTTTTTTTTTTGTTTGTTTGTTTTTTTCATTTTCTTTAAATGTTCTGTATTATAAATAATTGCTAAAGTCATCCAAACTATAAATCCAAATATATTCTAAATTGTTTAAGATACAAAGAAAAAGTGTTAAACAAACCAGAATATGTTATATATTTTACATTCTTTAAAAGTAGCACCTCTGGTTTAGATGCATTTTCTCAGTCAGTTTTATGAGGTAGAGTCACCTGGAATTCAGGCTTTCAGTTAACAGCTGTGCTGAACTCACCAAGAGTTACTTACTTGAATGTCTTGTCTCTTAATGTGTTTGAGAGCATCAGTTGTGCTTCAAGTTGTGAAGAGGTAGAGTTACAGGTATACAGTAAATAGCCCTATTTGAATAATATGTTCTATGATGAAACTGGCTCTCATCAGGACCACCCCAGTGAAGGAAGACTAAGAGTTACTGCTGTTGCACAGGAGAAGTTCATCAGAGTTGCTGTACCAGCCTCAGAAACTGCATTAGTAATTTGGTTTGTCTACATGATTCCTTATGTGTTCCTTCATAGTCCGATTAAGAATTCAGTGTTAATTTATGTTGAATCTACAGCATTGAATAAGAAGGTGTCTCCAAAACTCTTAAACTCTTAAACTCTTTTGGAGAGAGAGGGTGGGTTAAAGTGGATGAATTAGATTTTTCATCAGACAGTAACTTTTACTGCTTTTGTCGTCTGCTGAGTCGTAGAGCCTCAATAATCAGCCTTGTCTTTACAGCTCTGTCACACATTGGCGTACTGTGGTCTGTGATTATAACCATATGCACTCTCGTCATTCCTCACCCTGCATTCTCTGTAAAGATCAAGCAATATCAGACTGAAATGATACACTCAGACTTTTTTTTTGTTTTCTGTGTTTTTTTGCTAAAGTGTCAGTTAGAGTTTCACCAAAACAGGGATTTCCTCACATTTACTCCTGTTGTGGTGTTCTAATCATGAGTTCATGTCATTTGTGCTATTATAATCATGCATTTACCTCTGTAGTGGTATTCAAATCATAAATGTACCTTATTGGTGCTATTCTAATCATAAATTTACCTCAGAAGTGCTATTCTAATCGTACTTTTACCTCAGAAGTGCTATTCTAATCGTACTTTTACCTCAGAAGTGCTATTCTAATCGTACTTTTACCTCAGAAGTGCAATTCTATTCATATATTTACCTCAGAAGTGCTATTCTAATCGTACTTTTACCTCAGAAATGCTATAATAATCATATGTTTACCTATGTAGTGCCATTCTAATCATAAATGGACCTCATTGGTGCTATTCTAATCATAAATTTACCTCAGAAGTGCTATTCTAATCGTACTTTTACCTCAGAAGTGCTATTATATTCATACATTTACCTCAGAAGTGCTATTCTAAACATCCCTTTAACTCATACATGCTATAATAATCATATGTTTACCTGTAGTGCCATTCTAATCATAAATGTACCTCATTGATCCTATTTTAATCCTAAATTTAAGTTAGCATTGCAGTTCTAATCGTAGCTTTATCTCATTAGCGCTATTCTAATCATGAATTTACCTCCATAGTACTATTCAAATTATAAATTTATGTCATTAGTATTATTCTAATCATACATTTACCTCCGTAATACTACTCTAATCCTAAATTTAAGTTACCGGTGCTGTTCTTTTTGTAAGTCTAAGTTACAGTAGGTCAAACTAACGTTTCTATACTAGCCCTGAACAGCTTGTAGGTTTAGCTGGAAAACAGCCAGTTTGAGAAGAGGAAGTAAACATAGTAAACTAAGGCAGAGTGTAATAAGTGATGCTGAAAACTTTGAGAGTTTAATTTGCAATATGATTAAGCATTGTGTGGTAAACCAAAAATCTGCTTTTTTTCTCTTATTTTACTAATTTTGGTTGCCAAGTGTTTAGTGCACACTTTGCTATAACTAATACTATTACAAATACTTGTTTGCAATACCATTTAAGAACGTTTTAATTTTGGAATCTCTTGTGCTATTCTAATCCTAAATTTTTCTCTTATTCAGCATGACAAAAAAGTGCTTTTTTTAAACATTTTAAGCCAACATTTTTTGGTTGCCAAGTATTCAGTGCACCCTTTGCTATAACTCATACTGTTACTCAACTGTTTGTAATTAAAGTGTTTTTCTGAGAACTGTTTAAGAACATTTTAATTTTGTAATCTTGGTGACGTCTCGGTTCTGAAGGAGACGCCAGGCTTCCAGAACGTCCTGCAGTTGAGAGCGTGGTGACAGGTCTTCACTGGTAAAGGCCTCTTTGCATTCTTGCGGGACATTAAGCTCCAGCGTCCTCCAGAGCTTTGATGTATATGGCGGCGAGAGTCGGGCAGCCCTGTAGTCTCGGGACGGCCTGAAGAAGGACCTGCCACTGTGACGAAAACCAGACACACAGACACACACTCCTCCATAGCAGTGTTCCTGAGAACCGCCGTCCCTTTCTGTACATACACTGTTCCGTCATATTCCACAACCATAATTAAAAACATTCCACTATCTAAATATACACTGTTCCTCATCCACAAATCACACATGAAAAAAATGACTATTTAGAAAAGAACTATATGCACATGTACAGTACAGGCCAAAAAGTTTGGACACACCTTCTCATTCAATGCGTTTTCTTTATTTTCAGGACTATTAACATTGTAGATTCTCACTGAAGGCATCAAAACTATGAATGAACACATGTGGAGTTTTATGTACTTAACAAAATATATTTTTATATTCTAGTTTCTTTAAAATAGCCATCCTTTGCTCTGATTACTGCTTTGCACACTCTTGGCATCATTCTCTCAGTGAGCTTCAAGAGGTGGTCACCTGAAATGGTTTTCCAACAGTCTTGAAGGAAGGAGTTCCCAGAGGTGTTTATTAGCACTTATGGCCCCTTTGCCTTCTTCACTCTGTGTCTCTGTCAATCTATCTATCTATCTATCTATCTATCTATCTATCTATCTATCTATCTATCTATCTATCTATCTATCTATCTATCTATCTATCTATCATACATATCATACATGCCCTATTAGATCAGCTTCTCCTTGTGCAAAGTGCGCTGTATTGTTGACCGATGCACAGTGACACCATCTGCAGCAAGATGATGCTGCAGCTCTTTGGAGGTGGTCTGTGGATTGTCCTTGACTGTTCTCACCATTCTTCTTCTCTGCCTTTCTGATATTTTTCTTGGCCTGCCACTTCTGGGCTTAACAAGAACTGTCCCTGTGGTCTTCCATTTCCTTACTATGTTCCTCACAGTGGAAACTGACAGGTTAAATCTCTGAGACAACTTTTTGTATCCTTCCCCTGAACAACTATGTTGAACAATCTTTGTTTTTAGATCATTTGAGAGTTGTTTTGATGAGGCCATGATGCCACTCTTCAGAGGAGATTCAAATAGGAGAACAACTTGCAATTGGCCACCTTAAATACCTTTTCTCATGATTGGATACACCTGGCTATGAAGTTCAAATCTCAATGAGGTTAACAAACCAATTTTGTGCTTCAGTAAGTCAGTAAAAAGTAGTTAGGAGTATTTAAATCAATAAAATTATAAGGGTGCCCATACTTTTGCACCGGCCAAATTTTGGTTTAATGCATATTGCACATTTTATCTTAGTACAATAAACCTCATTTCAATCCTGAAATATTACTGTGTCCATCAGTTATTAGATATATCAAACTGAAATGGCTGTTGCAAACACCCAAATATTTACAACTAAAAATGATTAAGATTAATAGGGGTGCCCAAACTTTTTCGTATGACTGTATTATCTGCTAAAAAAAGTAGGTTAGAAGGTCTTAAATGCTTAGATACTACAAATTTACAAATCAACAAAATAAAAGTCTTTAAATTCCTGAATATAGTAAGGCGTTTAGGATTTTATTTGATATATTGTTATATTGATATAAATGATATATTGTCATTTATGTAATTTTAGATTAACCGTTAATTAAATAAAGAACTGCACATAATATAATAGCAATGGGATATGAATTAAAACTGCTGATATTGAAATCGATTAGTATTCCACGTGTCTGTCTCCTTCAGATATATTGTGCCTATACGAAAAGAACGCGCCTGTTCATTTCCGAGCGAGGCCGTGCCGTCATTAACCCTTCGCTCTCTTACTGCAGTAATTGGAGCTCTTCTTCTTCTGAAGCTGCAAATGGATGACTTATTTTGCTTCTCCAATACTAATTCTCCTTATAGTCCATAATATTTACACAGCAAATTAAACTGAGATAATGATTTTTTTTCTCTCTCTTTCCTGAAAGCACTTAGGTGTTAATGGTTGATTAAGTGTTCATTAAAGGCCAGCCATTGCCTGCTGTAATTGCTTATTTTTTTCTGCGGCGGATAGCTAATGTGCCGCGTGTTTATGGCGCTTCCATATAATTTTCCGTTTAGACGGTATCTGCGGCAGCACCTCGACTGAATGAGCGTATTAATGACTTGACAAAAACAGATTCCCGTCAATTGCTGTTAGGCGTGACAAAATGACAAATTGACAAGGTAATAAGCAGCTTGCACACGGCACGGCACAGAAGATTTACTCCCACATCTCACTCCGCATGCCCTAATCAAATAATTGCACAGCGCATGGTTAATGTTGCGCAAATTATGCCTGCGTTAACCCAATAACGGACAGACACTAGAGACTGCCGCAGCTTCAAATAATGAGAATCACTTTCAGAGCCCGGCTTTATCAGAGCTGTGATCGCGGTTAAGCCGCCGTTGTCGCCGGTGCTAAACCCGGAGCGCTGACAGAATGCTGGAGGTGTGGAACACAGCATGGGTCCACTGTAACTTCCTGCAGAGTGTTGCTGTTTTGAAGAGTTCTAACATTGTAGACGATTTCGCCTATGAAAAAAAAAACAAAAAAAAACATTCACAGACCTATTTACAGTATTAGCTTGAACTGGGGCTTTAGATGACAAATATATATAAATTTTACATATATACACATATATTTTACAATCACTTCCATTGAGTTTGACCCTGCGTTCATACTGGCAGGTCCCTCAAGTCGCCGCAAATTTGTATTTGGTATGTACAGGGGTTGGAACTGAAACAATAAAACCGAAACACCTGGTTTTAAACCACAATAATTTATTGTCCCGACGGACAGTTCTGCTGGAAACAGGAAAGCTGAGGTGCACATTAAATTCTGCTGTGATTTGATCAGCCGTGGTTTTATGTTTTTTGGATACAATCCGGGTTAGCACCCGAACATCCCTTTTAGACAGCTTCCTCTTACAGCATCCACAGTTAATCCTGTTGGATGTGGTTCGTCCTTCTTGGTGGTATGCTAGCATTACCCTGGATACCGTGGCTCTTGATACACATATCACAAAGACTTGCTGTCTTGGTCACAGATGCACCAGCAAGATGTGCACCAACAATTTGTCCTCTTTCGAATTTTGGTATCACCCATAATGTTGTGTGCAAGAATTCAACTGAAAAAACAATGTAACTTAACATTATCTAGCTTAACCCAACTTTCCCTCTTCTCATTTCTCCCTGCCTTCCTTCTTTCTCTCTTATTATTTCAAATAAAAAAGCTTCTGTAGAGTTTTGGAGTTGTGATTTTATGATATTATGTATGCCATCAGGAGTGGCATAAAGTTATCCAAAAGCAGTGTGTAAGACTGGTGGAGGAGAACATGCCAAGATGCCTGAAAACTGTGATTAAAAAAACACCAAATATTGATTTATTAACTTGTTTTCCTTGCATGATTTGAGGTCTGAAAGCTCTGCATCTTTTTTTGTTGTTTCAGCCATTTCTCATTTTCTAAAAAAAACATGCTTTAACTGATGATATTTTTATTTGGAATTTGGGAGAAATGTTGTCTGTAGTTTATAGAATAAAACAACAATGTTCATTGTACTCAAACATATAGCTATAAATATATAAAAATCAAAATCAGAGAAAATGATGTTGAAACTAAAGTGGTTTTCTATATATATCTATCTATATATACAGTTTCCATGTGATGAGAGGGTTCTGTTGGTGTGTGCACAGCTAAAGGGTGGAGCTATAATGTGGAGGGATGTGTTCTAATAAAGATTAAAGTGAGACATGAGTGTCCTCATATTTACGCTCATAAAGCGAATCTAAGTGACTTTATACAGCCGTTTATGTTTATAGTTATTTGCTTGTTTGTCCAATTTTATTTGTTGGCAGAAACTCCAGAGTGCTTCATCTGCAGAGACGTGCAGCTGGTGGATGGAGAACCGCTGAGGAGGTTCTGCGACTGCAAGAACCTGGTGGCCCACCATAGCTGCCTGATCACCTGGGTCAAAAAGGTACAGTAGACTTATATATCCATAGACTAGGATAAATGCACACACACACACATAGCCAAATGCCATGGTACAGCATTACATACTGTAAAATTATCACAGAGTATTACTTCAGGGGACGGCTTGAATACGCTGTAAAATTTTTGAGGTGTTATCTTGTGAGTGAGGCAGAAAACTGGCAAGTGCTCATGGCAAGGCAGCAACAACGATGGGAGTTATAGTGAGGTCTAATAGTGGGTGCAGATGGATGATGGGACGTTCCATTTTCTGAAGTATCCATGCAGGTAATGAACAGTTCTCCATCCACAGTGTCACATGTATAGTGGAAATGCAATATAGAAGGCTATTACCACTCCCAGTGGACAGTGCAGTGGGAGACCCTGCCCACATATCCCACAGGTCAGTGCAGACAGTGCTCTTTTTGATAAATGCAATCATGCAATAAAATTTTTACAACAATGTTCTAAAATCTATTAGAACGTCTTTTACATTGCAAATATACAATGTAATAACTTATTTCTCATTTCCTTGTACTTGTATAAATTGATTTAATCTACTACAATGTCTTAATGTCTTAATTTTTTGTCAGATTTGACAAATTGCTTAATTCAGCAAATTCTGATTGTCTGAATATTTCTGAAGACTTTCAGTAGATTTAATTAAATAAACCAAGGAAAAATGTGTTAGAAATATGTTAAATATTTGTAGAAATGTGTGACAACAATGCAAAAATAAGATAATTTAGATATAAAAAACTACATTTAAAAGGATTCCCCTTGCTAAGATTGAATGAACAGTAGACACACTAATAATCCAACTACTGAAAAACATTAATTGGCAAAAACTAAAAAATATATAAATAAATGTGTATATATAAATTAAATATATTAAGCAAAAAAAAAAAAAAACTAAAATCTTAAGCAAAACTTAAATACTCTATATTAGTTATAGTCTCTTATAATGTATTATAACAGGTCTTTGTGTGCTCTAAGTAAAGTGACAGATTTTATCATGGGGTATATATATATATATACATATATGTTTATAATGCCTTATGAATGCATTATAATATGATGAATATGTTTAAAGAAAATGTGGTAACACTTTCTATGAATGTCATCTCTATAAGACTCTATAAACATATTCATAACACATTATAATGCATTCATAAGGCATTATAAACATGGCTGTACATATTTATAAAACTCTATAATTCATCATAGCCATGTTTATTATGCATCATGACCTGTGATTATAATGCATTAATAGCTGTGTTTATAACATGTTATAAGTCAATACCAAGAAACTCAGTCCCAGCTTGTAGACTTGTATCATGAATAAAAAAGCTTCCAACTTATAAACACCTTCAATAATCCTATAAATATATTTTTAACCACTGATGAGTTATCCTTGTCTTGAATATAATATTAGTTATAGTCAGTTATAATGCATTATAACAGGTCTTTTTGCACTCTAAGTAAAGTGACATACTTTTTATTTGCAGGACTGGATTATTAACAATAGATATAAACTATTTTAACATGTATATCATAAGCATAGCTTATAATGTATTATAATCACAAGTCATAATGCTTAATAAACATGGCTATAGTGGGTTATGCATTTTTATAAATATTTATAGCCATGTTTATAATGCCTTATGAATGCATTATAATATATTATGAATGTAGTTATAGAGTCTAATAAAGATGAAATTCATAGAAAGTGTTACCGAAAATGTCATAGAAAATGAATAAAATAAAGAAAAGCTTAATCCGTATTAAGACGGAGCATTTTATCAGAGAAAAATAAGCATTATTAAATATTTAAATATTAATTTCACTGGCTAAGATTTAGTTTTTGCAGTAGGACAAAAATAACTTTTTTTAGTACCTTTAAGATTGAGTACATGAGCTGGTGTCCCAATAATTTTGTCTATGTGTCCATATAGAGCATTTTCTCATTGAATTTTAAAGTGAAAAGTGAATTATACAAGTAAAATAAAAGTGAAAATGAAACATTAATGTAAACTTTTCTGTAAAACAGAGGTGTTTCTGAACTTGTGGCATGCCGTGTGTAACAGCACTTAGCCGTGTGTTTTGTGAGCGATGTTTAGGCTCATCAGGGCGAGCAGGAAGTGAGCTAAGTAACAGCGAGGTGGTGTTTTTTTTTTTTTTTTTTGCGGCCGCTCTATTTTTCTTCTTTAATTAAGGCGTGTGAGAGGCTGGCGGGGCGCGGGCTCTCCGAGTGGTTGGAGGTGTGTGTGGGTGTCTTTTATCTTGTAGCCGGGCCGGTGTGTACGGCCCGCTGCCGTCGGGGTCCTGGAGGTGGAGGTGGTAGGGGGGTCTGTTCTCACCCCAGGACTCAGAGGCCAGGCCCAGTGTGAGCGGCCGAGTGATGAATACACACACGCTATCGTCCATCACCGCTGCACCCCGGCCATCGATAGCCCGCTGCAATGATTAACTGCAGCCGATAGGTCCTATAGTTAGTTGTGTTTAATTAAACTGTGCACCGCCGCAAATACAAATGGATTCCAACCTACAGAGAGAGAGAGAGAGAGAGAGAGAGAGAGAGAGAGAAAAAGAGAGAGAGAGAGTCGTCCTTAACCCCTTACTCACACTCTCACTCACATTACTGCACAACTTGCAGCAAGTGTTCATTATAAGACTAGGAAGTCTTAAACTATAAAACAAAATATTGTTTATATGTACAGTACCGGTCAAAAGTTTAACACATCTTAAATTCTGTGTTTTTTGTTATTTTAAAATATTCTTCATTGTAGATTAATACTAAAGTCATTCAAACTATAAAGAAAAAGAAATAAAAAAGAGTTAAACAAACCAGAATATGTTTTAAATTTTCATGGTAATACCATATATAAATTTATATTTTTATATATTTATATTATATTTATATTTTCATGTTTTCATGGTTATACCATATTTTCATAGTATTTTCTCATTCAACTTTTTGAGGTAGAGTCACCTGGAATTCAGGCTTTCAGTTAACAGCTGTGCTGAACTCATCAAGAGTTAATTACTTGAATTTCTTGCCTCTTAATGAGTTTTAGAGCATCAGTTGTAAAGTTATGAAGAGTTGGAGTTACAGGTATACAGTTACTAGCTGTATTTGAGTAATGTTCTAAGACAGTACATATTATGGCAAGAACTACTCAACTAAGTAAAGAAAAAAATACTTTAAGAAATGAATGTCAGTCAATTAGAAACATTTCAATAATTTTGAAAGTACCATCAAGTGCATCTGGTATCAAGTAAAGACCATCAGAAACATTATGATGGAACTGGCACTCATCAGGTCACCCCAGGAAAGAAAAAACAAGAGTTTCCTCTGTTGCACAGGATGAGTTCATCAGAGTTACCAGCCTCAGAAACCACAAGTTAACATCTCCCCAGATAAGAGCACCAAAATGCTTCACCGTGTATTTTGGTTCGTTTAACACTTTTAAGTTACTATATGATACCTTATATGTAACATAGTCTGTTTATAGTTTGGATGACTTCAGTATTCATATACAATGTAGGAGCAAAAAGAAAAACACTGAATGAGAAATTGTGTCCAAACTTTTATTTTTTTACCATAAAATGGTAAAAAAGTGCTCCAAAATAAATACATGTTTTAACACTGACTTTCACCGAAAGTAAAGATTCAGATACATATATACTGTATATAAGTGGATATAAAAAAATAAAAAATTGCTCCTTTTACATTTTTGTCATACCTACATAAAAAAAATATATATATGATTAAACATAGATAATTTATAGGGTGTGGGGTGTCAACCACTTTTTTACATAGGTCTAGATTGGCTTTGATTGTTTTTTTCTTTAATAAATTACATTTTTAAATGATTAAGAAGTGCTTTTTGATAATAAGAAAAATATCAGTATGACACAAAAAGCAAAAACAAAAATTTCAAAATAAAAAAAAGTTTCTCTAAAAAAACTTAAATGCCATGCAATACCTACAAATTATGAAGGATTGTTGTATTTAAAGAACAGTTTGTGAAATGTGACTCTATTATTGCATTTTTCTAAAATGTCTTTATATAATAATTCATAATTATTTTTATATATTTTTTCTAACTTTTTAAACTTTTTATAATTTTACCCAGAACTAGTATGTTTTTCATAAGTTTAAGTTTAAAGTGTTAATTATTAAAATGTCAATATAAATACATTATATTGTCCACTTATGCTTATATTTAGATCTATAACAAAAATCACATTGCCCAGCAGTAGTATTAGTGCCATTTTTTTTTGTCATCACAAAGCATTGAATTAAAAATAGGCTGTTTTTGTTTTTGCAACTTAGTTTGCATATATATGAACGCAATCAATTAATTTAAGGATTAAATAAAATGTACAACATATACAATATTACATCAAGCTTTTTCCTTTTTTCCTTATTATTTCATGATATATGTATTAATATTACATTAATATAACATTTTAGCTTGGTTTTGTAATTGCTCTGTAATAATTCTAGCATCAGATGATATGATACACTTTTTTTTTCATAACAGTAATTTAATATTGCATTCTAATATGCATAATTGCCCTGTAGTTAACCCAGGGCTTAATAGGGGGGCCTGAAACTAAAGCCCAAACTTTCCCTTCAAACTTCTGAACTGTAAGAGGTCATGGATCATCCTGGAGAAAGTGATGCAGAAACGCAGTGTTCTACCTAGCGGCAGAGCTTTTATTACTCCAGTAGAGAAGAATCTCAGACGCAATGCATCTCCATCAGACGAGGAACGCGCAGGCAGGAGATTAAAACCGGAGCCTCCCCGTATGTTTAAATAATGGGGGTAATTATCAGGACCTCCCAGTATGAAGGACTATAAGCAGAATAAAAGGAGAGCGAGGCTGCGTTTTGATTGTGCACGATTCCGTTTTAGCGCTGCGCTGTTTAGACTGCCACTGCAATCTGCCAACAGAGCCATCAGTTGTCCCAACAGTTAATACTGCTTTATGGGCTTTGTGTCGTTTGATGCCGGATAGGCTGAAAGTCTCGCTAAACCCTGTTTATGCAGCGGCCTTTCCATAAACACACTCGCTCTGATTCAGAGACCACCACAAATCCCACCGTGCTTTTCTTAGCCAGAATCTGCACACACACACACACACACACACACACACACATAGAGAATCACACACACACACACACACTCGCGCATGCCCTCGCACTGGACCGGCCTATTGTTTTCCACATGAAATTGAAACCAGCAGATCTTCCCGGCCATCATGCCTAAACTATTCCCTAACACAGCACTCAAATCCACAGCAAGATTACAATGATCAAAAGGAGCAGTATACTTTCTGTCCAAAGTGACAAAAGACTGCCAGAGGATTTGTCTTTATTTTATAGTCCGCTTAGCCAAGGCTGAAAGATCCATTTTTTATTCTACTTCTTAAAAAAAAAAAAAAAAAAAAAAAAAATGCACTCATCACCAAACAAATTGTTTCAAAAAAAGTATCACCCAGAAGAAAGTGTGGGATTGTAATGCTTTTCAAAATGAAGACAAAAATGAACAGGAGTTAATGGATATATATATATGAATGAAGTTACACTTATATAGTGCCTTTCTAGAAACCCAAGGACGCTTTACAATCATGTGCACAGCCTACTCTCAACCGGAAACAACCGTCCACCTAGAGGACTGAATCGGACACTACAGCATTTTACCCAGGACAGAGTGACAATCCATACTCATGCATACATTTAACACACACACACACACACACAAACTTACATACACACCAGATCAATTTTAGAGTATGTCATTTTAGTGGCTTTGTCCAGAACCTTTTACTACTACTCCTCTTCTACCCCAGAAGAAGGTGGAGGAAATTACAGAGAGAAGACGATGAGGAGAAATGGAAAGAAGGAGCAGTAGTTGGGGAAATGGGACAGTTGATTCCTTTCAGATATGAAGTTGACTAGGTAGGATACTGAGTTGAAAATCAGTTGGAAGGTACTTCGAAGAGGATTTTTTTTTTAACAAGACATCCCTTAACACTAAAATAAAAATGAAAACAGTGTTTTAGATTACACACAGTTAGTAAAAATGAGCTCTTTTAATTTGCCTCTTCGCTCTAGCGCAGTTTTTTTTTTTTTCAGTACAGTGGGCGGGGCTAAGCTATTGTTTTATTGGCTTATAAACTTTTTCTTAGGCACGGTTATAGTCTATTCTGATTTAAACAAGTCTCAATTAGTGTTATGTGCAACAAAACATTTGAAAAAAAAAAAAAGAAAATACATGCTGTCCATTGTAATAGACGCAGGGTCTGAAAGAGTTAATACGACCCTAAACTTATTGTAAAGGAAATACTAAAAGAGTATTTCTCTTTTAAAAGTATCCCGATACTTTTGCCCCAATAGAGCTTCTGTTGGTATGCAGGGTGCTGGATGTTTCTGTGGATTCCTCTGCTCTGATCTGCGTCTGTACAGAGAGAGCGTGTCTCCGACAGTCGGGCTGAAATCAGTGATTGACCTGTCACTTCTCGTCTGATAGCCATCTCCCCGAAAGCAGGTCAGCCGCATACGCCTAAAGTGCCTCTTAACCGCATTTTATGAAGCCAGAAAATGTAATCCAATAACCATTTGACTTGTGAGTGCTTTGTGGTGCGTGTCCACTGGTACGAGCGTGCACTACTACTCTCTTACTGTTTTTTAAAGCAGCAGAGGTAAAGAAAAAAGAAAAAAAAAGTGCAAGGAAAGGCAAGTTTATATTACTGTTGCACTGCTGAGAAAGACCCCAACACTAGTACTGTATTTATACGTACAGTATACAGGGCCAGAACTAGCCATTTGGGCTATGCTATGCTTTATTGGGGCACCGAGTGGTCCAGCGGTCTAAATCGCTGCCACTATGAGCGGGAGGTCGCAGGTTCAAACCCCCACCCATGCAGCTTTGCCATCAAGCTGCCGGCGCTCAGAGGGAGCAAAATTGGCCCTGCTCCCTCCGGTTGGGTAGATGGCGCTCTCTCCCCACATCACTCCTAGGGAGATGTCTCGCAGCACAGGGCGTCTGTGAGCTGATGTACCGAAGCTGAGCCGCTGCGCTTTCCTCCAAGCGCGCTGTTATGCTGCTGGGCAATGAAGCGGTGGCTGACTTCACATGTATCGGAGGAACTCACTCTCCCGGTGTGTTGTGGCATCACTAGTAATAGGGGAGTCCTAATGAGTGGGTTGTGGGCCGTGAAAATTGGGGAGAAAATGGAAAAAAAAAATAATAAATAAAAAACTTCTCAATATTAATGTTTTAAAATTCATATTGTTAATGTTTTGCAAATTAAGATTAAGAGGAAATGAAAATCTTGATAAAAGACTAAACTAATTTTGCACTAACAACAGCACTAAACATCAAAATAAATACAAAAATAATAATAATAATTTAAAATAATAAACAGAAAATTATAAAAAAAAATATCTCTGCCATGATTTATAAATAACAGAAACACAGTACAAAATATCCAAATATTAGTTCCAGCCTAGTATTTAAGTAAGAAAGTGCAAAGAAAGAGCCATTATCCATTCATTAACTCATTAATACAGAGACACAATAATACCTAAAACACATCATATACTGGATGTCAAAATTTTGTTTTAGCACAGCAACATTACAAAGCATGTTAAAATTAAAATGTAGGAACGGATGTACATTAACACATGAAATTTATTTGAAAAATACAAAAAATATATAAACATCTTTGGTTCATTATGTCTGTAATTAAATAAAAATCAAATTTTGTTCTTATTAGGGGTTATAAATACATTTTACAATTTACCCTTACATTTATCCAATATTGAGATTACGACAATGTGAAAGTTGCTGGGAGAAATTATTTTTTGAGACATACAGTAATTGGTCATAGCTGGACATAAATAAGATGGTGAACAGGTGAAATCAATATTCTGGTGATTGACTTACTGGAGGAACATGTGATTATGTAAGGGTGTGATCTCAATGTGTGGTGCATTCTGGAAATTGTTGTCCGGAGGCTGTAGATGGCAGGTAGAGCTGAGTGTGGGAGAGACAGAAGCTCTACTGACGCCAGGCATGATGGAATTGATTATTATATTTAATTTATATTTAAATATATTTTATATATTTAAAAAATATATATTACGCACTTTATTTCAATACTCAGTTGTTTTGAATTGTGCTTGTACTTCTAATGTGAGCTGATATTCAATTATTGACCACACAAATTATGATATAACTACTAGACTTATACTTGAGTATATATGATACAGCACTCAACATAATAAAAGGTAGATATTAAATTGTATGACATATGATTATTTATGATGTATTTATGATTTATGCCTAGACCATTTTTATTTAAATGAAGTACCCTGGCCTATGGGATGCACTGATTGTAACAGAATTCACGTACTGCTGAATTGTATTTAATTGGTTGATGCTGGAAAGAAGGTTTACCTCTGTAGAATTTGTAGAATATACAATATCTGTATGCTGCTTGTATAAATAAAATATATTTTTAATTGAATCAAATGTGTTGAGTGGTTGCACATAAATAAAATGTGTCGCAGCATCACAACTGCTCTCTGCTGTCTTTCAGTTTGAGTTTCCAGTCTTTTGGCAGGGTTTGAGTTGCTGTGGCACGTTTTTATTCATGCACAGCCACTTCACACGTCTGAATCACATAAATTCACGAGGAGCGTTCAGTTTCCGGTCCAGCAGTCCAGCAGTTCGAGAGGTACAGACTGCCTGTACACTGCAGGACCTCGCAGGACCAGGACGCGGGATCTGGATCCTGTAGTTCTGTGAGGGTGGATTGTGGATGACATGGTGGAGAATAAGTTGCGTGTGTACGGCATCTTTTTTTAGGCCAGCTATGTTTGCTCCACCCTCCCCCTCATTGCCCCCCCCCCACTCCCCGCATCCCCCCCATCCGGGCTCAGAAAGACAAATAGCACGGCGCAAAAACTAATTAGCAACCAGGAACTAGTTAAGAGATGGCCTCTGAGACAGCGAGCGGAGCGCTGGAGGGCTGATTTAAATATAGGGCCGGAGTCAGTGACTGAGTGTGCCTGGGAGATCCCGGCTCCTCTAGGCGCTCCACGCGCTGACCTCTGACCCTCATTAGGAGGAGGGCGCTCCTGGTGGAACGAGGCCCTTGCGGTGGCGTACAAGGGCGTACGAGGCGTCGGGCGGCCGCGGTCAGGCCTGCTGCAGTGGGCCAGAAGAGAACCTACTGATAAAACATCTAACAATAAAACTCTTTATTTGTCTAAATTTATGTGGAAACATCTTTTAATGAATCCAGCATTCAGCAACCTTAAGTAGCTTCCTTTTCAATATTATTAAATATTATATTTATTTTTATGTTTTATTTTATTTCTTTATTTTCTAGTTGTCTCCCAGCAGTCTTCTTCCTTTATTTCTGTGTATTTTCTGTGTGTTTGTTTCTTTATAAGCTTGTTTTGTGTTTTGTTCTTTTCCTTTTTTTCTGTTTTTAGAACCTTCTTTTTGTCCTTTTGTAGAGGTAATACAGAGAGTAGTCAGAACAAGCAAGGTCTAAACCGATAAACAGAAGTAGCAGGGGTTAAACATACCAAAAAACAAAAACAAAAAAAAAGACAGTCCAAGGGTTAAAAAATGGCAAGACAATATCAGAGGCAAGGTGACAATCAGGGTTAAAAATACAAAACAAGGTCAGTAAACGAGAGAGCAAACACAGGAAAGGGTAATGCTTTGTAAAGTGAAGGTGTATTTATACTGAGAGGTACAGGTGAAATCAATACTCTGACAACTGTCGTCCGGGTAGTGTTATGTGCAGTGTCATGGGGTTGCGTGAAGGGGAAATGTCAGTGTGAGGTGCATTCTGGGTATCGTAAACTGGAGGCTGGAGATCACAGGTAGAGCTGAGTGTGGGACCACCAGAACGTTTGAAAACAATAAATAGAAATAATAGATTTTTTTTTTCTAATAACATCCAGAAAACTTTACCTATCGAAAGTTCCAAGAATGTTAACTGTAACTGTAATAACCATGTTTTCAGCCTTCAGCAGTTAATAGAAGTCACTGTGTTTGTGACATCATATTAACCACTTACTATCAACAGCATCGCAACACCATATCTACCACCTAGCAAAACCACAGCAAATAATAAACTAGCAGCACCATAACAATCACCAGTATAACATAGCAATTAGTTAGCAACAACATAACAACAGATAAAGTTGCCAAGGCATAAAACTGCCTGGTATATCATATTTTAACCACTTACCACTTAGCAGCAGTATCACACCACCATATTAACCACCTACCAAAACCACAGCAATTAATAAACTAGCAGCACCATAACAACCACGACATAGCAATAAGCATAACAATGTATACAGTAGAAATTCCATAAAAAGCCTGGTATACCATAAAAAACAACTTATCGGCAGCTTTGCAACACCATATTAACCACATAGAAACCAACAGCATAACAAAAGATAAAGTAGTAATACCATAAACAAAACTGGTATACCATATTAACCACTTCGAAAAACACAGCAATTAATAAACTAGCAGCATCAGA
Organism: Astyanax mexicanus; assembly: GCF_023375975.1. Classification (NCBI taxonomy): domain Eukaryota; kingdom Metazoa; phylum Chordata; class Actinopteri; order Characiformes; family Acestrorhamphidae; genus Astyanax; species Astyanax mexicanus. The sequence continues at coordinate 50,183,740 of NC_064412.1, read as the reverse complement.
ACAACCACCTGCATAACATAGCATCAGTTACCAACAGTGTAACTACGTATACAGTAGTAATTCCATAAAAAGCCTGGTATACCATATTAGCCACCTAGAAAAAACAGCAATAAATAAACTAGCAGCCCCATAACAACCATCTGCATAACACAATAACCAATTAGCAACAGCATAACAATGTATATAGTAGTAATTCCATAAAAAGCCTGGTATACCATATAAACCACTTAGGCAAAATCATCACAATACCATATTAACCACCTAGAAAAAAACACAGCAATAAATAAACTAGCAGCACCATAACAACCACATGCATAACATACCAGCATAATGTATACAGTAATTCCATAAAAAGCCCAGTATACCATATAAACCACTTAGTCAAAAGCATCACAATACCATATTAACCACCTAGAAAAAAACAAAAAAACACAGCAATAAATACTAGCAGCACCATAGCAAAAACTAGCAGCCCCATAACAACCATCTGCATAAAAGAGTAACCAGTTAGCAACAGCATAACAATGTATATAGTAGTAATTCCATAAAAAGCCTGGTATACCATATTAACCATTTAGCAAAGTCACAGCAATTAATAAACTAGCAGCACCAGAAAACTACCTGGATAACAACAGATAAAGTAGTAATTCCATAAAAAATCAAGGTATACCATAGTAACAACAAAGCAAAGGCCTGAAATTAAGAACCACACGTTTTTTTGTTGCTGGATGCAATCAAATCCTCATAGTAATTCTCCAATAGAATCTATTAGAAAGTCTTCTTTTGTACAGTAGAGACAGTTACTCCAATAAAAGCAGGTTAAACTCTTTTTTAATACCTACATTTCATTACAAAGGAGCAGGTGTCCCAATACGTTTGTCTACAGTACAGCATTGTGTACTACATAACTACACTACAACGTTCATCACCACTCTCTCCAAACCACCGCAATCACTCGGCCCATATCCCCACATATAAATACACTCTCCTCTCCGTACAGAAAACCAGCGCTGCCATCTGTTTCCAGTCTGAGCCGTTAATGGGAATCATCGTACGTGAAAAATAATACTCTCTCCAAAATATGGAACTCAGTCTATATGAAGCCGAGCTGGAGCTGTGGAGCGAGTGACGGTATGGAGAATGGTGGATGTGATTATAGTGAGGCAGATGTAGAAAAGGGAGTTTAATATTAAACACTGAATAAACTTAGTCTGAGCTGTAGATCCAGGTACAACAGTGTTATACAGCTCTGGGAAAAAAAAAAAAACAGAGATCACTTCAGTTTCTCTGATTTAGCTATTTATAGGTATATGTTTGAGTAAAATTAAAATTGTTGTTCTATTCTATAAACTACGGACAACATTTCTCCCAAATTCCACTTAAAAATATTGTCATTTAGCGCATTAATTTACAGAAAATGAGAAATGGCTAAAATACCAAAAAAGATGCAGAGCTTTCAGACCTCAAATAATGCAAAGAAAACAAGTTCATATTCATAAAGTTGTAGGAAATAAGAAATCAATATCTGGTGGAATAACCCTGGTTTTTAAATTACGGTTTTCATGCATCTTGGCATGTTCTCCTCCACCAGTCTTACACACTGCTTTTGAACAACTTTATAACACTCCTGGTGAAAAAAATCAATCAAATCTTTTTTCTATCCTATTTTTTCTTTTTTCCTTTGTTTGTTTGTCTCATTATTTTCCGCTCTCTTTATTTTTTTATTTTTGTCTTCTTTTATTCTGTCTCCCAAGTTGCCATTTTTATTCTTCTTTATTCTATTTATATTTTTGGGGTTTCTTCTTTTCCTTTTCCTCTGTTTTATACAAGTGCCTTTTTGTCCTTTTTTCTTCTTCTTTCTTTTCCCTTATTTTGACCTGTCCTCACTGACACCTTCTTTCTTTCTTTCTTTCTTTCTTTCTTTCTTTCTTTCTTTCTTTCTTTCTTTCTTTCTTTCTTTCTTTCTTTCTTTTTTGTTCATATTATTCCTTTGTTTGTTTCTTTATTTCTCACTCTCTTATGTAATTATTATCTTTTTTTTTCTTAATTAATTTTCTTGGTCTGTCTCTAAGCTGTCACCTTATCCTCTTTTTATGTATTTATTTATTGATTTATTCAATCATTATTTCATAATTTTTTTGTCTCTTTTTCATTTGTTTGTTCCCTTTTCCCTTTAACAACCTTTTTTCATATACTTTTTCTTTCTTTCTTTTATTTTTGTTTTAATTTTTTCTTCTTTCTCTCACATCTCTTTCTGTCTTTCTTGATCCTTCTCTTTCTCACTTTAATTTCTCTCTCTCTCTCTCTCTCTCTCTCTCTCTCTCTCTCTCTCTCTCTCTCTTTTCCATCATTGTGAACATACATGCATTTCCAGTCATTAGTTGAACCCTCTCTCAGTAATCAGAGCGCTGTGCCGGGGGCCACGGGGCCTCTTGTAAAATCACATCGCTTAATAGCACAGTTCTATAATTATACACCATTAACATCTATCACAACCCGCTCCCACATGTCATGCTTATACTCTCCACGTTCAGCAACTGTCTCTCTCTTTCTGACTCTCTCTCTCTCTCTCTCTCTCTCTCTCTCTCTTTCTGTGTTTCCATTACTGCGTCCAGCATTTGCGGGGATAAATCCGGCTAATTGCTAATGCGTAACATTTATACTATGAGTCCCTTAATTATTTAGGTAATTAATTTTACTTGCATCTTGTTTTATGGGCCACACAGGCTGGTTCTATTGGCCGGTTCTGGTGCTGATGCTGGTGTGCAGGGATGTGGGTGTGGGATAGGGGTCTGTATGGCTGCATTATATGCAGTAAATGATGCAGTCTGTGTCTATGCTGTTATATATGATGTATATCTTCACTGTTGCGTGATCATATAGCTGTATAGTAGCCCGCTGTTATTACAGAGGCCTTTATATTAATGTGTGTATCTGTGTTTCAGGGGCTCGGCAGTGAGGACAGACTGAGATGCAGTGCCTGTAATGCTGAGGTAAGATCTTTAATATCAGCTAATGAACGTCTTTAACCATAACGACACAAATACAAACACAAACACACACACATGAGTGATTTTACATTACAGCAAAGCTGATGTCTGAACGTTTTGGGATTTGCCACAGATACCATAGCAACATCTTCGCAACTTCCTAGCAACTGCTTTGCAAAACATTAGCAACCACCACGGACACCATAGCAACCACCTAGCAACATTTTAGCAACCACCCAGCAACCACTTAGAAACTACATAGCAACCAACACGAATACCATTCGTGCAATCAGCTCTCTCCCCACCGCTCTGATTGGGCCGGTACGTGAGCGGCCATGTTGGTTATGCCATATCAACACCTTAGCAACCATCACCGATACCATAGCAACCATCTAGCAACATGTTAGCACCTTTGCAACATTAGCAACCGCCACCTAGCAAACATTAAGCGACCACCACAGATAACACAGCAACACCTTAGCAACCACCTAACACACCCTATACTGCACAGTTCACACAGCCCACCCCAGACCCTTCACACCAAGCATACCACACCACCCACACTAGCAACTGTCTGTGAATACCTTAGCAACCACCACATAGCAAACCCTATACTGCACACTTCACACAGCCCACCCCAGACCCTTCACACCAAGCATACCACACCACCCACACTAGCAACTGTCTGTGAATACCTTAGCAACCACTTTAGATAGCAACTGCCTAGCAAACACTTAAAAACAACTTAGCAACCACATTTCAGGGTTATCACACTTTTTCAAGCCAACTTAAAGTTCGTTCACAAACTTTCCCATTCTAGTTTTATTTTATACTTATTTATTTATTTTTTTTTTTCTTCATGCAGTTAACAAATCAACTTGATCTCCCTTCTATAGTCCTCATTCGAGTTTATCTTTGTAAATTCTGCCAGTTGATCTGCAGTACAGCGCCAACATGTGTGTGTGTTGATCAGTGAGTGTGTGTGTGTGTGTGTGTGTATGTTGATCAGTGAGTGTGTGTTAGCCGGCCTGTTCAGTTCTCTCCCAGCACACAGTATTTAAGTCATTAATGGAACATGGTGTGCTGGAACCGGCTGAAACCTGAGGAACCAGGCCACTAATAGAACTAATGAGCAATCAGCTCTCTCCCCACCGCTCTGATTGGGCCGGTCCGTGAGCGGCCATGTTGGTTATGCCTTTTATAGGCTTTCTGATTAGCGGCTAATAGTGTGCCAGAACACCCACAGTGGGAAGGGGGGGGGGGGGGGGGGGGGGGATAAGACCGTAATATCTGGCGTGGCGACGAGCGGCGTAATTTCCCCATGCATATTCAGCCGGCGCGCTCAAATTTAGCACGCCTTCCACGCGGTGGTGTCCGGGCGCTAATTCGGCGAGGCCGGAGCTTCCGGCGCTGCAGGAACTCATTTGTGTGAAATGACAAATGTTGATGTGGCGACACACAAGAGGTCAGCGGCTCAGTTCAGAGCATTTGTGTGTGTGTGTGTATGTGTGTGTGGATCTGCCATTCAGCCTTCTACTGACCCATGTGTGTTAGCATTAGCATGTATTCACACTAACATACTGTACACTACATGAACAAGAGTATATTGTAATACCTACAGGGGTTGGACAATGAAACTGAAACACTGGAGCAGCCTGGTGGCCAATCTTCATTAATTGCACATTGCACCAGTAAGAGCAGAGTGTGAAGGTTCAATTAGCAGGGTAAGAGCACAGCTTTGCTCAAAATATTGCAATGCACACAACATTATGGGTGACATACCAGAGTTCAAAAGAGAACAAATTGTTGGTGCACGTCTTGCTGGCGCATCTGTGACCAAGACAGCAAGTCTTTGTGATGTATCAAGAGCCACGGTATCCAGGGTAACGTCAGCATACCACCAAGAAGGATGAACCACATCCAACAGGATTAACTGTGGACGCTGTAAGAGGAAGCTGTCTGAAAGGGATTTTCGGGTGCTAACCCGGATTGTATCCAAAAAAGACATAAATCCACGGCTGCTCAAATCACGGCAGAATTCAATGTGCACCTCAACTCTCCTGTTTCCACCAGAACTGTCCCTCACCTCAATAAATTGTTGTGGTCTAAAACCAGGTGTTTCAGTTTGATTGTCCAACCCCTGTACATTTTTTATTCAGTATGTTATGACTTTATTATGGTTTTACATTACAGTATCTCCGTACACTGACATATTAGCATCTAGAAAACTACATCCAAGTTAAAAAAAACATTTAGGAAACTTAATTTAATCCTAAATTGGTGAGTTATTTTATAAGCAATATCTGGAATTAAACAGACCCACATGATTGAGCACTCAGACGTCACTTTGATTCCTCAATGCCAGTCAATCCTATTTCTGTTCAGGTCATTCTATGGCCAAGCTCTCTGTTGGCAGGGGTACAAGGAGACGCTGAAGCGCAAGGTCAGTTGCATCATGCACTAATTTCCTTATCTGGAGTCTGCGTTTATTAGAACTTCGGATGGGCAGTAGGAAAGAGGTCCGCTTCATTTCATTATGGTCCATATTGGACATCCCATCAATCCCTCAGCCTGCCGGCTCCTCTCTTTATTGAGTGACATGGAGACGGCACTATCATATATATTTATATATCTGTATATATGTGTTTTTTTTTTCTAAGAGGAAGACATGATAGTAATAGTACTGTGCTCTTTAAGTCAATAGCACTTAAAAGGCCATGGCTCTCGCTCATGTCTCTCCTGACTAGACTTCACTATAGATTTTATAATAGATTATCCACCCAATGTAATGATGCTGAGCAGAAGCTGCCAGTTTCCTGTATTGAGGGCTTCATCTGATTATTGATGTCATTACAATCATTCATTTTAGTTGTTTTTGGATTGAAGTTCAACACATTTAATTATATAGTGTTATATATATATATATATATATATATATATATATATATATATATATATATATATATATATATATTGTTCTGTATTTTACTGTATATATATATATATACAATTTTTTATTGCTGTCTTCATTGGGTCTAGTATTATTTATAGTTTTATATTTTTAATACAACAGCTGTGTTTGTAAATCAATGTTTAATGATGTTAAATCTGGAGATCTGCTGGTGAATTTGAAAGAATTCGTGTCCAATCAGGAGATTTCCTGTTTTTAAACTAAGCAAGGCAAGTTAATTGCTATAGAAAGTTACAAGTAAATTTAACTAAATTAATAAAAAGTAATGAAAACTAAAAACAAAACAAATAGAAAACTAATGAACATGAAATTTAAAACAATTAAAATGAATAACAAAAAAATATGAGAAAAAAAGCAATAAAATATTATAAAGGTGGCAAGAGAAAGTTAGAGTTAAGCAGTTAGTGGAGATAAATACATATGTAAATAGATGTGGTGTGAAAACGTCTGGACAATATCGTATATAATATTTAAAAAGCACAATTGAACACTGCATGTTATGCAACAATAAATAATGACAGGAGTTCTATAGACTGTAGTTTTAACTACAGTGACAAAACTCCTCTTCTTTTATTTTAGCCTGTAAATGACACAAACTCTAAAAAAAAATAATCTGTTTAAAACTGATTCATTTAAATCAAATCATTTTTTTTTTGCTGTATATATCACTTTCTACAGATGATGACTGACACAAAGCAACAGCTGGAAGGTTAGCATTCAAATCTCCATCCCTGTTAAAGTAGGAAACGTGGGCAGTCATTAACTGGGAAAAAGATAAAGAGATAGAATTAGTTCTGATCAAATTTATGGAAAACAGAGAATATGATTAGAATACAGTATCAGAGCTCCAGCAGATCTAACTAGAACAGACAAACTAAAAGAAGAGAGCCAGGAGGTAACATAGACACGAGCTCACCCTAAAACACTGGCATTCCTTCACTCCAACCACCCCAAAAAAATAAATAAATAAATAAAAATAAAGGTTATTCTGCTGTTGTTGGAGTAGCTGCCTCTACTGTCCAGGAAATAATTTTTACTTAACTCTAATAGCTCATATACATTGCTATGAGAATGTCAGCCTTCAGGGATGACAAGATAAGCATTAGTGGAATCAGAATGCTGGATCACCGATTCAAATGTATTGGTTGGAGCTCCATCATTCCAATGAACACAGTTCCACTGCTCCACAGCTCAATACTGGGGACTTTATACCCCTCTATAGCATCCATAGCCAACAACCAGCAATAGGCACAAATGTATATCACAATATTTGTCAATGTTCTGATGGTTTATTGGTATATCATGGTGTTTTTATTTGCATGACTGGGCCATTATATAGGTTTGTTTAATATCAATTTACAATATGTTATTCCTGAAGCAAAGGTATTACAGTAATAAAATCATCCACAAATTTAGATCAGTGTGCATTAAAATTCTTTCAATCTACATAATTCATATATTTAAATAGGGCTGTAGTTACTGTTCTTGAAGTTTCAAAGTTTTAGGTAATTCTTATGTGGGGGAAGATAGGAGCTTTTCTCTGAGCTGTGGATCAACTGCATAATTCCATTCATCCCTTTTTACTGAGTGAATAGTGAACAGCTGTTTGATGTTTTTTTGTTTTGTTTTACTTAGATAAAAAACAAACTTATGCAGTGAGGAACAGCAGCAGGAGCTCCTTAGATAAAGTGCTGTTCTCTTGTTTCTCTCCAGGCAGGACAGAGCGAGACGTGCGTCTGACTTCACAGAGCTGAGCTACAGTCTCTCCAGTGCATAAGCTTGTTATGCTAACTGGCTAGCATTAGCTACAGCGAGCTGTATCTGCTTGCTTCTTTGGTGGTGCTGTTCTGTGCAGCGCTCCGCAGTGCCTCTAGTGGAATATGAAAAATGCACTAGTTGCCAATAGGTTTACTGTATGTTTGTTTGCCTTAATTTGCTTTGTTTTAGAGCAAAGAATATTATATTCTATGGGCAGTATTTCTTTCTCCTCAGGCCTTGTGGCCAATCTTCATTAATTGCACATTGCACCTGTAAGAGCAGAAGGTTTATTTAGCAGGGTAAGAGCACAGTTTTGCTCAAAATATTGCAATGCACACAACATTATGGGTGACATACCAGAGTTCAAATAAGGAAAAAATTGTTGGTGCACGTCTTGCTGTCTTTGTGATGTATCAAGAGCCATGGTATCCAGGGTAATGTCAGCATACCACTAAGAAGTACAAACCACATCCAACAGGATTAACTGTGGACGCTGTAAGAGGAAGCTGTCTGAAAGGGATGTTCGGGTGCTAACCCGGATTGAATCCAAAAAACATAAAACCACGGCTGCCCAAATCAAGCAGAATTCAATGTGCACCTCAACTCTCCTGTTTCCACCAGAACTGTCCGTCAGGACAATAAACTATTGTGGTCTAAAACCAGGTGTTTCAGTTTCATTGTCCAACCCCTGTAGATAAGCTACAATACTGCATTCATTAGTAAGAGTGTCCACAAACATTTGGACACATTCTTGAATTTACTGGGAGAGTATGTTTTTAGGTTGAACTTTGTTGGAGTAAATGAGGCGTATAAATACTGGGGTATATTTACTCATGTTTCAGGAACGCTGGAAAAGTAATACCACCAGCATGACTGATCTTAGGATAGACTCATACTCTCTCTCTCTCTTTCCTCTGTCTCTCTCTTTCTCTCTCTCTCCCTTTCCCTTCCCCTCCATCTTTTTTCCCTCCTTTTTTTTCATTTTTGTCTTATTTTGCGCCTCGCAGCACCAAGTGGCCTCCACAAGCCTCCATAATGGCTTGCAGGCTGTCCCACCTGACCAGGGTAATGCAACCCAATACCCTTTAAATGGGAGTCATTTTCAGCTTTTGTTGCTGTGGCGAGCCTCAGGGCAGCGGAGGGAGGCCGGGGACACGGAGTGAGCAAAACAATTTGGAGCGAAGTGCAGCAGCAGTCTTCCCTCCACCTCTCTCGCTCGTTCTCTCGCTCATTCGCTCGTTCGCCCATGAGTGAGTGAGCGAGTGAGTGAGTAAGTGAACGAACGCAGCCCGTCTCTGCACTGCCGGCCTGTGTTAGGCCATTCTGCTCGCATTTAAAATCCTGTTAAACCGCCTCAACACCAAGCTCTGACTACTTCACCCCCTGCTGGGTTCACACACACACACACATAGTCATACACCCACACACTCACACACACACACTTACAGAAACAGAGCTGGCCTAATTTAGGTGGACCCCCTAGGCAAACACCTAAACCCCCACTGTTTTCAGCCTCCATGCACATCATACCTTTCCAAAAAGTACTAATTGACCATAATTTGCCTGTGTTAACTCCTTAAACTCTAACGATCTGTCAGCGAATTTAGGCGTAGGCAAGTACACAAGTTCCACAATAGTTTTATAGTCAATACTGTTCAACAAAAATGCGTTACAATATGTTTAATAATGGTTAAAAACAGAGACTGTAAAAAAAGATGGACGCCGTGTCGCCTTTCCCATTCATTCAATGAAAATAAAGCCAAAACTCTTCCGCCTTGTTGGTGATCCTGAAACCCGAGTCTGCACAGTAGAGACCAGAGGAGGGAGAAAGACTGTGGAGATCAGCCTACTCATTTAAATAAGCCCGCCCCTGAGGGCTGCCTCGCGGTCACATGCTGCAGAGCGGGGAGTGGAGCGGAGCTGATGGTCTGTTATTGGTCCCGCCCATAACCAGCCCTTTTACAATAACCACACCTTTTTGAATAGAGCTGAATAACGTTTTAAAAAACGAATTCTGTGGGGATATTAAAATATAACAATATAAGCAGAGGTTACACTAGCTGTTACATTTAAATAAAGGAGGTAGAATTACAGTATATTAGAAAAAAAAAACGTGATTGAAAGTTGTCTGTTTTGCCATTGAAACCTATGGGAATGGGTGGGGTTACACAGCTTTCTGAAACCGAACAGCAGGGGGCGTCCGACCTGTGGTGGCTTCACTTTTGAGAGACGATGCTCTGTCGAGCTATACACAGTCTATGGTTAAAAATAACATATAATCAACAGATTGTTAGTAAACCGATACAGTGGCTTAAAAAAAAAAACAACGTAAAAATGTATTTTATTGAGATTTGAACTGATAGATCAACACAACGTAGCACATAACTGGAAATAAATAACTGGAATGAAAATGACACATGGTTTTCGAAATTTTAATCAAAAATTACAAATGTATTCAGTCCCTTTTACTCCAAAACTAAATAAACTAAATAAATTAAACATTCTAGGCCAATCAATTGCCTTCAGAAGTCACTTAATTAGTTAATAGAGTCCAGCTGTGTGTAATTTAGTCTGAGTATAAATACACCTGTTCTGGGACTGATTGTGAAAACGTGGACTGTGTGTCTCTCCACTCTTCCTCCAGACTCTGGCCCCTTGATATAAAATTAAAATGCAAAATTTACTGATGATCAGTGATGGTTTGGAGAGACATGTCATCTGCTGGTGTTGATCCACTGTGTTTTATCAAGTAAAAAAAATACAGTGCTGAGTTTTTTTTTTTTTCTAGAAAATCTTACAGCACTTTAAGCTTCCCTTTATGGAGATGTGGATTTCATTTTCCAGCAGGACTTGGCACTCTGCCCACACTGCCAAAAGTACCAATTGGTCTTATATAATATCCAGTAACACTTTACCTGGATGGTCTTTTTGATGGCCTTGTTGATGCTCAACTGACATTCAACTAAAACTGAATTGAATGTCCATTAAATTGAACTTAACCATATGTTGAATGTAGTAAATGAATCAATCAATCATAAAATCAAATCCTACACCTAACCCTTACACTAACCTTAACCTAAGCTTAAAATCTAACCCTAAACCCAATCCTAAAATATTAAGATAAGCGTTTGGGTTAGAGTTGAATGTAGGGTTATATTCAATAGAGAATCATTTACTTTCACCTTTTAGTTCATTTGCATTTAATAGACATGTAGTTGAACCTTAGTTGAGCATCAAAGAGGCCATCAAATGGACCATCCAAGTAAAGAGTTAATATAATATTCTTAATATTCTAATTCAAATTTTCTGAGACATTAATTTCTGGGTTTTTATTGGCTGTAAGCCATAATCATCAACAATGAAGGAAATAAACGCTTAAAGTAGATCACTCTGTGTTTAATTCATCTATATAATATATGAGTTTCATATTTTTAAACTGAATTACTGAAATCATGTAACTTTTCAATGATATTTTAATTTTTTGAGATGCACTATTGTACCGTTCTTACTTTGATACTTTTGGAAATAATCGATTGACATAAGGCAAAATGAATAACAGATGTAGAAAGAGATTGACACAGAAACTAAAGTAGCTCAATTCATGCATTAAATCATTAAAACAGGTTTCCACAAGCATATATAGTTATAGTTAACCGTATAGTGTATGTGCTGTATAGTGTGTTGTAGTTCACTAGGACGGTCAGTGTGTGAAAGTCATCTGATTGGAGGGCTGACGTCGTAGTAGAGCAGCAGCTGGAGCCTCATCCCGCTGATGATGTTTCGGTAGCCTCGGCGCTCGCTCGGATCAGCTAATGCATCAGCGTAATAACCTTTTAATGTCTGCGTTATGGCGCCCATTTAATATTTGCTCTCAGAACGATGCTCCGGCAGATCAGCGGCGACTGCCATGATGATAATGATAATCATACAGTCCTAAACTGTACTGCAATACATTACTCTGCTCACCGGTGGTTAAAATTAAGAGCCTTTAGCCATTATGGTTTCTGGAGGAAGGAGGAGGAGGAGGAGGGCGGGGGGAGAGAGGAGGCGGCGGCGAAAGAAAAAAAAACATAATAAATAAATAATAAAAGGCTCCCTGCAATTCTGCTAATGCAATTTCTCCATTCCAAGCATTTGCCATTTAATTTCACTTCATTTTGTTGATACGGCTTTTTTTTCTTTCCTTGTTGTTCTTTTCTTTTCTTTTTTTTTTTTTCTTTTTGCTTCCCCTCCCCCGGTCTTAGCAAGTGGGTTTTTAAAACGTGGTCCATTTGCATGAGTTATGCTAATTTGTTAGGGCAATGAATGCATTAATTTCATTAGCAAATGGCCTCAAAGCAATAATTACCAGAGTAGGTGTGTCACAAGCAATCATGTTAAAATTTGCCAGTTAATTATTAAGATTTTGTTCGGAGGGACCTAGATTTGACATGAGTAGCCGAGGGAGGGAGAAAGAGAGAGAGAGAGAGAGAGAGAGAGAGAGAGAGACAGAGAGAGAAAGAGAGAGAGAGAGAAAGACAAAGAGAGAGAGAAAGAGCAAGTGTATTATGTTATGCTAGGCTAGTCAGGGACTAAGATAATACAGTACTTTTCAGTGGCCGGAGCAAGGTGCTCGTTGTTGTGGTGTTATGGTTGGGGGTTTGGTAGCAGCAGTGAGCGGTATGAAGGTGAGGGTGCGACTGGTGTTGGAGACAAATGACCACAAATAGTACTGGACTCACTACTGTACTCACTACTGCTCTAAATCCAGAGGGGTGTAATTAGAAGCGAAGGCCAGGCTGGGGCTGGTGGAATGGCCTCTTCTCCAATTGATTGTCCACTGAAGGCAGTGAAGGTGTTGAAGACAACAAGTCATTGTCTCATTGAGTTTCGCTCTAACCAGCAGTCCACAGAACGTATGTTAGGTGTTTCTGGTTAAAGTTACTGTTCTCTTTGAGTACAGAGGCCTCGTGGTGAGCGATTCAACCCTGTCTTTGCTGTGGAGCAACACACTGTACAACAACTGCTGGTGTGATGATCTGGGGAGCATCACATACCACAGTTGGTCCTAGAAGTGATAGAAGAGACACTAACAGCGGTGGTATGCACAAAAAAAAAAAAAACTTTCTGCATTTGCTTTTTTTAAGTAAAACTAATTTTAGATAAATGTAAGTAACTTCAACTCGGTTTCAAGACTTAAATTTTACATAGAGTAAATAAGTGAACTCAACTTCAGTCAATCCTTTCTTTTAGTGAACTTTACTTAATTTCTGCATACAATATTACCTAATTACAATTACTAAAATACAAAAAAAAAGAATGTATTACATGCCATCCATGAGTTGAGACAGTGAGACTTTTTTTTTTTACAAAATAAATATTAAATCTGTTAATATTTAAATGCGTGTTTTAACTAGAAATATTTAAATTTCAGGAATTATAATATATTATGTATCATAAATTATTTGAGTAATACTGTGTAAATTAAGTCATTGTAATTATGTGATATTTTATGCAGAAATTAAGTAAAGTTTACTAAAAGAAAAGATTGATTCAGTAAAAATAAATTAAGTAAAGTTTACTAAAAGAAAGGATCGACTGAAGTTGAGTTCACTTATTTACTCTGTGTAACATTTAAGTCTTGAAACTGAGTTGAAGTTACTTAAATTTATCTGAAATTAAATTGACTTCAAAAAAGCAAATGCAGAATTTGTGAAACTTTTTTAAAGTAAATTTTACTCAGAATTTTTTAGTGCATTGCTGCTTTCTGTTAAAAAAAAATAAATAAATAAAGGAGACTGCTGCTTTAACTAGAAAAGAAAATTTCCTGAAAGGAAAAAGAAACATGGTTGCAAAGCTAAAGCAGTTTTCTCTTATGTCTCTCAGGTCTCTTATGTGGATGCTATTTGTGTTGCTAAGTGGTTGCTAGATGGTTTCTATGGTATCCCAGGTGGTTTATAAGGTGTTTTTAAGTGGATTGTTGTGCAACTGAAGTGGACTCCAGTGGTTAGGGTTTTGGTACTAGTTGCTATGTACTGTATGTTACTCGATGTGGCTTCCATGGTGTTCCATCCATGGTTGTTATCTGGCTGCTATGGTGTTGCTAGGTGGTTGCTGCTGCATCCAGTTGTTGCATTACAAGTTGGGTTTTACTAGTGCATTTGTATCATGGCTACGTTTGAAGTGCGGCATCATTTTGAACTCCATTCTGTTGGTACACAGAAACACATCTAATCAAAAAGACAGAACGATCTGGGGTTTGAACTAGCGCTTCTGTTTTATTAAAGACTCTCGCTTTAAGGGGTTAACCAAACCTGCTCAGAGCCGTGTTAATGCTGTTTAAAGCTACTTACCCGCAGGGGAATAAAACAGGCACCTGAGTCGAAGCTGCCGTTCTCTTTCCTTTGGAAGTTTCTTCAAAAGGAAATCTGGGCTAATAGTGCACACGGGACGTGATTTAGCAGAGCGATGATCTGAACTGCACTTCTGTGATGAAGTTTCTTTTGTGACTTTGATACTTAAAGTCACCTACCACGCTCACCGCCAGAACGCTAGCACGTCCTTCTCATCCCGGCCGCTCTCGCTTTGAAGAAGAGGTTGGCACCCGGCTCATTTCTTCCCACTCGAGCCATAAATCTCCAACACGTCCTCTTTTAGAGTCGTCTCCCGGTGCCTTAATCCACTGACATCGACTCGAACCCTGGCCCGCCCCTCCTGTCTCTCAAGTGCCTCCTTAAAGGTGAAGCAGCCCCGATCTTCTGCCGGCACTTTTGGGAATAAAGCGCGTTAATCGCGCCGTGATTCCGAGTGAAAGGTGGCTTATTTGGTGATGCGCTTCAGCGGAACAGCTGCCACGGCTTCTGTGTTAAACTCCAAATCCTGTCTGTCTGATTTCTCTGTCTGTCTGTCTCTCTGTACGGCCTGTCTCACCTCGTGTGTTCCTCAGACATGCCTTGACAGATAGAAGTGATGACAGTATATGACATATGAAAGGGTTCTTCCTGCTGTGGACCGGGGCTGGAGGCATCAGTTCTCTGTTAAATATTTTTGACTGTGCTTTCAATTTTATATATTTTCATTTTTAGCTGCATAATCAAAATTACATTTCATTTTCCAATGTTTTATGTATTTTATGTTGTTTTCTTGGTTAAGTAAAGCTCAGACTTTTTTTTAATAATCTGTATAAAATACATATGGAATTCAAATTTAGTTAAAAAACAAATATTTGTATTATTAGGTATAAGAATACACTGGGTCACTGGATCATATTTAATTAAATTCACATTTGATTCATATGAATTATAGTATTTTAGATGGGTTTTAGGTAGGTTAAGATAAACAAGCTATGAACATATCGTCGCTGTACAATGAAAAACACTTATCTCCATATTTGTCGATTTTTAGTTTACTACATAATTTGAAAAAACAAACTGTCTCTTACACTGTGTAAAAATTTCTTGATGAACGGACCAATAGAAACGCTTCAAAATGACCTGAAATAAACTTGTTTTTACATTGACTTCCATTGAAAGCTTACAAGGTTTTTTCTCTCTCCTGTAAAGTTGCTGTTTTGGAGATAAGTGTTTTTCATTGGACAGCGACGATATACATATTAACAGTGAATATTAAATATTTTCACAAATACATGATCTTTTCATGATATTTTGTCTGCTTATTCCAAATCCTAGTTGGGACACTGTTTACAATTTAAATAAAAGAAAATTTAAATCACAATGCAATTATTTGCAAATCTCATAACTCATATTTATTCACATTAGAAAATATATTAAATATTTAAGGCAAGACATTTTAACACTATTATTACCAGGCTCAATTTATTTGAGTTCAGACAAATAGTGGGTTTACAGAGCAGACAGACTAAATGGATGGTATAGGATGCTAGGGATCTTCTGGCCCTCGGGTGGCACTGCAGTAAAAGAAGCATGCTGTTCATTTCTGTTGTAAGTTACCCAAAATAACAAAATTCTAACAACTCAACATATATTAAAAAGCAACATATATTATATATTATTATATATTATACAGTGTGAACATTTCCCACGGCAATTGATTTGTCATCTCAAGTTATGTGACTGCAGTTCAGAGAGGTGTTTTATCTGTATCTTTCAGCTCTAAGCCAGAGCTGTCCATGTACAAATACTGTAGTTGCTTTTAATAAAAGAAATAAAGATAATAATGCTATATTCTTTCTTTATAAAGGTGTAGTTATCCATGGCATTGAACCTGTTGGTTTACTTAACTCGCTCTGGCACTCGCAGGCAGCCTCGCATTGGCATGGACCGAGTCCAGCTTGAATAAGCCACAAGGTCAGTGATGGAATAACAACTCGGCGAGGCAGCTGGTCTGAATGAATAAGTTCAGATAGTAGCTTTAATTTCCATCAATAGCCCATCCAGACTCGGGCCGCTCTTCCAGCCGTGGTGTTTGGCTAAAGCTAATTTAACTCAGATTCTTTAACCCCTCTGCCCTCCCCCGTCTCGCCCCTCCCGCCCCCCCCCCCCTTCATCTGGCCGCGGCCCCCCACCCCGGGCTCAGCTCATTTAAGTGGGAGCATGGGAAGGTCCTGGGGCGGACTCAATCACACGTAGCCTTAATTGGCTCTCAGGCATTCAAATTGAAACCGATGGAGGATTAATAACAGCCACAACTGGTTTGCTTTACTTGTTTGTAGCTGTGGAAACGGAGGGAGGAATTGGTGGGAGTTGCCAGGCTGGGGCACTTTTTAATTGCAGACAGAATAGTGGAGTTAGCAGGGTGCTAATAAACACACACACACACACACACACACTCACACACTTAATGTCTATGTGGGTACACTCACTATTTATACACTTATTATGAAATAAAACAGTTGCACCCAGAAGGAAGAAGTGTGGAATTGTAGTGGTATTTGGAGAAAATAAAAAGAAAAAAAGTTTTTTTTTTTTTTTAAACAATACATGATTATAATTTTAGACTGATATTCGACAATATTTTTTTGAGCTACACACACAGAAGTGCTATACTAATTTGGATTAATTGGTCAACCCCACCAAGACATAAACAGGTCTGAAGATCACTGAAGATGACACCACAGTAATGTGTTCTTTTGTCTCAGCAGAGAAAACCAATGGACACCAATGGCAACCAATGAACAATGGTTTATTATCATGTACCACACATTCAAAAGTCAAAATTCAACAGTACCATGCTCTCTAAAGAGCTTGTGTAGAAGGCACAGATGTTGTGCCATGACCAGTCAAATGACCAGAACTAGAAGGGTTGTAAAATGAAACTGAAACACCTGTGATTTTAGTATGGAACATTGCACATTGCACCAGTAAGAGCAGAGTGTGAAGGTTCAATTAGCAGGGTAAGAGCACAGTTTTGCTCAAAATATTGCAATGCACACAACATTATGTGTGACATACCAGAGTTCAAAAGAGGACAAATTGTTGTTGCACGTCTTGCTGTTGCATCTGTGACCAAGACAGCAAGCCTTTATGGTGTATCAAGAGCCACGGTATCCAGGGTAATGTCAGCATATCACCAAGAAGGACGAACCACATCCAACAGGATTAACTGTGGATGCTGTAGAAGGAAGCTGTCTGAAAGGGATGTTCGGGTGCTAACCCAGATTGTATCCAAAAAACATAAAACCACGGCTGCTCAAATCACGGCAGAATTCAATGTGCACCTCAACTCTTCTGTTTCCACCAGAACTGTCCGTCGAGACAATAAATTATTGTGGTCTAAAACCAGGTGTTTCAGTTTCATTGTCTAACTCCTGTATTCCTCAAACTCAAAGCCTGGATGTGCAAATGAACAATATGAACATATGTCTGGAAGGCCCTTTAGTATTGAGCTGTGGAGCAGTTCTCTGGAATGGTGAAGCTCCATCCAATACTTGTACATACATGTATAGAATAAACTGGGGAGGTGGGGATGAGGTGAGGTATCATCATTCAACATCCTGACCCCCTAACACTTATCTGGTTCCTAAATGCAAACAAATCCTCTCATCAATGCTTTAAAATACTTGTTCTCTGGACAGTGACAGTGACAGTTGCTCTAACAAAGGCAAGATAAACTCTTTTTTATACCTTGTTTTGGAATAACATCCAATACTTCTGTCTATGTAGTGTATTTATGCATGAAAGCATGCTTTAAAGATAGCATGGTAACATAACCAAACCATCACTGATTGTGGAAACTTTACACTAGACTTCAAGCAGTTTGGACTGTGTGTCTCTCCACTCTTCCTCCAGACTCTGGATCTTAATTTTGCAGGTGAAATGCAAAATTTACTGATGATCAGTGATTGTTTGTAGAGACATGTCATCTGCTGGTGTTGATCCACTGTGTTTTGTTTTCCCTGGAAATCTTACAGCACTTCATGCTTCCCTCTGCTGACAACATTTATGGAGATGCAGATTTCATTTTTCAGCAGGACGTGGCACACTGCCCACACTGCCAAAAGTACCAATTGGTCTTATGTAATATTCAAATTTTCTGAGACACTGATTTTTGGGTTTTCATTGGCTATAAACCATAATCATCAATAATAAAATAAATAAATGCTTAAAATAGATCACTCTGTGTTTAATACATCTATATAATATATGAGTTTCACATTTTGAACTGAATTACTGCAATAAAGTAACTTTTCAACCATATATATATATATAATTTTTTTGGGGGGGGATGCACCTGTATATGTGATTATATGTGTGCATTTGTGAGTGTGTGTGTGTCTGTTTATATGCATGGGTGTGCATGTGCTGCCATGTAGTCCATTCCCCCTGTCAACACCCTGTGTGACTACACGATCTCCCTCATGAACTCACAGTGAAAGTGCACACGCGCGCACACACACACACACACACACACACACACACACACACATTGACTTACACATACACACACACAAAGAGCCAGGTGTTCATTAGAGGAAGCCTTTCCTCAGATTTAAGACATGTACACCCCCCCCCCCCACACACACACACACTCATACTGACAAAGAGCCAGGTGTTCAGCAGTTGATGCTTCTCCTCAGCCTTAACACACACACACACGCACACACACATGCAGTGCAGGCATGTCTGCACACCCCAGCGTTGCGAGTGTACGTTGGGAACCTGTGGAGTCTGGTCAGGCTGTACTAGAGTGTGTGTTTTGACAGTGCTGATGAAAGGACAGTGCGGGTGCGGTGCTGAGAGAGAGACAGGTCACTACCACTGAATGCTGGTACTGACCCAGTGACCTGCACGCCAACAGGGGGTGGAACTCACAGGAAGCTCATGTGAGATTCTCAGCAGGAATTTAAGCCTTATTTTATACATACACATTTTATGCACAGGTACAGTATACAGTTTTTTAAGGGAAACTGCAGGGGTTGGACAATGAAACTAAAAACACCTGGTTTTAGACCACAATAATTTATTGTCCTGACGGAGTTGAGGTGCACATTGAATTCTGCCTTGATTTGATCAGCCGTGGTTTTATGTTTTTTTGGATACAATCCGGGTTAGCACCCGAACATCCCTTTCAGACAGCTACCTCTTACAGCGTCCACAGTTAATCCTGTTGGATGTGGTTCGTACTTCTTGATGGTATGCTAGCCTTACCCTGGATACCGTGGCTCTTGATGCATCACAAAGACTTGCTGTCTTGGTCACAGATGCGCCAGCAAGACGTGCACCAACAATTTGTCCTCTTTTGAACTCTGGTATGTCACCCATAATGTTGTGTGCATTGCAATATTTAGAGCAGAACTGTGCTCTTACCCTGCTAATTGAACCTTCACACTCTGCTCTTACTGGTGCAATGTGCAATTAATGAAGATTGTCCACCAGGCTGCTCCAATTTAGCCATGAATCCTCCCACACTAAAATGACAGGTGTCAGTTTTATTGTCCAACCCCTGTATGTGTTTATTGGGGAAAACTAGACTGTAACTGAAAGGAGGCTCTAGTTTAGACCTTGTTGGAACCTCAAGCTTGGATACAACATGAGATTGAGATGCTTGGGAGTAAATGTGATACAGGTTCTCTATCAGGTTCTCCATGCTGCATGCCTCCCAAACAGTTTTTTTGGGAGACCTCGTAACCCCAAGGTGCTCCCATTTAATTCAATTTTTTTAAAGTGGGCTTTGGATAACTTTTTACCATCTTCCCATCTTTCTCTTATCATCCTTCTCACTGCTTGTTTGTCACTGTTCCAGATGTTTTATACTTTTTGACGATTGATCTGACTTTAGATAAGGGCATCTGCAGGAGAAAAGCTATTTTCTTGTAGCCATTGCCTGATTTATGAAGGTCGACAAACATCTGCCTTACTTAAATAGTGCATTCTCTTGTTTTCCCCATGTTTAAGAGTGAGTAAAAATAAATAGGCCTCTGTGTAACGCCATGTTTATACCCCAGGGAAACAGGAAGTGATGAATTACTTATTAAAGGGTCCTAGATACTTTGATTCACTTTATAAACTACAGTAGAAATGACATATAATTGGTTCAAATAAATGTTAAGGGGGCCAATAATTGTGGAACAGGTTGTTTTATAAAAAATAATTATTTCTTAGTCAGGATTTATTTATATATTTTTTTATTCACTTGAGTTTTTATTTTCTATTTTTTTCAGAGTGAGATTATGCTTGAGCAATTAAAATAATATGTATTTTTTTTTTAATTAACACATTTTAACTAGGGATGCCAATAATTATGAAGAATGCTGTATTAATGCCATATATTATTATATATATATTTTTTTTTGTGTAAACGTCGTGAGCTAATCTGAAGCCCGTATCTGTCTAATGCCTTCATCTTCTCCTGTGTGACGCTGCGTTCACTGCACTCGGCCCTAACCACACCTGACACATCAGAGGCAGCCACCCGCAGGACGTTTGTGTTTCCTGATGAGCGCGAGTGTGTGTGTGAGTGCTTGGCCAGTCAGCCCCTGTCACGGCGGTGATGTCTGAGCAGACGTGGCCCTCTCAGCTCTCATATGCTGAGGTCACTGAGCATTAATGCTAACCAGCCCAGGCTAACGTACGGCCTGATACTGCCTGTCCTACAGAAACGTCCCACACATCTCAACTGACCTTATTTATAATACAGCTGGAAGGCAGAACACGTCTATCTATCATCTACACTACATGTCCAAATTTTTGTGGGCACCCTCTTCTAATGGATGCACAAATCCAGCTTCTTTAAATTTCACCCATTGCTGAGTTACAGCAGTGTGCAAATCCACACACACAGCTTGTCTAGTCCTTGTATACCGTCAATAAAATTGAACTCTAAACAAAGCAGCATAAATTCATTATAATACCCTTAATATCAGAAAACAATTAATGTGCAGCTATCCAAATACTTTTGGAGTCCATTCATATCTATTCATCCATCCATTTGGTATAATGTCATGTGTTTTACAAGGTTCAGAATTCAAAAAAGAAACAATGAGTGAGGCTTCTCAATATCCCCCTATTGGGATGCTTTTGCCCAGTTTAAAATGCCAAATTTGGGAGGGAAAAAGGAATTAGCAGGTGTTCATATACTTTTGTCTAAAGCCAGTTTTCAGTCCATCCATGCATCCAGGATAATGGCATGTATTTGGACAGTTTAGAAACCAAATGCTTGGATGAAGCAAATTTATGAGCAGGTGCCCCAATACTTTTGTCCAAATACAACTTTTCATCCATCCATCCATCCATGAATCCAGAATAATGGCATGTTGTTAAACAGTTTAGAGATCAAACTCTTAAATAAAGCAATGTATGAGCAGGTGTCCCAATACTTTTGTCCAAAGACAAGTTTCTATCTATCTATATATCTATCCATCCATCCATCTGTTCAACCATCCATCTAGGATGATCACATGTATTTGGACAGTTTAGAGTCCAAACGCTTGGATTAAGCACTTTATGAGCAGGTGTCCCAATACCTTTCTCCAAAGACAACTTTCCATCCATCCATCCATCCATCCATCTATATATTCACCCATCCATCCATCCATGAATCCATTTGGGATAATGGCATGTATTTGCACAATGTAGTGTGCAAACTCTTTGATGAAGCAATAAATGAGCAGGTGTTCCAGTACTTTTGTCCAAAGACAACTTTTCATCCATTCATCCATCCGTCCTTTCGTCCGTCCATCCATCCATTAATCCAGCCATGCATCCATGCATTCAGTACTGGCATGTATTTGCACAATGTAGAGTCCAAACTCTTGGATAAAGCAATGAATGAGAATGAGTCCAAATACTTTCTATATATACATCCATCCATCCATAATAATGGCATGCATTTAGATAGTTTAGAGTGCAAACTTTTGCATAAAGCAATGAATGATCAAGAGTCCCAATACATTTGTCCAAAGACAACTTTTCATCCATTCATGCATGCATGCATCCATCCATCCATCCGTCCATCCATCCATCCATCCATCCATCCATCCATCCATCCATCCATCCATCCATCCATCCATCCATCCATCCATCCAATGTAATGGCATGTATTGGCTCAGTTTAAAGTCCAAACTCTTACATGAAGCAATGAATAAGGAAGTGTCCCAATATATTTGTCAACATGTTAACTTTCCATCCATCCAACTGTCCATCCAATGAAAAGTTGGCTTTGGATAAAGCGAGCTGAACTGTACTGTAATTAAACTGTAACCTGGCTTAACGCATGCTGTACTCACAGTCTTGTAACTTTTACACAAACTACAGCCTAAATATTCACAAAAACCTCACTGCCATAAGAATAAGAACAGATACAGCTTAATTGCACAGTCTGTGCTGCTGTTACATGCTATGAATGACCTGTTAATTTCATAGAAAAGGCAATCTAATCCGTTCATATATTGTCCTGTGGGCTGAGATAAGACTGGTTAAACTGGTGAGTAAATCTATCCGGAGAGGCCCCGGCCTGTGCGTGGCCCCGGGCTCGCTGTGCCTGCGGGACCACGCTGCTGAGGTGGTGTCAGGAGTAGGGAGTAGGGGGTAGTGACTGGGTCAGGCTGCCTGGGTCTGGTGGCTCTTTTTCAGGCTTGTCAATCAGAGTCATGGCTAATTATGAGCTGTGATGAGCTGGATGAAGAGCACAGTTTACCTATCCATGCTCCGCCCACAAATGCCCTCCTTTATAGACGCTCTTTATTATGGATAAATCCTATTCAGCCTAATGTATGGATGCAATGCAGTGAACATCTCACATCTCTGCTTGTTTATATTTAGAGTCTTTTTTGGGCTTCAAGCAATGTTGTGTTATGACTGCACACAACAAAATATACACACAAACGCACACACAACAAAGACAAACATGGGTACCACTTTAAAATAAGACTAGTTTATTAATGGTTACTAATTAGGTTGTAAATGCCTTATAAATTATTAATAATCAGTTATAACACATACATAGAAAGGGCAACAATATAGACGACTGTGGGTTCACTATTTAACAAACAACAGGTCGTTGTTGCTCTTTCTACGTATGTGTTATAACTGATTATTAATTATTTTTAAGGCATTTACAACCTAATTAGTAACTATTAATAAACTCATTGTAAACCATTTATGAACCCTTTATAAAGGTAGTCTTATTTTAAAGTGGTACCCAAATATGTCTGGTTTTCGGTTTAAAATTATACTTAAGATGGATGTTTCCACTGTAAATATTTAGACTGACACACAAAAAAAGCCATTTTTGCATTGTGACATCACAACATGACATTTATTGTATTGTGATGTCATATGGATTTTTTTTTTACATTGGAGCATCACAATGTGAAATTCTTGAAATTGTGTAGTGTAAAATTTTTGTTTTATGACACAATGCAATGTTTTTGCATCATGCTGTCGCAGTGTGCACATTTTTTCATTGTGATGTCGCAATGTTATATTCCTGCATTATTCTGTCGCAATGTGGCATTTTTAAACTGAGATGTCAATGTATGTTTTTTTTTTTGCAATGTGACATCACAATGTGACTTACTTTTTTGCATTGTGACATCACAGTGTAACTTTATTATTTCACATTATTATGTTACAGTGCTTTTATTCTAACATCTTTAATAGACAATTTTCCAGTGTATGTGTCTAGTAATTAGATTTAGAGAACTTCCATATATTTATGGAAAACTTTAAGTAACACCCAACTTAAGGCTTAACTTAAGAATATGAGCCCTATCGTACACCCTGTGCAAGTTGCATTGCAATGCATAGGAGTTTAGATGGGTGTCGTGGTCTGGAAGTTATGTGTGTGTTTAAGTACATTTCTTTAGTGTTTCTATTTTGGTGGTAGAAAACACAGGTGCTCCAGTGACTGATTAAAACCTACACAACAGTCAATCATCAGAGTCCATTCCTATAGGTGCACCCAACACCCCGACTTTTAGCTCAACAGTAAACAGAATAAAGAATAAAATAACATTTCTGTTCCCCTAAATGAGCTGCTGGTGTATCTTCACAGCGTGAAGCACGCAGGTCAGAATCCAAAGCTCCACACTGTTAAGATACGAATGTGCCAAAGTCAGAGCTCACCTGACTCTTAAAGGGAATGGGAAGTCAAACGCTGATTGGTTTATTTCATGTTATGCCAAAAACACAAACATAATTAATTAAGAGAATTAATACATGCCTGTTTTTTTTGCATGTTTTAAGGCACACTGACACTGTTTAAATCCAGCTATATGATTCACAATTGACCGGTGCGTTATAGATCGCTAAAATAGGGCCACAGGTGTGTGTATTAGTCGCTTTCTTCTAACAAAAAAAAAAGTTTGCAGAAAGTTTGCATATATATTTTCAGAAAAAAAACTTGTTCTTTAATAAAATAGTAACAAACAACAATAAAAAATCAATTGCAAAAATGCAAGATTTTTGTGTTGAGTTTGCTGGTCATTGGAGGTCAATTAGGGAATCGTGCGGGATTGCGCGTGTGTGTGTGTTATGCTGCAGATAAAGAGGAGTTTATATCATAGATTGTGTATAGCTGGACAGAGCTTCATCTCTCAAAAGTGCGCCCCCTGCTATTCGGTTGCAGAAAGCTGTGAAACCCCGCCCATCCCCATAGGTTTCAATCACGTTTTTTTTTCCAGTATACTGTAATTCTATCTCCATTATTTAAATACAAAAGCTAGTCTAACCTCTGCTTATGTTGTTAAATTTTTATATCTCCACAGAATATGTTTTTTAAAAACGTTAGTCAGCTCTATTCAAAAAGGTGTGGTTATTGTAAAAGGGCTGGGTTACTCCTAGCCGGGGTGGGACCAATGACTGTATGGGTGGTACCATAGACTGTGTGACCTCTGTGGAGGCAGCCCTCAGGGGCGGGGTTATTTAAATGAGTAGGCTGTCTCTCCACAGTCTTTCTCCCTCCTTTCTCCTGGTCTCTACTGCACAGACTCGGGTTTCAGAATCGCCAACATGGTGGAAGATTTTGTCTTCATTTTCACTGAACGAATGGGAACGTTCTGATTTATATGATAAACTACACAAAATACCTGCAGATAAACTACTGCCACCAAAGCAGCACCGGGCCTTGTGATGAACACCACTTACAGTCTTATGAATAATTCCTGATTCTGAGCGATCTGGTCTTAATGTTGCAGTAAATCCACTTTAAACAGCTCCATTCATTCCTTCATTCTTTACAGTTTCTCTCAATGGGTTAAGATGCTTCAGCCACGCTGATCCCAGAACAGGTCTGAACGCGGACGTGCCGCTACCGGCCGGCGTTGCGGTCTGACCTGCCGCGCGGCGTGGCTCGCGTTACTGAGATGGAAACGCCGTCGTCATCTTGTTAGTATTCTGATGTAAGCCTGAGGCGCGGTGTCAGAAGCTCTCAGAATTTACAGCTCAATTTGGACGCCACAGATACAGCTGAGTATGGCTGTGGGCTGTCTTATAATGAAAATACCAATCCACATTAGCTCCACTCGCCACAAGCTAAATGTTAATACCAGCCAGGGAAAAAAAAAAATAAATAAATAACACAACCACAAAAAACAAAAACAAAAAGCAAATAAAAGAAAAACAACAAAAAAAGCTGCTTAGGAAGAAAACACAGAGAAAAAAAATAACGATAACGATAATTCTCAGCACTGGTGTATTTGTTATACAGTATATTAATTATTTAATTATAGAGGCAGTATCAGAAACGTTGGAGACTGATTAGACCCTATGATTTCCATAATGTGGAAAAAATGGACAAAAAAAAATAATTTTAGGAGAAGAGCGATTTTTTAGATGCAAAAAAATAATTATTCTTTATGCCTTTGTGTATGTATGGCCTAACTAGTATACTGTACATCACACAGATAAAACACAATACAGAGTTTGGGGCAGCTTTGCTGGGAAGCATGAAGCTGAAGCCTCCCTGCGAGAAGAGATGGGGAGAAGGGGGGGGGGGGGGTGGGGGGCGGGGGGATGGTGGGTGTGTGAAGTTGTTCAACATGCAGGTAGAGAGGAAGTGTATGTAATTATCAATAGAGTTTACGAAATACACAGAGTGGTGAAAAGTCATAATATACATTACATCCTGTTATATATACATTACATTACAACTGACCATTAAAGTCTGCACTTTAATGGTCAGTTGTAATGTAATGTATATATATTGAGCCACTCGTATACAGCATAGATCACTAATAGAAACTTAAAGCCCGTGTAAAAATGTCACTAATAAGAAACAAAGCTCTACCATATTTGTTTTACTATAAGCTTTACTCTTAAATATAAATTGCTCTTAAATATCTCATGTGTCTCACATTTTTTTTTGAAAGAAAAAACACTACTTAAATCCAAAAATTCTAGAAACATTTTAAATTTAGTTATATTTTAGCAAATATCAAATGTTATTCCAATAAATACAGTGCATTTTTTGGCTACTGTACAATACAAAAAAATACATAAAAAAATATCAAAATAAAAGTCACTAATACAAATGAACAAATAGACAGTGTAAAAATAAAAGTTAGCGATAAAAATAAAAAGGATAATAAAGATAAAAGTCAATAATACTAATGAACACAGTTTGAGTCTGAATAAAATTCACTCATACAAACAAACAAACAAACAAACAAACAAACAACTGACCAAACAGACAACATCTAAATAATGTTGTGCTGGAGTGCTCAGCAGGAGGTTGTACATTGTATATTTGGTTAACTAGAAAAAAACACTTTTTGTAATGCAGAAGGGTGAAAAGTCATAATATACATTACATCTTCATCTGACCTTCAAAGTGCAGTTTGGATAAACTCGAATACAGAACAGGTTACTAATAAATAAAATAAAATAAAAAAACAGTAAAAGTCACCAATACAAAACAAAGCACAAATATTTTTTTTTACTATAACCTGCTACTATAATCTCTTGTGTCTCCTATCTTTTTTTTTTGTCGCTGACAAACAATAAATGAAAAAAGGGGCAAAATTAAATTCACTGATACAAACATTTAGACAATCAAACAGACTGTAAGAAAGTAAAAGTTACTAATAGAAACAACCAGACCAGAATAGAAATGTATTACATTCAACTCTCTTTCTTTTTTATTTTTTATCAGAAAAATCACCAAATGTGAAAATTCTGGGGAAAAAAAATCTTAAAATAATAATTTGGAATTAGAGGGAAAAATATTTTGGAGTTTATAGGGCTTTTACAGTTTTTCCCAAATGTTTAAACTCATTTCTAGAAACTTGGTTCAGTTTCTGAAAACTCCAAACACAAACTGATTCCTTCCACCAAAAAAGCACACAGATATGTATATACTTATCTCCTGCAGAGCATCAAATAAACGCTGACGAGATATATTCAGAGTACTGTTATCAGAAGTATTTGGTTCTGTTTTTGACTTCATGAGGCCAGTGTACAAATTCAAATGCAGACATGTCCATAGAAATATGTTGGTTTTCTGTCCTTTATATTTATTTGGTGTGGTGTAGGACCCCTACACCCCTGTATATGAGATACAAGTGTGAGCAATTTTACTGTATGTAGTTTGTTGCAAAAATTAAATTTTTACTTATGTAAGTACAATGAGAAACGTGACGAGGAAAATCAGTTCATATACAAAGAGGTAAGAAAAATGTATTTATTATTTATGTCAGTAGGTCAGTAATGTTTGACATGAAGGTCAGTAATTCTTAGGTGACCAAAGTGTACTAAATTATGCAATTTGTGTTAAGCGATTTGCAAAGCTGTGATTCAGAATACAATTTGAGTGAAAACATATGAAATTGTGCTTAGAGTTTAGCAGTTTGGAGTCACAATGTTGACACATGAGCTTCATGTTTTTGGGTATGTGTGCATAGTTCCACATTTTGTGTGCATACAATGTGGAAAAACTGTAACTGAGCAGTTTATGCCACTAAAACATTATCCTACATACTACAGGACGTTGAATAGCTCAATGCTGTGTACATGTGTACAGGCTTGATGAGTATCCATAGGCCTGCAGTTTATCTATTATTTTATATCATATTGTGACATATCACGATAAAAACCTGAATTATTATATGAGTGTAGGGAGTCTATCTGCAACATTTAGATCCTATTCCACAGGAAACATGAGAAACACGAGACAGGAGTCCTGGCGTGCAGATCTTCACTCAGGGAGAGGTTTTGGACGCTGCTATGCCTCCATGTGGTGCTGCTCCCCTTTGCCCTCTGGCTCCCAGTAAATTACAGGCTTTCTGTTCTTCACTCTTCTCCACCGGCTGCAGCGTCACGCTCATTCCAGGAGGATATTACCACGACTCGTACTAATAACACAGGGAAATGAGTGCACGACTGTCTGAACACAGCTATATCCTCACACTCCATGTGAATCCTTAACCCCTCCTCCACACACACACATATATATACACACACACACACACACACATGCGACTCTAAACCTGCCTCTGATTGAATACCACAAACAGATTTGCATAAGCTTTGAATTGGGAGTCCTGCTCAGACTCAGAGAATTGAACCCCCAGTCCACTGAACCCTCTCTCTCTTTCTCTGAGTTGATTGTGGTGTGTGTGTGTGTGTGTGTGTGTGTGAGCAGCAGTGTTGTTGATTGTGTGTATGATTAAGTCATAGTTTGGTAAGGCTAGTGTTTCATGGCCTTAAGGCAGAACTCTGAGAGTGGAGAGGAAACTCTGAGCCCAGCAGAAGAACACCGTTCTCACAGTCTAGTGAATAAGTGATTATGGTGTGGTGTTTGTTCACATGCAAATAGAGGCTTTTAAAAGCCTTTATTATATCAATTACCGTCAAATTAATCACAACAATATTCTGTGATTAATTATAGCTACTTTCTCACATGGTAAAATCATTCATTTGTACAGTTTCTAGATCCTTCACGTGCATTCGCGTGTTAACGTTGACAACACTAGTTGACACTTTTTCTATAAATGCCTTTATACGTTTTAAACTGAAGCTGAAATACTAATGTGACTAACAAGTCATGGAATAAGCATTTCTATACCTATATAAATGCATTTGACTACTTTACTTGCAGTTAAGTTGCATTCTATGATGACATAGTGATGGCATGTGCGAATGCACACACACATATAGCTTGTTTAGTGCCCGTAGAGAAGGTTTTTCAATTTATGTATTTTAGTGACATATTATTGGCATTACAATGTAAAATTGTTGCACTTACGTCACAATGCAACATTTTTGCACTAAAGTGACAATGTAACATTTTTCACTAAAGTTACAATGTAACATGTCATAGTATAAAATGTTTGCACTAATGTCACAGAGTAACATTTC
Source organism: Astyanax mexicanus (assembly GCF_023375975.1). Lineage (NCBI taxonomy): Eukaryota > Metazoa > Chordata > Actinopteri > Characiformes > Acestrorhamphidae > Astyanax > Astyanax mexicanus. The sequence goes on along the minus strand of NC_064412.1, from coordinate 50,154,269 downwards.
TTCACTGATGTCACATTCTTCAAAGTAACATTGTTGCACTGAAGTCACCATGTAACATTTTTCACTGAAGTTATGAAGTAAAGATTTTCCACTAGTCACAATGTAACATTTTTCACAAAAGTTACGATGTAAATGTTTTGCACTGAAGTCACAATGCAACAGTTTTGCTATGAAGTCATAATGTAACATTTTTGCACTAATATCACAGTGCAACGTATTTGCATTGATGTAACAAAGTAACATTTTTGCACTGAAGTCATAATGTAACATTGTTGCTCTAAATGTCACAGTGTAACATTGTTGCACTGAAGTCACAGTGCAACGTTCAGTGAAGAGACAATGTAACATTTGGACTGAAGTCACAATGTAACATTTTTTGCACTAAAGTCATATTGTAACATTTTTGCACTAATGTCACAGTGCAACGTTTTTGCACTGAAGTTACACTGAAGAGGCAATGTAGCATTTTGGACTGAAGTAACAATGTAACATTTCTGCATTGAATCATATTGTAACATTTTTCCACTGATGTCACAATGTAACATTTTTGCAGTGATGTCACAGTGTAACATTTTTGCAATAATGTCACAATGTAACATTTTTGCACTGAAGTCACAACGTAACATTTTTGCACTAATGTCACAATGTAACATTTTTGCACTGAAGTCACAACGTAAAATTTTTGCTCTGATGTCACAATGTAACATTTTTGCACTGATGTCACAACGTAACATTTTTGCTCTGATGTCACAATGTAACATTTTTGCAGTGATGTCACAGTGTAACATTTTTGCACAGATGTCACAATGTAACATTTTTGCACTGATGTCACAACATAATATTTTTGCACTGAAGTCACAATGTAACATTTCTGCACTGAATACACAATGTAACATTTTTGCACTGATGTCACAATGTAACATTTTTGCACTGATGTCACAACATAATATTTTTGCACTGAAGTCACAATGTAACATTTCTGCACTGAATACACAATGTAACATTTTTGCACTGATGTCACAATGTAACATTTTTGCACTGATGTCACAATGGAACATTTTTGCACTGATGTCACAACGTAATATTTTTGCACTGAAGTCACCATGTATTTTTTGCATCTGAATTAAAGAACACAGCCTTTCACCAGCCTTGATATACTAATAATTCTACAGGTAAAACTCACTAGAACTGATTAACATAAATGTGTTCAGTATCAAGCATTGTTTGTTTTTTTATTTGTTTTACTTATTTTTACTTTTGTTTTACTGAATTTTAAAATAATTTTATTAAGAATAAAAAAAAAAAAACTTTTTAACCTTTTGTGGAAGACAAAGTAAAAAAATGTTATTTCAGTCATTTTAATTCATTTCCATTGATCCATTCATCATGAAACTATAAAACAATAAAAAATAAAAAAAAACAGCCAGCTCAAATAGAGATACAAGATTAGCATCCTGGCTTGAGTGCTAAAATAAAGACAGTGCATTTTGGACCTCAGGCATCTCCTGGCTGATTTCCAAATCACTTATAATAATAACAACGTATGCAAAAGCCATCTACTCTTCAAATGAGAAGAGCCCAAATGTATGCAGTAATGTTGTGGGGGGGGGGGGTGGTGAGCACAGATGTGTAATGTAGTGTATATGAGAGGCACATATTGATAGATAATGATTTAGTCAGTCAGCGAGGACGAGTCGGTGTGGAGCGGTCTATACAGCAGTCCCCAGTGTCCTCACAGGGTTTTTTTTTTCAATTAGATACCCATTTTATGTGGTAACGGTCCATTTACTGTGGTTTATGCCAGATGAGTTTGGGCAGGGGGTAATTACAAGGATTATTTACTTCTGTTAATTGAGGTCCCGTATTTGCATGGGCGGTAAAGGTTAATGTCCTTTTGATATATATTTTCTTTCCTCCTCCGCGAGCTGATTTACGGAGGATACGGGACGCTCCAGGCATAGTCGGCAGGCCGGAGGGAGGCGGGATTATCCTGCCGCTCGCAGCAACTTGTATTCCTGACTCGTGTCGGGAGATATACGCTCCTCTGGCATTTTTAATGGGCTGGAATTTTTGAGTCAAGGTTCGTTTTTAAGCTCGGCTGATGCCGCGACTCCCTTCTCAGCTCCAGGTTGGTGAAGTCCAGCACTCCTTCCCTTTAAATGTGACGCTTCTTTAACAAGCTCCTAATCCGTCTCATTCTCCTTGCCTCTTAAGCACATGTAAATCATGCAGTGAGGTTTATACTGACTCCAAACCCAGATCTGGAGTGACGTCTGAGTAATTCCGTCTATTTAACTCTTTTTAAATGAGTTTGTGTCTGACATTGGGAGTCAGGGACGATGGTAACCTTAAGGTTAATAAAATGGTAAATTAAAGAATTGTTAAAGAACTATGACAACTCAAATGACTATTAGTTTTTGGTATCATCAAGTTTTAAACACCTGACATTTTTGCATTGCGTTTTCATTTTTCTTTTTTTTTTTTTGCATTTTTCCCTTTAGGTTAATACAATGATCTCTTTAGAATCTTTATAGCTGTATGACAACAATATAGTGAATGACTATTAGTATGCTACAATACAATTCATTTTAATTGTACAATAATATCCCGATTGCTTTCCTTTTTGCATTTTGACGTCGATTTTCAAAATGTTCTAACTGTATAATTTTTGCATTGTGACATAAGAAAGTAATGAAATATGTATCTGACATTGGTGTTGGAGATATTTAAATTCTCCTTCCAAATGTAACGCCAGACAGAGTGGAGTGACGCTAGCCGAGTAAAATGAACAGACTGGTTTATTAACAGGCTGATAACCAGATATTACAGATACAGAAGCCAAGCAAACAATAATCTCACTGAAAAAAACGAAGCCGTAGTAGTATAAACAGTCCGTGTTCGAAACCAAAAGACAGTCCAACCAAGCATTAAATCCAAAAGGGGCAAAACAAGAGACGTAAACCGATAAACCAGAAAGTAAGGTCGTAACGAAAAGGCACTAGAAGAACACATGAGAAAACGCTTAGTACGCAACCAAAGTCGACAATACCTCGCGAAGATAGTATACATAATGCAGCCTTAAATACAAAATACATGATGAGCATAACCCGGAACTTCCTCAGAACACAGGTGAATCTGAGCGTCGGAGCGTAACGTGATTGGGCGAACGAGAGCGACTGACGGTGACGTCATAAACCATAGGATTCTGGGAAATAGAGTCCGGAGGTGTGGGAGGAGAGTCAGGCAGCGTGACACCAAAAGCAATTTTACATCAGTGATGTTAAAATTAGGAAAAATGTGAGCTTCAGGTTAATAAAATGGTAATTTGTGGAATCTTTATAGAACTATGATAACTCCAAAAAACTATTAGTTTTAAGTATCATTAAGTTTTAAAAAAATCTGATGATTTTGCATTGCGTTTTTTTATTTTTGTACAATTTCATCACAATGACATTTGTTTTGCATTTTTCCCTTCAGGTTAATAAAATGATATCTGTAGAATCTTTGTATAACAATTACATCTCAAATAACAATTAGTATGCTTAGTATTTATTTGAATTGTACAAGAAAATCCTGAAGGTTTTACATTGTGGCACCACAATCAGACATTTTTTATTGCATTTTGCATTTTTGCAAAATTATATTTTTGCATTTTTATGTTGCATTGTGAAGTTTTTGCATTATATTGTAACTAAAATATTTGCATTGTGACATCACAAAGTGATGAAATATGTATAAAATATATATGTTCCAAAAGCAACTTTAAATCAGAGAAGTTTAAATTTGGGAAAATGTGATTTTCAAGTTAATAAAAGGGTCATTTGTAAAATCTTTATAGAGCTATGATGAGTTACAGAACTCAAATGACCATTATTATGCTTCTATTTTTAACCATTTTTAAATCTTACCCTGTAACCATTAAATTCTTATTTTCCTTGCATTGTGACATCATAATATGATATTTTTGCAATGTATTGTCACATTTTTTGTTTTATGATGTCATGTTGGGACATTTTTGCATTGACAATTTAAATTATGACATTTTCTACAAAAAAAAATTGTAACAATTACACTTTACAACAATCGCATTTTTGCATTGTGATGTCACAAGAATGTCACAATGGAACTTGTGTTGGTGAACTCCAGCACTCCTTCCCTTTAAATGTGACGCTTCTTTAACAAGCTCCTAATCCGCCTCATTCTCCTTGCCTCTTAAGCACATGTAAATCATGCAGTGAGGTTTATACTGACTCCAAACCCAGATCTGGAGTGACGTCTGAGTAATTCCGTCTATTTAACTCTTTTTTAAATCTGCCGTTTGTAGATGAGATTTTTAAATAGTACTTCCGAAAGAAATTTTAAATTGGAGAGAATGGTAACCTTCAGGTTAATAAAATGGTAATTTGCTAATCTACTATTTGATTTAATTTGCTTCCATAGACTCCATAAAACATGTTTCTGTTCCGTAAAAAATGCATGAACGGCATTAAAAAGAAATCTGAATCGCCAGCTGTCAAGATAATGGATTAGACCATCATTTCATCGTAAAATCTTCATTCTGACAGTATTGCCCATTTCTTTCCTGCCATAATTATCCTTTACAGCAATGAATCACCTCAATATTTCAGATATTCCATGGCTAATGTAGCTCAGAGCTTAGCACGCTTAGTTCGTGGAGATTATGTGCTTTTTTAAAAGACTAAAAGGTGTTGTTCGGTCTAACTCTGGTATTATAGCTGACGAGGCTCTTTGACCTTCCCTTTCATCACATGACCCCACATTTCCTTTCCACTGTGGTATCTGGTGATACATGTTGATTCACAGTGACAGCTTCATTAGCTGTTTTTGATGCATCCTGCCAGGCTAAATAGGACTGTATTGGAATATCAGCGTAAGGCATCCAGCACATGTGGCCTTGAGCTATTGGCTCTATTTCCAGCTGATTCAGTGCCAAGGACCTATCACAAAAGAGCTAGCTGAAGACATCCATTAGCAAAATGCAAATAAACGGCTCCATCTCTGGATCCTTTATGAGAAGATAAAAGAGTTTATGAGATATATAGAGGACGCTGTATTCCTCAGGTGCCTGTAAGTGCCGGCGTAAATGTTCATTTCTGTCTTAATTAATGTGCTTATTTTCTTCTGCATGTGAAGACAAAGCCGAGTTGAAGTAGTTCCCACTGTACAGTTTTGATAGGTGTTGCCAAGGTGTTGCTATGGTATAGCTGTTGGTTTCTGAAGTGTTTGCTATGTGGTTGCTAAGGTGTTACTATGTTTTTGCTATACTATAGTGGCAGGTTGTTGCTATAGTGCTTCTAAGAAGTCTATGGTGTTGCTAAACATAAATTAAAGTGAATTAGAGGAACAAGGGATGAACTACAGCTTGAAGACCTGCCCTGAGGGAGTTCATGCTTTTTTCTAATAAAATATCAAAATAAAATTTGTATAAAATCAAAATAACCTTAAAAAAAAAAGGTTGTGAGCCAGCTTCGTAGTTACTGCTTTGGAACACCTTAGCAACAAATCCATTATCATTGCAACTGCATAGTTATACCAGAGCAACCACATAGCAACACCTTAACATCTGACAGCTACAGTAGCGGAACTCCATAAAGGTGTACTTAAGCTAAAATCCACTTTTCCTTGTTCTTTGTGAAATACTATGAATCTCTTTATGTTGTGCAAATAACACATCAGTGTTCTATGCTTTGCCCAATAATACAGAACTAAGGAACAAATTGTTAAAATTTGTCTATGGAACACCACCAGCAAAGTACAACTGAGATAGGCAGGTGTGTATGTTTAGAACAGTTCTATTTACACTAGTTACTTAGCCAGCTAGTTATCTTGTGTAAGCAACCTGGACCTGGACTACCCACCTCTGTGTGTAAGTAACTATAGGTTTACATAGGATCTCCGGTGGATTTGACGTCTTTCAGAGACTCTTAGACTAGGTCAGTTGCTGAACTGCACGTAGAAGGGCATTACACATGTTGTAAAGTAACATATGACATTGGAAAGACTGTTATTAGTGTACAAAAATGTCTAATATATTTCCGTCTTGTTGCCTCTTGGTGTTGCAGTGCTCTTTGCCAATCAGAGGTGGTATGTTTGCATGTATTAAAATACATGAGCCAGAGCCAAAATCCTAGCGTTATACCGGATCACCCGAGCACATTTTTTTTCACAAAAAAACTGCTCACATGGCATTCATTCATTCTAGAGATAATAACTAGACATTTTAAAACTAATGAAAAAAATATGGAATTACACCTTTAACAAGCTTTAACAAGAGTTTTATAACGTCACAAAATATTCAAATAAATGATATCCTTGAGCTAAAAAACCTATCCCTAAAAAAAAAAAAATATATATATATATATATATATATATATATATATATATATATATATATATATATATATATATATATATATATATTCATTCTTAAAACAGTATGGTCTGGTAGTTTTTTTTCTGGTTATTTTAGAAACTGTAGGGCTGCTTATTTACACATTGTTAAATAAAACAAAAAATGTAGAAATAGAACTGAAAAGAGCTGGTAAACTAACAGTCTACTGGAAGGAGATTCAACCACAATGCACGTTTTAAAAGTAGCTTTATTAATCTTCAAATACCCCAAACTGTCGGAATGTCGCTTTAGATATTACCATCATTAAAACCAAAAGAAAGCAGTTCTTAGTTTTAGACTAAATACTAAACTAAACTAGACCAGACTAAATATTAAACTACATATTAGATAAAAACGAATAAAAACCTCTATTACAGAGCCGTCAGCCTAAAGCCCGTTTTGACTGTGGGACAAAAGTGTTGGACAAAAGAAGAGCTGGACTCTTAATGGACGTGTTCCAGCCACTGTATATGATGCTTTTCAGAGCGGGTACTGTTCGAGATCCCACTGACGCCATCCTCTCTGGGTCGTGAGGTTTGCTGTGTATCGTTTCACATTCCTCCTGGAGATCTGCTCCGGCTCCCTGTAGGCTCGAGTCGGCCTGCCTTCAATTAAGGGATTACTGTATGTCAACATGCAACTTCCCTTTATTGTGTGCGTCGCTGGAAACGAGGCGGGGCTCGCTCCATTAGCACTCGGGTTTCGCGTAATTTGGGCCGAAAGGACGGTGCAGGATAGTCCCTGTCTGACACCAGGCTAATATAGATGGAGTACAATCAGCCGGAATTGACAGCTAAGTGTCAGCCCACCTTAACTCCAACGGAGCCAAACTCTGGCCAACATTTAACCCTGTAGGCTCAGACCCTTATATGGAGCGTCTAAAGAGAGCTGGAGAGTGTGTAGGTATGTGTGGTATGGTGTGGTAGAGTGTGTGTGTGTGTGTCTGTAGAGTGCTGCTAGCCTCAGGACTTTAGCTAATGGGCCACCCAATTCACAGCAGGTCCTGCGGGCAGCTCCACAGGATCGGACCTTCATCGTTAACTCTTGAGCCGCGCTCTTGTTTAAGTTGAGTTTTGGCAGTCCCACCAAAAATCCTCGCTAATGATTGTTCTCAAGCAGGACAGCAATTTTGTTGTTCTGAAATTAATACATATAAAATGGTGAAGATTGTATTGCTCTTGTGAAGACCTTGTACTTGTGCTTGGTGGCCATAGTACACTTTTGGCACTATAGTACACCCTGCATAAGCATACAAGCATTATCATTGCTATCTTATGCCCTACCAACAGTCTATGGTCACACTTTGCCCCCACATCGTAAAAATAGCATTGGAATTTAGGAATAAATCTACAAGGATGGGCGTGGTGGTCTGGAAGTGAGATTTATTCAATTAAATAACTGGCATGTTTATATCTTGGCAGTCGGAAATACAGGTACGCTACTGACTTATTAAAACCCTGACAACAGTCAACAGTCAGCTGCCCAGTCCGATCTTAGTCATGCAGTAGTGCCATGCATGTTGCACGCACTCAGCACATGTACACCCACATCAACAATAAACAGAATAAAAAATAAAATAACTTGGTGTACCTTCACAGCGTAAAAATACAGGTCAGTTTCCTAGTCTTTGCTGAGACTTGCAAAAAAAGCACCACGCTGTTAAGATATTTGATGCGCCAAAGTCAAAGCACACCTGGTTCTTAAAGGGAATGACTACCGTCACACTGATTTGTTCCTTTTATGTTACGTCCAAAACACACCCATGATTAATTTAAATAATTAGTACATGCCTTTTGAGCATTTCTACCCACGCAAAAAGCTTTTTGCCCCTGAATTAAATACAAGTAACAAAGTAAACGAGTAACAAAAATATGAACACCACACAAGGGTTAAGTGTCCCAATACTTTTGCCTATACAGTTTACCAACAAAGTTTAAAAGGGTATAAACAGTGTTTTATGGTTATACAACAGAGGAAATCTTGAGCGCTCTTTACGTTTAATGGTAATCCAGTTCAACACTTATCTGTCTTCCGTTTACAGTTCCTGACAGTTCCGATCGCTCGGCTAATCGCCCAATCACGCTACCCAGCATTCTGGGGGTCACTGCATGGCATTCTGAATACCTTCACTCTGCACCGTACCAAGGGCACTCCATAAACATCCATTACACCCACCGCTTAATGCATTCTTTTGTGACTGATGTCCTTTTAAATGCTACTCATAATCTGCTTTCAGTTGCGTATTGATATCTAGCTCTGGGTGTGTTATCTCTGCATATAAACACGGGTAATGACAATCTGTGCGTTTAGGGGGGGTTGAGGGGAAGGGGGGGGGCGGCAGGGCAGCAGACACTCATGGCCCCATTTGCATGAGAATGTGACAGCAGGCCTGTACCGGATCGCCCCGTCTGCTGCTCTCGCTTTCAAGGTCGATGCTGATGGTCCTGTTTAGGCTTCCTGATGCAGTTTGGGGTTGTTTGTTGTTCGTTGTTCGTGCTCTTACCTGACTCATAGAGTCGATCTGAATAAAGAACATGTGGCTTACTTTAAGTTGACTACCCTTGTGAAAAGGAAGTATACTTAAGAGCATAAAACGTATGTTAAATTAGGTGAATAATACTAAAAAGTACATTTCAATTTAATATACCTTATAAAAAAAATTACATATTAAATATTCTTTCATTGCATTTTCATAAAATGTATTTTTAACCCTCCGATTATGTTTATTTGTCAGAACCAGCAATGGTGCTTCTGTGTCATTTTGACCCATCACATGTTTAATTATCCAAAAGATAAAAAAAAAAAGATCTGAAAAAAGCAGTGCGAATAATTCATTATTAACTCCACCTCTAACAGGTAATGGTTCAATTAGGATAATTAACTCGATTTTCATATAAAAATATATGTTCAACCTACTTTATTACTTTTGAAAAACCCAACATATAAAACAGTAGTTTTACGTAACACTGAATCATAACATTTCAATTTAGTTTTAGTTTTAGTTTTTTTGCAGGAAGTGGTTGCAAATATGTGAGATGAATCATTTTCATATTATATGTTGATTACACTAATTAAGCTAAGCAGAAGAAGTTTCATACTGAAAAAAATATATTTTAACTATTTTTTTTTATCTTCAAACTTAAAGACGGGTCAATTTGACCCATAACATAACAGGAGGGTTAAGCAATATGCTTTAAATTATATGTTGTGTTGATAGAAAATGTATGTTTTCAGGTGTACACTATATGTGCATAAATACACAAAGTGTATTAAAAAAGGTGTTTAAAAAAAACACATACTTAAATCGTCTTAAGTTTGCAGAAGTTGTACAAAAAAGCACTTTAATGTACAGTTTAATACTTTTATGTTGTGCTTATATATAGCTTAATTACAATTTAAATATACTTAAGTTGTTTTAAAATAGTGCATTTAGTATGTACTTAAGTCCATATTTTAATTTGAAAAAGTATGTACTTTTTCATGTTAAGTATACTTTTAAAATATATACTTAATACACTTTTCTTTTACTAGGGTACATACACTGTATGGACAAACATTTTGGGAGACAGTTTTGTCCAAAATTAAGGGCATTGAAAGTAGTTTATGCTGCTTTTATTGGAGTAACTGTCTCTGCTGTCCAGAGAAAAAGACTTTCTACTAGACTCTACTGGAGCATAGCTTAGGATTTGGTAATATTCAGCATTGGTGAGATCAGGTCCCCAGCTCAATACTGAGGGGCATTATACCCCACTAGATCAGATTAGGAATGGTGTTAATAGGTTTAATAGTATATTTTCATGCCTTGTGCCCGTGCCATCAATTTAGTGTTAGAGTTTAGGAATAAATCTATACTGATGGGTGTGATGATCTGGAAGTGAAGTGTGTTCAGGAAAATATCTGACTGTTTTCATCTTGGTGGCAGAGATACAGGTGCACCGCCTACTGATTAAAACCCTGACAACAGTCAGCAGTCAATCACTCAATTCTATCTTAGCCTTGCAAGAACGCTGTGTATACCCTCGCTCGTTACACACACAAATAAACATGATGCAGCACAAATCTAGCCTTTACATAAACAAAGTTTGCTGTTTCCTTAAATGAGCTACTGGCGTACCTTCACAGCGTGAACGCGCAAAAGTCGGAACACACCTTACTCTTAAAGGGCACAGTGATTATTATTTTTTTTTCTCTCATCTGTCCAGCCCTGATGCCAAGAGTGTGCAAAGCAGTAATCAGAGCAAAGGGTGGCTATTTTGAAGAAACTAAAATATTTATATATATTTAGTTATTTCACCTTTTTTTGTTAAGTACATAAAACTCCACATGTGTTCATTTATAGTTTTGATGCCTTCAGTGAGAATCTACAATGTAAATAGTCATGAAAATAAAGAAAACGCATTGAAAAAGTGAAGGTGTGTCCAAACTTTTGGCCTGTACTGTATACAGACCCTTTTGAACCGTTCTGGTGTAGTCAGGGTTCAGTGCTTGGCCCATTTTCATTCTCGTCTTTCATTGAAAGTAACATGAACCTGTCGTCTCCTGTCGCCGACACGCAAACACAGAGTCAAGTCTGCCACCTCTACAACAACAACACTGACTAAAGATGCGCTGTTTACTGCACCCCCCCAACCCCCCCCCCCCCCCCCCCCTGCATCCCCTGCACCCCCCACCCCCGAATCCTCCGGCTCCCTGTTTAGCCCTGCGCGTCTCCTCGTTAAGGTTGCATAAAGATTAGGGAAACGAGCGCGTCATAACTCAGTTCCTCGCCTGCAGGGCAGCGGCAGCCTGCACTAGAGCAGGGTAATCTCCTATCAGTGTGGCATTCTCATTTGGCTTAAGAGATAGGGCGCTTTTATAAGCAGCACCTCCGGATACAGCCCAGATTTACATACTCAACATGATAAACTCATTCTGGCACCTGTGTAATTTGCTAATGACACATAATTTTAGCATGAACTGACTGCAAAACAGAGAGAAAGAGAGAACCAGAGAAAACGAGAGAGAGAGAGAGAGAGAATTCCACAGAATGTGAAGAAGAGAAAAGTGTAAAGTCTCCGCCGTCACGTTAGCATAGCGGCGGAGCGGGCAGGCACTAGCGCGGTCCTGCCGGCTTGTTTTAACAGTCACTTTCTTTAATGAGGTGCGCTCACTTTTGGTTTTATTTGCAGAGATCACGGAAGTGCCTGGAGATGAGTAGATTTAATTAAGGGAAGCTGAAATGAAAGCACCTCGCCGTCTCGTGTGAGCGTTTCCTCTGATAACACGGCGAACATCCTGCCAAGGAGAGGCCTAGCTGGGGAAAAGCTCGAAAAAAAAAAGCCGCCAGTGAGACGCACTGATTACAGATTACTGCAGGTACATGTCTTTTTACACCATGAAATCACTGGTATTTAATTCATACTTGTATATATACTATATATATATCTGTGCAAAAAGGTAGCCAGCTAAGTATAACTACCTTCCTAGCAAAAACGTGGACCACAATAATGATTTGCATGACAACGTCATTAGAACATTTCTCACATAACATCATCAACAGTGTCACGGATGACCCAGGCAGGGAGACGAGGAGGCGGACACAAGTGCAGGTAGGGTGAAAATAAATAATAATTTAATAAATAAATAACAAGAAAACAAGGAACAAGTAACATGAAACAATGATACACAAATAACCAATAACCAAAACAAATAAGGGGTTAACGATAACAAAACAGGGAGACTAAAGAAACTAACGAGTAACTGAAACAAGACTAAAATAACTAAACAGAACAAGGATAACCAAATAATAAAATAAACTAAATACTAACAAACAAGGAACTAAAACAAGACAGGATTAACTAAACTGGGCAAGGGAGAAAAGAAGCAAAATAAACAAGGAGCTAGAAGTAAAACGAGATAAACACTGAACTAGAAAACGGGATATGAAAACACAGAGAAACGCTGAGAGACAAAACGACATGGGAAGGTGCAAAGACCGACGGAGGACAAGGTGGCAGAGGAGGGCTATTTATAGTAACTTAAAACACACTAGAATTGGAAACACCTGGGAAGGGGCGGAGCTACAAATGAGAAACACATGGTGGAAATCTACTGACAGGAGACACAGAGAGGCACAGGTCACGTGGGGAAGACACACAGAGACATGAGACAGGGCTAAGACGTGACAAACAGCTAGATGAATACTAACAGCATTGAAACGTTAAAAGTACTATTCCCAAAACTAAACATTAAAACATTGACATAAGGATCATTGCACCGACATTATCAGACCATTTAAAAATGTTAAATAAATAAAGAAAAATAATTATAATTAGGAACATTCAGAAAATTTGAGAGTTTAAGAACATCTAAGAACGGTAATCGCAACATTTAGAAAACATTATACCCAGCAAAAGTTATTTGGGTTGCAACACCCTAGCAACCATCTTGCAACACCATAACATTTTTCTTCTTGTAGAAAAAAACTATTGGACAGTAGTATGTGACTGTCAGGTCTGTTTAGTTGCCCAGGTGAGTAATTATTTAGTAGTACGTTGTGATGCTCATTGCTATCTTACACCCCGCCAACAGTCTATTTTCACACTTTCAGCCTATATCGTTTAAATAGCAACGGTGCTTATGGATATACAGCTTTGGAAAAAATTAAGAGAGGATTTCAGTTTCTGAATCAGTTTCTCTGATTTTGCTATTTATAGGTTTATATTTGAGTAAAATGAACATTGTTGTTCTATATTCTATAAACTGTGTACATCATTTCTTCCAAATTCCAAATAAAAAAAGAAAAATGATCATTTAGAGCATTTATTTGCAGAACATGAGAAAAGACTGAAATAACAAAAAAGATGCAGAGCTTTCAGACCTCAAATAATGCAAAGAAAACAAGTTCATATTCATAAAAGTTTAAGAGTTCAGAAATCAATATTTGGTGGAATAACCCTGGCTGTTTTTAATCACAGTTTTTATGCATCTTGGCATCATGTTCTCCTCCACCAGTCTTACACACTGCTTTTGGAGAACTCTATGCTAGTCACTCCTGGTGCAAAAATTCAAGCAGATTAGATTGATTTGATGCTTCAGATCATCCACCTTCTTCTTGATTATATTCAATCAAAGAAGCTAATCATCTTTTTTTTTTTATTTCCAGAGCTGTATATAGTGCACATCATGCCTATAGGCTGATACTTGGTCTGGACTATCAACCTTCAGATCATTATCAATCAGCTGACACTCAAATCTATGGATATATGCCTCAGGCAGTGCACTGATTATGGATGAAATCTGTTGTGTTAACAGGATTCTCTCTCTCTCTCTCTCTCTGTGGATCAGTCATCACTCTGTAGCCTCAGCGCTAATTACGCTAGCCTATCATTGTTAGTTCTGGCTGTACGAAAGAGAGAGAGAGAGAGAGAGAGTCAAGCTCCTCTCATTATGCATTCTTATCTCCTTTCCGTTGAACATTCGCCAGATGGCACCTCCATATCAAAAGATAATAATGATGTAGTAAGGAAATTAAGGTGTTATTAAAGCCTGTTTTAGATGGAGGGAAAATGGGGGGAATCAGAATGCATGAGGGCATTAGTTGATCCTTGATGATCCCATCTGTGTGAGTGTGTATGAGTGCGAGTGTGATTGAATCCGTTGGTTTTAGATGGGGGAAATTATTAAGCTTCCAATGCTAACGCTAACCCGAGCTTGTGCTGCTTATGGAGAGTCGCTGAGCTTAGTGGCTGCAGTCCAGCTCTGATGATGTCGAGCAGCTTTGTTTTTTTTTTTATTTTATTATTTTTTCCAGCAGGTGGCTCATGCCTCCTAATCAATATCCATCTAGCCGCCTTTGGCAAATCCTGCTTCTGAATGGCTCGCATGCCAGCAGGCTTTTTAGGCCCCTTTTAGATGCCACTATTTAGAGTGAGCAAACTGTTGCATTAGTGCGCTTTGACTCTGATTTCAGATCAATATATCGCCACTGCGGGGAGCGCAGTTGCTTCGCTCCAGTCGATTTTAGGTCATGGGCTGAAAATTGCTTTATGGAATGAAAACCAGCCATTGTTTGTTTGTAAAAGATGTCGCAATCGCCGGACTGCAGTTCAGCTGCTTTATTTGAACAAATCAAAATGGAATTGATCCCAGAGCTCAATTGGTTATGTCTGGACCGGCTCCCCGATGCCTGTCTGGAGGTGTGTGTTCACTGTGTTACTTCCAGTAATAAGAGAAATTGTTAGAAAGTCGTTAGTGTTTTCATACAGAATTTCAAAAGCCGAATAAATGCAGCTCTCAGAAAGCTCATGTTCTTGTGCAGGAGAACTATTTTTTTTTTCGAACAAAAAAGCAATTACTTAACTACAATTTCAAAACAATATTTGTTAAACACATTTCAACAAAGCACAGTAAATTTACCTCAGCAGTGCAACTCTAGTCATTTTAAAATGTTAAATAAAAAAAACTAATTAGGAACATCCAGAACATTTGACAGTTTAAGAACATCTAAGAACGTTAATCGCAACATCCAGAAAACATTATACCCAGCAAAAGTAATTTGGGTTGCAACACCTAGCAACCATCTTGCAACACCATAACATGCTTTAACATTACATTTTTCTTCTTGTAGGAAAAACTATTGGATGTGTAAAAAAGCAATTACATAACTACAATTTCAAAACAATATTTGTTAAACACGTAAAACATTTCAACAAAGCACAGTCAATTTACCTCAGCAGTGCAACTCTAGTCACAAATTTATCTCAGTAGGGCTATCCCCACCAGCTCTATATCATTAACAATATGTTTTAAAAAATCAAAGCTTTTCATTAAAAAAAAAAAATATATGTTCCAGTTTGATTGAAAGTAAAAGATGAAAAGATGAATATCTTTCCAACAATAAAGTAAAAAAAAAAAAAAACAATTGTTTGAAATAATTGAATTCATGGACTTATTTTCTACATACAAATTTAAGTTAAAGTTGAAAAGATTTTTATATAAAGGTTCAATTACTTCTTTTTATTGATAAAGTGCTGGGGAATTCTAATCACACATTAAGCTAGACAGCAACCTTAGCAGTGCTATTTTATTCCAAAGTTTACCTCAGCAATGAAATTCTAGCCTTAAATATACTTCAGTAGTGTAATTTTATTTATAGATTTACCTCACTTCAACATTATATTTTTTTAATCATACATTTTCCCCAGCCTGTGTAGCAATATATGTACCTTACCAGTGTTATTATAGTAATACATTTACATCATGTATTTAAGAAATCTCAACATTGCAATTTAAGTCGTTTCTTTACCTCAGCAGTGCAACATTAGTCACAATTTTACCACATTTCAACATTGCAATTTTAGTCATAAATTTGCCTCATCATTTCAATTTTAATCATGTATTTAACACATCTCAACATTGCAATTTTAAATATGAATTTGGCTCACCTTAACATTGCAATTTTAGTCATAAATTACCACACCTCAACATTGTAGTCAGAAATTTACCTCAGCAGTGTAATATTAGTCAATATTTTACCATATCTCAACATTGCAAGTTTAGTTATAAATTTAGCTCACCTCAGCATTGCAAGTTTAGTCATACATTTACATCAGCAGTGCAATTTTAGTCATATATTTAACCCATCTTAACCATGCAATTTTATTCTTAATTTATCACACCTCGGCAGTGCAATTTTAGTCACAGATTTACTTCAGCAGTGCTACTCATTCAAGTGAAGCAAGCAAATGTGAAATTTACAGAAATTAATTGCTTTAAGTATTGTATTTTGTTAAACACAATTATATGGGTAGCTAAGTTAGATAATTAATTAATTTATATTACATTATATTATTTATAAATATATATATATTTTGCACAAATTAGGTCAGGACAAATTTCTAGTCCATGCATCAATACAGGAATTCAGATTGTGACTCAGATTGTGATCTCTAGCTCTGCTGGATGTTCTCTTCACTATTAATCTTCACTCAGGACAGAACCCCCCGGTGCACTCTGTGTGTTGGCGCTGACAGCTCAAAGTTTGAAACCCCTCACCAACAAAGTGAAGAGTGGAGTGTTAATGAAAAAGACTGGGAATGCTTCTTCTGACAGGTCAGATTATTACTGTCAGAGAGCTGCGGTCTCAGGTTTCTCCTGCCTGATGATTGGCCTGCAGCTTCATGCGTTAGCAGGCCTGCTAATGGACGTGATTGGCAGGCTGTGCCCAAAACATTCAATTCAGCGCTCAAAAATTTACCCCAGAAATTCAACTGACTGTGAATAACTGCAAATGATTTTCTTACAGTTCAGACCGCGTCTGCTGTTTAGTCATCACTTATAAACATATAACACATTTATCAAAGAGCAACTGCACTGGGGGAGAAATGAAAAGAGAAAAATAATTATATTGACATCCAATAATTATTATTATATATATTTTTTATTTTTATATTATTTTTTTTATTCGATTTTTTAACTGTGTGACTCATTGCACAATTACTGAGATATCGACACCAATCTACACACTCCAGATTGTTTGATCTAATTCTACACAGAATATATATATATCTTATCAACCACTAAACAACACCATAGCAACCGCCTTAATTGTCACTTAGCTATCACCCAGAAACACCAGAGAAACCACTTGACCATCACCAAGCAATACTAAAGCAAACACCTAACAACCACTTGGCAACAGCATAGTAATCACCTGGAATACCATAGTAACAATCTATCAATCACTGGGAAACCCCTAGCATCCAGCTAGTGACGACCTACCCTAGCAACAACATAGCAACCATCTGCCAACCACCTAATAACATCTATAGCCTATCTATAACCATCTAACAACACCATGGCAAATACCTAGTAGCCACCTATCTACATCAAACCAACATCCTTGCTCCAGCAGCCACTAAAAAGAACCATATCAACCGCCTTAATTGTCACTTAGCTACCACCCAGAAACACCATAGAAACCACTTGACCATCACCAAGCAATACTAAAGCAAACACCTAACAACCACTTGGCAACAGCATCATAATCACCTGGAATACCATAGTAACAATCTATCAATCACTGAGGATATCCTAGTACCTGTGATTACATAGACGGCTAAGCTTAGCAACAACATAGCAACCACCTGCCAACCACCTAATAACATCCATAGCAACCATCTAACAACACCATGCTAAATACCTAGTAGCCACCTATCTACATCACACCAACATCCTAACAGTTGCCACTTAGTAACCACTTATCATAAGAACCACTGAGGATACCCTAAAAGCCACTAAACAACACCCTGCAACAATCACTTACGAACAACCCGGCAGGACCATTTTCTAGCACCCACGTAACAATCACTTGACCAAAGCATAGCAATGATTTGGGATATCATAGCAACACCATAGCAACCACATTTTGCAACAGCATAGCAACCACTGGCGATGCATGTTGTAACTCATTGCACAATTTTCGAGACTAAACAACCCCATATCAACAGCCTTATTTGTCACTTGACTACCACCCAGAAACACCACAGAAACCACTTGACTATTACCAAGCAATACTATAGCAAACACCTAACAACTGCTTGGCAACAGCATCATAATCACCTGGAATACTATAGTAACAATCTATCAATCACTGAGGATATACTAGTACCTGTGATTAAATAGAAAACCCCTACCATCCAGCTAATGACTTTGGAACAACATAGCAACCACCTGCCAACCACCTAATAACATCCATAGCAACCATCTAACATCACCATGGCAAATACCTAGTAGCCACCTATCTACATCACACCAACATCCTAACAGCCACTAAGTAACCACTTATCATAGCAACCACTGAGGATACCCTAACAGCCACTAAACAACACCTTACAACAATCACTTACAAACAACCTAGAAGAACCATATTCTAGCAATCACCTGCATACATAGCAACCGTTTGGAATATCATAGCAACACCATAGCAACCACTTTTTTGCAACAGTATAGCAAAGACTGGTGATGCATGTTTGTAGTTTGAGAATGTGAGCTGATTAAAAAAGAGGGAAGAGTTTGAATGAAGCCAAACCAATCAGATTTATCTTGACAGCGGCTGATTGGAATGCAGTCTTTACTGGTCTTTGAGTAACAAAGTGAATTAGCCGTGCCCGCGGCCCCAGTGCTCCCAGTCTGTATTTAAATGAGGCAGGCCAGGCTTGTCACCGGTAGATTAGACTCTGTTGTCCAATAACATGTTCACAGCTTCAAAAGCTGATCAACAGCATGTTCCTGCTCAACACGGTGACCCTGGAGGCCGATACAAGGGGGTTGAGGTGTGTGCATGTGTGTGTGTGTGTGTGTGTGTGTGTGTGTGTGTGGAGCTAGTCTAGTGTATTAGCGCTGAAATTGAAAGTACAGCAATTTTTTAAATAATTTATAAATTTATTATGTGGTTAATTGGTTTGATGATTACATTTGTAGTTAATTTGCTTATATACACCAATCATCCATAACATTAAAACTACCTCCTTGTTTCTATACTCATGGCATAATAGTGACTAAAATTGCATTCCTAAGGTAAAATCATGACTAATATTCCACTGATGAGGTAAATTCATGGCTACCATTGCAATGTTGAGGTGAGGTAAATGTATGACTAAAATTGCAATGCTGAGTTAAATTCATGACTAATATTGCACTTTTAAGGTAAATTTATGGACAATGAAACTGAAACACCTGGTTTTAGACCACAATAATGAATTTTCCCGACGAACAGTTCTGGTGGAAACAGGAGATGAGGTGCACATTGAATTCTGCCATAATTTGAGCAGCTGTGGTTTTTAATGTTTTTTGGATACAATCCGGGTTAGCACCCAAACATCCCTTTTAGACAGCTTCCTCTTACAGCATCCACAGTTAATCCTGTTGGATGTGGTTGGTCCTTCTTGGTGGAATGCTGACATTACCCTGGATACCGTGGCTCTTGATACATCACAAAGACTTGCTGTCTTGGTCACAGATGCTCCAGCAAGATGCTCACCAACAATTTGTCCTCTTTTGAACTCTGGTATGTCACCCATAATATTGTGTGCATTGCAATATTTTGAGTAAAACTGTGCTCTTACCCTGCTAATTAAACCTTTACACTCTCTTACTGCTCTTACTGGTGCAATGTGCAATTAATGAAGGTTGGCCATCAAGCTGCTCCACTTTAGCCATGATAAAACCTCCCACACTAAAATGACAGGTGTTTCAGTGTTTCAGTTTCAATGTCCAACCCCTGTCTATGTATTTCTAGTAATAGAATCCAAAGTATAATATCTTCTCCTCAGTTGTTCTTTTAATAAACTGCGATATTAAAAATGAATAAAGGAAGTGAGACTAGCATGTTTCTGTTCGAGAAATAATAAATACAGTAGTAAAAGGAAAAGCAATGATCACAGATTATTAGCAATATCCTCCTGACTTAATTTATACCAGTAGCACCTCAGATCTGCTGTTTTAGCAATGAATAAACTGAATTATAATGCCTTTAAACGCAGCTCTAATCTAATGCCCCTGTGTTTCAGAGTGGGGTTATTGATTCCGGCTTAAGGCGGCAGGCATTAAAAGTCCTTCATTTTCCACTTTTCCTCATATTCTCTATTTCCGCAAACTGTAATATGTTGTCTCCTCCGTGGAGAAGGTGAGGAATTTAATTTAGGATCAAAGCTCAGTTTATCTGCAGGTCTTTTCTCAGCCGTGGAAAATCTTTCTTTCTTTTTTTCTGGCCTCAGAGTGAAGCATTTAAATAATTTGAATCTGTAAAGCAATTTGTATCTGTCATCAGATTTGGGTGGGTGCTGTTTTAAGCTAAGCTGTATTGAGGGAAAAAAAAATGGAAATATGATGAGTTTTCTTTTCCACACACACGATTTAAGTCCAGTTATGTAATGTATTGTGTCAAAAAATCTACAACCACAATCAGAAATGGCTGTTTCTTACATTTAGTTTACACTTACTTTTATTTTATTGCAGACAGTATCTTGAACCCAAGATACGTCTTTTTGTTCTGCTTTACTTTTTTTAAATTTTATTTCATTTCATTTATTAATATACATGTACATCTATTCATACATTTTAGGCCTGCAACACATAAAAAAAAGTGGGAAGGTAAAACATTTTAACATTTACCATTTTAACAACATTTTGGCAAACATGAATTGTTTCAGGTGTTATTTTGTTTATTTACCTTTCATTTATTCCATGTAATGTGTGTGCAACATGTGGTTTTGCATTGTCTTGTTAAAAAAAAGAACACATATACAACCTTGTTCAAAGGATTTGCCTCTTAAACCTAATAACTTGGTTATACCACCTTTTTGGTGGTAATCGACAAAGATTGTTACAGAATTGTTTAATTCAGCCATATTGGAGGGTTTTCCAGCATGATCAGCATGTTTAGGTTTTTCCACAGCATCTCAATCAGAGTGTGACTAGGCCATTCCAAAACTTGTGACCTCCTGGATGAGTTGTCCATGCCCTTTTTTGAGTAGCCCTTTTTTCTGTAGGCCAGTCACTCCTGGTAAGGTTCACCAGTGTTCAATGTTACAGTATCTCTATTCGTGAATAATAGCTCTCTCTGTGGAGGGAGGCCTGGTTGTGACTAGTAAAACTGAGCTTAGCTTTCAAAAAATTTAGTTAATCACAATTATTGAATGCAGGGCCCTAAATTTTCCCCATCACAACTTTTCTAGGCGTAAAATAGAGGAATGGATGTACTTTAACAAATAAAGAAAGATTCAGAAGACGCAAAACAGAAGTATCTTTTACAGACAGTTTAAACTGTCTGAAATCAAATACAAGTAAAAAACAAAGTGAACAGTATTTTTTTCTGATTTCAGTTTGTACAAAACAGATCTCTGGTCCTCTGAATAATAATAAAAAAGACATAAAGACATGCAGAAACATTCGTCATTGAGGGGAAAAAACAAACAGTGATGGATTTATTTGTCCGGTGCGTATGCTGAAATTTGAGAACGTGGTGAATTTGATTGTTTAATATTCACGCCCGTTATCTTTCCGCTCACCCGGGTTGTATTTTAAATAGGCAGATAATGTCTGTGATTTATTTTCAGTGTGAACGCCTTTAAGGATATCAGAGGTTCGGAGGAGAGATAAATATGGCCCCTGCAATTGGTACAAGCCGGCCACAAATGGACCTGTCTGAATCTCAAATGTGCCATGATTAATCTGTTTGGCTAAAGAGATGTAGATGTGGATGGAGAGAGAGAGAGAGAGAGAGAGAGAGAGGAAGGGAGGGTTACCTGCTCGCTCGCTCTGGACTGTGTGGTGCGATTGTGAATGGCTGGATGAGGTGAACTGAAATGTCAAATGAAGAAATGGAAAATGCAGCGGGTGGCTGAGCTGCTACATCTCAGTGTTTCCATCTCAGAGCATCTCATACACTCTCAAACACACTCAAACACACACAAATACACACTGGATAGGTACACTACAACAGTTTTAGAACACTCCTATTGTTTAAAAGCGTAGTAGCAGGGCTGTATGACCCCAACAATCTGCTTTGTTATTTTATCATTTTTTATCAATGACTTTATTACTGCAGTTCTTCACCTGTCAGACCTCTAATTCTAGTACTAATTCTTCTCTTCCCTGCTGAAACTGAGGGGGTTTTCACACCTGTAGTTGGTTTCTCTGGTCCGGATCAGTTGATGAGTTGGTTTACTTGAAGCATTTTTTCTCCCTCTGTTTGGTTTGGTTTCACACAGGCATAAACGCACCTAAACGCACCAAAATGCGCATCAATAAACCATGCGAGCAGGCTGTGTCCTCTGATTGGTCAAAGTTGTCTGGTGTGGGAGTAAATATGAATATATGAAAAAAGTAAAAATAGCAAGACGATTCTGTGTTCCAGTATATCTGTGCGTGAGTCACGTGGCTGTGAGCAGTGAACGCAGCACAGGCCGCGTGTGTAAACAGCATAGAAACAGTGTTTGTTCATAGCTGTGGTAATTAGTGTTATCTGGCTAATATATCAGTTTAAACTACGCCTTATCAGCAGTTTAGCTCAAATAAAATGACTATATTTAATAACTGGGTCGGATCGAGACCGGATCACATTCTCACCACAAGTGAACCGTTTGGGACCAGATCGAGACCACCTTATCTAGGTGGTCTCGATCCGGTTCCTTAGATCCGCACCCGAGAGCAATTACTGTTTTCACACCTGCTCAATCGAACCGCACTAAAGTTACAAACAGACCAGAGTTCGTTTTAACCGAACCAAATAGTGCTGGTGTGAAAACGCCAAGGCTAACGCCGTTGCCATGTGTGTCAGCCAGACGTAACTCTTCCTTCACCAGTTTTCTCCAGTTTGTAAGAGTTTTTTTGAAGGTATAGGAAACAGTACTCACCACTCTCTGAATTAATCTGCTATTTCTCTCAGCATAAGAAGAAGCTTAAAGCAAGCTTGGGTTATAAAAACATATGCCAGGCTTTTAGTATCTCAAGGAGCATCCATCATCCATCATCCATCCAAAACAATAAACCTGAAAAAGTATACTACAACTGCAGACATTCCAAGACATGGCCATCCACACAAACTGACAGATCTAGCAAGGAAAACACTGGTCAGAGAAGCAGCCAAGATGCCCAATGGTCACTCTGGAGGAGCTGCAGAAATCCACAGCTCAGGTGAGGGAATCTGTCCACAGGAAAATTGTAAGTCGTGCTGTAGATGCGTGCTTTTAGGCACTAGATGCACAAAGCTGATAGATACATACCCCAAAAGACAGTTTGCAGCTGTAATTGCAGCAAAAGGTGGCTCTGTTAATTATTGAAATGATTGAAAAATCTATTGTAAGTATTGAGAAACAAGAAAAACAACTGATACAAGTTTTATCTGATTCAATTTTTGAAAAACCATGTATCACTTTTGTTCCACTTCACAATTATGCACTACTTTGTGTTGGTCTATCGCATTGAAAAGCTCAATAAAATACTTCTCAGTTAGTGGTTGTAAGATGACAAAATGTAAAAAAAGTCCAAGGGATATGAATACTTTTGCAAGTCTTTTTGCAAAATGTTAGATATTTTCACTGTTTGTACAAAACCTTGAAGTTAAACGTTCTCACACTTCTGTTTAAAAGTGAACAGTTTCTTTTCTTGACCTTTCTTGACCATTTTGGAGATTAAGGTCCTTTCTAGGGATTTCAACAGTTTTGTCTAAAAATTTAATTTATTCATATGGAAATGATGATGAACACTATTTAAAATGCGCTGCATTACGTGTCTTGGTGTGAACTCCCTTCTCTGCCTTTAAACCCCTGAACGAATCTGGTCTGCGGACGATTTCGCAAGAGGAGCAGCACGCTTCCCCACCGCAGCCGGCAACACACCCAAATAGTTTAGCTGTTTTGCTCATCAATCATAGCGCGAGAAGTGGATTAGGGCTAATAAAGGTGGCGATGATAGGTGGGACGCGGCGCTGAAACCGGCGCTCTGCCTCCTCAGCCGCGAGAGAGAGAGAGAGAGAGAGAGCCCATCTGGTTCTGATCGGGGAAAAGGCCGCAGGACTCGCCGTAATCGCTGGAGTAGCGCAGGTAAACTATTGCAGATGTGAGATAATTGCGAAGACCAGGCTTTCAAAACAACCTAATTTTTGAAGGGGGGGAAGTCACCAGAACCCGGCTAGCCTCCGAACTGCTCGGGCTTTGCGTGGGAGGAACCGGCCTAAGAACTTCAACAAAGCCACTCTTTGTGGATTCACTCTCTTGAACAGAACTGGGATGGAGGATGGGGGTGGATAAGGTGTTTAAAAGGGGGTGGACACTGCTGAGGTCGACCTTGTGATGTCATATCCATCAATCCCCATCATCTATCATCTATTTTTGGTAACAGAGCTAAACGAAAGTTATGATTAGCTAATTATTCTAAGAATAGAAAAAGTCACCACCTAAAAAGTACCAAATATGTATAATTATACCACAGGTAGTTCAGACCCTGCAATGTGATTGGCTGAGAGGCGTTTTATGAGGGACATTATTAGCATTATAATGCACTGCAACCGAAGATCTCCACAGTAAGCTTAGATTTCCACAATTTTGACCGAATTGCCCATACAGCGCAGCTACAAACAGAGCAGCAATTCAACTATTTTAACAAGCGTTTAACAAGAGTGTTTATAACCAAACAAATCATATTTTCTGGCCCTGTTTAACTCAAAATCTTTTAATAAACATGAATAATGGAACTGTGGTATAATCGCAATAATACACTTGAGGTTTGTGCTACAACTTGTAATATTGGCACTGCTGTGCTGATATTCTACGTCTTAATAGCTAAAGAGCTTTCAGCTCTGTTTACACCAGCTAGTTAATGTTAGCTATCTTGTGTAAGTAACTAGATTTGAATTGGATCTCCGGTTGATTCTGCATTTTACAGAGACTTTAAATATACACTAGGGAAGCACAGTTTGACAAGGTAGCACAACTCGACAGAACACCGGTCAAAGCGGGAGCCATTCGCCCTGTATCGATTTTATGATATAGAGCAGAGTCTATGGATTCGACGTGGCTCAAAAACATTATCAATGATGCAGGGAGAGTGGCCACATGGCAGGCAGCCTTTGCTTGCCCTGTGGCATTGATAACATGTCTTTCAAATGCGGGAACGCTCAACTGAAGTTTAAGGGTTAACTTTACCCAGAACTCAGTGCTGTATATTTATAACTAAAGCTGTATATCTGAAAAAAAAAAAAACATTTTGTCGTTTGAGCTGTAAATTTAGAGCTGTAAAATGGACTGTAGGGGGAAAGCAGGTCGCGTTTTCTGCTGTAGTGCTGTTAGCCAATCAGAGACGATATGTTTGCATGTATGAATATTCATGAGGAAGAGCCGAAATCCTGTCTTTCTTCAGAGACCAGTAAGCCTGTTGCAAGCATCGGCTAAAAGCTCAGTATTTCAGCATGCTGGGGTAAACAGAGGTGGGCTACTTGACGAAAGTTCATATTCGTTATCATGTTTCACTAAACCCCAAGTCCATTTCACACTGGATTCACTGCAAAAAACTAAATCTTAGCGAGTGATTTTTTTTAATTTAAGGCAATAAATCTTATTTTCTTCTCTGATAAGACTTTTTGTGTTACTAAGCATTGTGTGTAAGTGTTAGATTATTTTGCTTATTTTAGGGATAATTATCTTAATCATTCTTACTTAGAATTTGTACCTTATTTTAAGTAATTAAAACTCAAAATAAGCACAATCAAGCAGCAATCAAGTTATTCTGATTCTTGTGTCCAAAGACAGTGATTTTTTTTTTTGCTTGATTTAGGTGTTTCTTCACTCATTTTGAGACTTTGCCATTGCTTTTTGTAAGAAATCTTACTAAGAAAATTTTGCTTATACCATTGGCAGATTTTTTGGCTTAATATACATATATTTGTCTTAATTTGCATATATTTTATCTAGTTTTTTTCTAGTTAAAACTAGATAAAAACTTATCTAGTTTTCATTAAATGATGCTAAAAAAAACTCATTGGCATTGGCTCATTTTTTGTGAAAAACATATATCAAAACACATTTTCGATAAACACACACTGTGCATCCCCCCCCCCACACACACACATTTATATTACATACAGTATGTTTGGCCAAGGGCTAATAAACATTGCTTCATTTGTAAATTTGAAACTAAACAAATTTTCTACTCATATCTTGAGTTTAATTCATTTTCTTTTACATTTTATTAAAAAACTAATAAAAAAAGAGTGGCACTTTTTGAAAGAAATGTAACATAAGAAAGGTAAAGGGCAAATATTAACCATGTAAGCTGTTTATATTGCTTGCAATTTAGGTGAAGCGAGCATGTGTAAAGCATTTTAATGTAAAATTGCTTAATTTTGCTGAATTAATTACAAGTGACAAAGTAAACGAGTAACAAAAATATGAACACCACACAAGGGTTAAGCAGCTTTGCTCATACTGGTTTTCTAGCTTGGTCAGGTTGATCACGCTTGTAGACCGTCTAAAACCATCAAACTGTTGTTTTTGGATTTTTTTTTTTTTTCTCAGCAGGGTATTTCATTTAAATAGAGCCATGGGCGGGTCAGTCCAGATGTGCCCTCCTCACACCCTGTTCCCTCCATGCCGAGCACATGTGTAGGGTATTTTTTTATTAATGCCGTTTTTACTCGCTCCTGGTGGTTGCACGCATATTTGGGGAAATCAGCCGGTAAGTACCCAGCTATAAAAAAAGATCATTTGCACGAAGCCCTATAAAAGTTTTACGCATTTATTTGACCTGAACAGCATCGGCGGCTCAGACAGACGAGGAGATCCGAGGCTCCGAGCACAAACAGGTGCTCAGGAAATAAAAAAGCTCTTTTATGAATCTTGCTCGGACCCGGCAATTACTTTCTCTCCAATTACCTTTTCACCTCGGCCTCGGAGAGAAGAGAAAAACGTAATCTGTCCTCCCCGAGCTCGCTAATGTGGAGGCATGCGCATCTCTGCGAGGTTAAGAGGCCTTTCTGTGATCTTGTTTTAAAAAGTATATGACTAGAAGGAACGGAGAATCGATATAATCAGCCGGGCTAGAGCGAGAGAGGCGAGGGAGAGGAGAGGAGAGGAGCGAGACAGTTGGATTCAGCCCATGTATGCTCCAAAAGTATTTTCTGTAATTGTAAATAATTGGTTGCTTTGCAGAGAAGTGACACGGATGCCAAGTAATACCAGGCTACATGGTTGAATATTCTAACTAATTGGCTCTTTAAAAAGGGCTAAGGCATTTTTAAGGTCCTTAAATTGGTCTTCTCCCCTTCAGAGAACGGCGTGAGTGCCAAAACTAATTAGACCATTGCTGATTGTTTAGAAACCCAAAGCACACTAAAGCAAACCAGACAAGAAGCCAAGAGCCAGGAACTGCTTTACAGAGCTTCAGCTGGGGAGGAAACAGAAGGCTGCTTATTAGGTATGAACTTGGGAGGTGATTCACAGCAAGCCACGCTTGTGACAATATGCAGCAAACTAGCGCAAAAACAGAAAAAAAGCACAAAAAATACAAAGAATAAAGTGAAAATCCTCGATTCCATTTGCTTTAATGTGAGCATATGTGATGGTGTGACTCACCCTCGCTCTCTTTTAATTTCTCTCATTTCCGATTTGGAACCATAACACTAAAAACAAAGTCTAAATCGTCGCTGTCCAATGACAGAAAAACACTTATCTCCATTTTTGCCGATTTTTAGTTTACTACATAATTTGAACACACAAACTTTTCCTTACACTGTGCCAAAATTTCTTGATGAACGGACCAAAAGAAACTCTTCAAAATGACCTGAAATAAACTCTTTTTACCTTCACTTCCATTGAATGTTCGCAAGGTTTTTTTTTTTTTTTATCTCTCCTGTAAAGTGGCTGTTTTGGAGATATGTGTTTTTCATTGGACAGCGACGATATGAAGCTTCTAACAAGTAATCGTTTAAGACTAATCAACAATACTACAACAAATTAGATTAAAGTACATTGAGACCTCACAGCAACGTACACTGCCTGAATGTAAGTAAGTAAATGATGTGGGGTTGGTTGATGCTGCAGTTGGTCTGCAGGTTTAGGTTCAGCAACAGTATGTGCTGAAAGAATGAGGTCAGCTGACTACCAGAATATAGTGAATATAGACCAGATTTTTTCTTCTCTGATGGCACAGGCATATTCCAAGATGACAATGTCAGGATTCATGGGGCTGGAATTTTGAAAGAGTTCAGGGTTCAGGGATCATGAGATCATCATTTTCACACATGGATTGAGAGAGTTCACCACAGAGTCCAGACCTTAACCTCATTGAGAATCTTTGGGATGTGCTGGATGGAGAAGAGCTGCTTTGTGCAGTGGTCAGACTCTACCATTATCAATGCTGCTGCAAGATCTTGGTAAAACATTAATGTAACACTGGATTGAAATAAATCTTGTGACGTTATTATTATTATTGAAACAACGCCACAGTGAATGCAGCATGCCGCAATCAAAGCTAAAGGCGGTCCAACCAAATATTAGAGTGTATTACCTCTTCTTTTTTTTTTTGGAGGCGACTTTTTTTGTATTTTTCAATAAGATTAATTTCAACAATGCAAAAACATTGCAATGACTGTAAAAGTAGAGGGTATGTCACTGTTTTTCAGGGACAGTCATGCATTTTCCAACAAGACAATGCAAAGCCACATGCTGCACACATGCACATTACAAAGGCATGAATGTAGGAGGAGAGGGTCGAGGTATTGAACTGGGCTGCCTACCTGCAGTCCTGACCTCTCACTAGTGTTGGACCCAGATTCAAAATCCTCAACTCTCTATTTGCTAATGAGGGATAATTACAGCTTGAGGATCTTGTAGTGCATACAGTGCTACTTCATGTTTAAGGCTAATTAAAGAGACTATTACATTTAAGAGACAAGTACATTAAAGGTCTTTGATCAACATATGCCCCTTTTAACCCTTGTGTGGTGTTCATATTTTTGTTACTCGTTTACTTTGTTACTTGTATTTAATTCACCAAAATTAAGCAATTCTACATTAAAATGCTTTACGCATGCTTGCTTCACCTAAATTGCAAGCAATATAAACAGCTTACATGGTTAATATTTGCCCTTTACCTTTCTTATGTTACATTTCTTTCAAAAAGTGCTGCTCTTTTTTTATTAGTTTTTTAATAAAACGTAAAAGAGAATGAATTAAACTCAAGATATGAGTAGAAAATTTTAGTTTCAAATTTACAAATGAAGCAATGTTTATTAGCCCTTGGCCAAACATACTGTATGTAATATAAATGTGTGTGTGAGGGGGGAGGGGGATGTACAGTGTGTGTTTATCTAAAATGTGTTTTGATATATGTTTTTCACAAAAAATGAGCCAATGCCAATGAGTTTGAGTTAGAAAAAATATTTTTTTAGTATCATTTGATGAAAAATGAAAACGGGTCCCACAGACCCGAACACCACTAAAGTGTTAAAGGAGAACTCCGGTGTAAAATGGATTTTGGTGTACTAAAACATGATAAAAATTACTTTGATGAATAGCACACCTCCGTTCTCCCACAGTGTTCGGAGATCCAGAAATGTTAACAGTTCGCCAAACACCCTTCAGACTGGGTGATACAGGGCATATTTTGCCCCGATAATTTTTTTTTTTCCACCGTTATCCAGCTCAAAGTAGCTCCACACTTCATTGTTAGAATCTGGAGAGCCCTGACATTTAAAACGAGACATTAATAACTTAAAAAGTGCACAAGCAGCTTATTAAAACCACTTGTTACCTCCCAGATTTAGCTAATCGCATGCATTCAATAAGGCTTGCTTTATATTGCTTGCAAGAATAGGAAACAGACTATCACAAAATAAAAGAGAAAGAAGTTACGAAGAAGAAGTAAAATCTTTAATCTGAATTTACAGTACAGTATGTGCCGATGTGACTCACCCTCGCTCTCTTTCACTATCACTTTTTTCCTCATAGTAGATCTGGAGCCGTAGCCTGGAATACAGCACGGTGTATGAAGTCACTAATGAGGGATGGTTACGGCGCAAGGATCTCGTAGTGCACACAGTGCTGCTGCGTGTTTAACGCTAATCAAAGAGATCATTTAGATTTGCATTTCACGACATTAACGGGCCTTTCTCACGCCGGCCCCGTGCTTTAACGCTTGCCTGACCTTTGACCCCGCTTCTCGTCAGGGATCCTCGCTGCTGCTGTTTTCATTTATTCCTGAAATTACAGCCCTTATTATTCACAGCCTGTTGCACTTTAACAGAGGAAATTATCCAGCGCTGTTTTGACTATACATATTTCCCTTGAGCTAATTCCTCACAGATGCTAATATACCCTGCTGGACACGTAGGACTACATGTTCCTGTAGTGCTAGGAGTGCTGGATGATACATAATTTACACTGGTTTACCAGTACTCAAGTTACACAGCAGACTTTTGGCATTTTCCATATGAGCTTAAGCTAAAGGACAATACAGGCCCCTATATCAATATTTATTAGAGCCACCTTTCACTGCAATTACAGCTGCAGGTTTTTTGGGGTGTGTCTCAACCAGCTTCCCTCATCTAGAGACTGAGATTTTTGCTCATTCTTCTTTACAAAATAGCTCAAGCTCAGCCAGGTTGGATGGATACAGCAATTTTTTATGTTTTGCTGCAGAAGCTCAATGAGATTTAGGTCAGAACTTTGACTGGATCATTCTAACACATAAATATTCTCTGATCTAAGCCATTCCACTGTAGCTCTGGCTGTATGTTTAGGGTCATTGTCTTGTCGGAAGGTGAATCTTCTTCCCAGTCTCAAGTCTTTTGCAGCCTCCAAAGGTTTTTTTTTTTCTTCTTCCAGGATTTCCCTGTATTTATTTCCGTCCATCTTCCCATCAATTTTGACCAGCTTCTCTGTACCTGCTGAAAAAAAGCATCCCCACAGCATGATGCTCCCATCACCATGCTTCACAGTGGGGAAGGTGTGTTTAGGGTGATGCGCAATGTTACTTTCCACCACAGATAGCACTTTGCATTTAGGCCAAAAACCTTGTTCCGCATGTTTGCTGTGTTCCTATATAGCTTGTTTGCAACAAAACAATAAAACAGAGAATTTTTTTATCTAAAAAGATAAAGATATAAAATATAAAATTAATTTTACTGCTTTATACAGCCTGTTTATATAGTTGTAGAGTGCTACTTTAGAAATACATTATTTATACTGGGTTATGAAGGCTGCTTAAAGGTCACCTTCAATTAATTAAATAGTGTTACTGACATTATTCTTTTAACCTTGATCACCAAGGTTTTCTGTTTAATTATAGTTGGATTAATTGTATACAGAATGTTCCCAAAATCGAAATGAATCATTATTTAGTGTACCTATTTTTTATGAAGTATAAATAAAGTGCTAAAATTAAGTGTTACTCACCATTCTTTTAACCTTGATTACCAAGGTGCACTAAGGTTAGTTTTTGTTAATTAAAATATTATATTGCCACATTGAAAATTACTTATTATTTCCTATTTTTATTAAGTACTTAAGAATAGATAGGACTGGATGTTCCTATTTTTTTCCTCCCATCCTCCAGCAACCTCACGCTGTACTGGAGTGTCCTCTACGCCATGTGTCGGAACGTGTATTGAGTGAACATTAATCGTGCCAAGTGTGTAGCCTAGCAAAAACTCATTTCCCATGGTGCAGCTGGGTGGGAGGTTTTGGTTTGCCATGCTGTACTACTGGAAAGCTCTGTGGAACAGTGGGAGAAAGAGAAAGAGAGAGAGAGAGAGAGGCCAGTACGTCCTAGTAGCCTCGTTCTCCCTGCTAGCAGAGCATGTCCCAACTGTTGTCAATTTATCAATGTAACGTGCACTAGTGGGCACAGTTTGAGCCTCCATTAGTGCAGGTGCCTCCATCCATCTCCGCCTCACTCACTTACTCCACCTTGTCAGAAGGAACTAAATGGGGCATTTGAAGAAATGTAAACAACCCTCAGTGGACGATCAGTACGTCCGCGGGTCTGAGCGGAGGGGAGGAGTTCGGGCCTGCTGTCGGACGGCCCACAGTGTAAAACGATGATGAGTTTACTTCCTGTGGCTTATTCTCATCATTCTGCTGTCTGTTGTGCTGTTTCGTCGCATAAACATGTTGTTGCCAGTGAAGGTCTTATGAAGTAGTTCCCTATGCCCACTATATTAACATATTAAACATAGTGTGTATTATCATTGATGATTATGGCTTACAGCCAATGAAAATCCAAAAATCTGTGTCTAAGAAAATTTTAATATTATATACAGGAAGGCCAATTGGTACCTTTGGCAGTGTAGGCAGTGTGCCAATTCCTGCTGGAAAATGAAATCCGCATCTCCATAAAAACTCTCAGCAGAGGGAAGCATGAAGCGCTGTAAAATTTTCTGAAAAACAACAAAAAAAATTGCACTGACTTTAGACCTGATAGAACGCAGTGGATCAACACCAGCAGATGACATGTCTCTCCAAACCATCCCTGATCATCAGTAAATTTTACATTTCATTTGTAAATTAAGGGACCAGAGTCTGGAGGAAGTTGCTTGAGGTCTAGTGTGAAGTTTCCACCAATCAGTGATGGTTTGTAGAGACATGTCATCTGCTGGTGTTGATCCACTGTGTTCTATCAAGTCCAAAGTCTTCAATTGGATATTTTTTTTGGGCTTGTGAACTTGTGATCTCTGCTAAGACTTCTTAAACATGAAGTGAACTGTTCCTCACACTCCAAACTACAAAACTCCCACATTAATTTAATAGGACTTGCTGAATAATTCATAGCGAGTTATTAAATAATGCTTCTTAAGATTAATTACTGAATAATAAGGCTTGTGCTGGAGGCTTTAAGTGAAAAGCTGTGGTGAATGTGCTTAAATTAGAAGAAATTAGAGTTAGAAGATGACATCAGGCTGCGCATTGTCCTTGAATGTCCAGACTCGCAGCGAACTAGCGAGCAAAAGAGAGGTGAGCGATGTAAGAGATGGCAGGACTGTCCCAATTTGAAACTGAAGCTCTACTTCACAAATGCACGTCTAGCATTTGCAGCTACTTCCCTATTATTGGAAGTTTCCGTGGTGGATCTTCCCCCTCAGGCTAGTCTCTGTTCATTCGACTGCACTGCAGAGCTGTGCAGCCAGGGGTGAACATAACTAGCTTTTAATTAAAACACAGAGAAAAGAAAATTAAAAGTAGGGGGATGAGACACAGTCAAGCAGATAAATGCGTTGGAGCTGTCGGTGGTTCGTGACGACTCGTCGTCACCAGCGTTGCGCCCGGGCGAGGGGAAGCAGATCGTTGTTTTATGTTCTTTTTCAGAGCTCTAAATTGACCCTCGCAGCCATGACGAGGGCAGCCGTGTCTTTGACACTGGAAATGGATGCCCATTCCGCCCACCCAATTTAGCCTAGCCCGGGCCGCTAACTGTGTGCAATCACGTAGCCTGGCATCTCCTCAAGCAGGGGGAAGAAGCCTGAGTTAATGATGGTTCTGAGCTGGTTCATGCAGAACAAGCCATGCCTGCGCTGAACTGAACGAACGAAGCCTGCGTGCCTCCAGTGGTGGCGATGCAGCATGAAATTCACCATAATTCCCTTTTTTCCATTTCGGAAACAGGCAAGTTCCTGTTCTTTATTCGTCGTTAAGGACGGAACGGAAAGGGGACGTTGTATTTTCACGTCAGCTGGAATTAGGCTGAGGCGAGGCTGGGGAGGGTAAAGAAGGCCCGAAGTGAAGGACTAACCCGAGCACTGTACCCTAACTCCTCTGGAGATATCGTGACAGTGCAGACTGTCGCCGCCTCGTAGCCCTAGAACATTCCGCGAATCGGAAATCTCATTATCTTTAACAAGGTCATCGCCTAATGAACGTCTTCAGGACTGCGAGATTTAATATAATGTTTAGATCTGTTTTGCCCTGGTGCCTAGTGTTGGACGTCTATCTTGAAATGGCTCATGGTTGGATCTTCTGGTTGTTTTAGACATTTAAAGAAAGTGGTTTTTAATGAGTTTATGTCCTCTACAAACACACACACACACACACACACAAAGATATTAGTAAAGTTATCTAAAACTTGTATGATGTTTCATGACTTTTGCCTTGTTCTTTTATGGAAAATAAAGGGTAACACTTTACTTGGATGGTCCATTTGATGGTCTCTTTGATGCTCAACTGACATTCAACTAACATTCAACTACATGTCTATTAAATGCAAATGAACTAAAAGGTGAAAGTAAATGATTCTCTATTGAATATAACCCTACATTCAACTCTAATCCAAACGCTTATCTTAATATTTTAGGATTGGGTTTAGGGTTAGATTTTAGGGTTAATTCATGGTTAAGGTTAGGGTTAGGTGTAGGGTTTGATTTTAGGGTTGATTGATGGTTAAGGTAAGGGTTAGGTGTAGGGTTAGATTTTAAGTTTAGGTTAAGGTTAGGGTAAGGGTTAGGTGTAGGGTTAGATTTTAGGGTTGATTAAGGGTTAAGGTTAGGGTTAGGTGTAGGGTTTGATTTTAGGGTTAATTAAGGGTTAAGGTTAGGGTTAGGTGTACGGTTAGGTTCTATTTTGAATCATTTACATTCAACATAGGGTTAAGTTAAATTTAATGGAGATTCAATTCAGTGTTAGTTGAATGTCAGTTGAGCATCAACAAGGCCATAAAATGGACCATCCAAGTAAAGCGTTACCAAATAAAGAATACTACACTGAAGGATATGCATTTGGAACTCCTGCATTGAATGTAGAGTCGCTCCAGCTATCTGCTCACATTGACAGTTCTAGCCAAAAGCTGCAGATCAATGTGCTGTCCACTGTGAGTGGTGATGCCTCCTAAAATGTACTGTGAATCAGAAAATCTTACATTATCTTTAACAAGGTCATCATCTATTGAAAGTCTTAAGAAGTGTAAGATTAAATATAATGTTTATGTCTGTTTTGCCCAGGCTCCGAGTGGTCCATCAGTCTAAAGCGCTGCCACTATGATTAGAAGACTGCAGGTTTGAATCCAGTTTATGAATGGTTACTAATTAGGTTGTAAATGCCTTAAAAATCATTAATAATCAGTTATAACACATACATAGAAAGGGCAACAATATAGATGGCTGTGGGTTCACTATTTGACAAACAAAAGATCAGTGTTGCTCTTTCTACGTAGCTGTTATAACTGATTATTAATTATTTTTAAGGCGTTTTCAAATGTAATTAGTAACCATTAATAAACTAATTGTAAACCATTTATAAACCCTTTATAAAGGTAGTCTTATTTTAAAGTGGTACCCAAAACACTACACTGAGGCTCCTAAGGTTTTTCATATAATGTATTCATACTACCCTCTTCACACACTAATTAATTAAATCAAAATAATCAGTGTATCTGGCAAATCTTGCACATATGCACCACTACAGTACTGCGTTTAGCAGAGTGATACACAGTGTTATAGGTGGTTATGGATGTGCTATAAAATGAAGCCTGAAAGGTTTTATTTTTTGCTCCAGTTCACTTTCAGAAAGTTAGAGTTAGGTTAGGTGTTCTTCACTTCCTCAGTGATCGTTCGCTCGCGTATTTACAGATATTCCGTGAAGAGCGTTCTCGCGTGGCTGAGCAGAAGCGACGCCGCTTCACTGGGCATCACCGCCATTCTTCAGCGCGCTGCCGTGATTGATGAACCCAGCGTGTGCTAATTGGCAACAGGTGTGCTAAAGACTGTCATCTGAAAGTTTCTGATGTTTTTGTCGCTGTTGTTTTGCAAACACATAATTAATGGTATTAACCTCCCCGAAGCATTACGTTACGAGCACAACTCATTCTGGAGAGGGGTCTCGCTTGACTGGCCCCAGCTGTTTACTGGGAGAAGATGTTCTTACCAAAAAAAAATAAATAAAAACATCTCCAGCATTAGTTTAGCTGTACAGAGCTAAAATAAGCATATCTAAAAAACAAAACTTAATGCATAATGTGTTTTACAGGGTGTATGTATGTATAATTACATGCCAAATGTCATGTACAGCATAGGGGTGCCTTATAGGCTTGCACACACATTGTTTTACAAGTTGTGAGGTGTTATCATGTTAGTGAGGTTGAATATTGGTCAATCTGCTTATGCAAGGCCATTCAAGTCTGGAGGAAGAGTGGAGAGACACACAGTTCAAGCTGCTTGAGGTCTAGAGTGAAGTTTCCACCAATCAGTGATGGTTTGGAGAGGCATGTCATCTGCTGGTGTTGGTCCACTGTGTTTTATTATCAAGTCTAAAGTCAGTGCAGTTTTGTTTTCCCACAAAATCTTACAGCACTTCATGCTTCCCTCTGCTACTGACAACTTTTATAGAGATGCGGATTTCATTTTCCAGCCGGATTTGGCACACTGCGAACACTGCTAATGTTCTTATATAATGTTCTAATTTTCTAAGATGTTAATTTTTGGGTTTTTATTGTCTGTAAGCCATAATCACCAACAATATAAGAAATAAACACTTAAAATAGATCACTCTGTGTTTAATACATCTATATCATATATGAGTTTCACATTTAGAACTGAATTACTTAAATAAAGTAACTTTTCAATGATTTTTTTTTTAGATGCACTAGTACTGTATGTCATTGGATTGCATGCTGTTGCCTAAAAGATGTGTGAAAAGGGTTAATGTATGAATTATGATATTTGGAATGGTGGTGCACCAGTGCTTTTATTGTTGCTGAATGCAATCCACTCCTCACAGCAATGCAAATCCAACATCTCTGGAAAGTACAGACCGTTACTTTAATAAAAGAAGGATAAAACCGTTTTAATGCCATCGATTTCAAAAGACATAATGAATAAAGTATGAGCAAGTGTCCCATTACTTTTGTCCTATTCTATGCTACCCTAATACTCTCAGACTCTTGCAGTGAAGTGGTAAAGTCTTTGCAGAGAGTTCCACACCTTCAGATCACTTTAATGCTCCCTGTCTTAAGACAACCTCTGCGACGTGAATATTCATCACCTCAATATCATCTTACTGTATTATTCATAAGACCCAGATGCAAGTCAATTAGGTCCTGCTGATGATGACACTGATAATTGCACCTTTATTGGATAATTTATGGAAATATGAGGCTTAGGTGGGCCAGAGATTACAACTGTCCTTTTTTTGCTCGGTTAATCAGTTTAACCTGCGCTCGTTCTGCACTCTCTCTTTATTCCTCTCTTTAAAATCTGTGATTCTTACCTCACTTCTTAAACTGTTAACCAGGTCGACCCGCTCGAGCGTTCTAGAGCACATTGTCCTCATTAATCGTAATAGTTTTGAATTGAAAGTGTGTGCAAAGTTCTACTATAGGGACAAAAGTATTGGGACACCTGTTCTGGGGCTTGAAAAGAGTTTGTTTTGCTTTTGTTGGAAAGAAGAAACTGTCTCTATTGTCTAGAGGATACTTTCTGTCAGATTTTGGAGCATTGTTGTGTGGATTTGACCTAAATCTTCTCATCCAAAAGTATTGAATGAAGCGACATCATCACAGAGAATACAGTTCCACTGATTCACAGCTCAATACTGTACTGGGGGGCTTTATAACCCTTCATAACCCAGACCTGACATTATTAGACATGGTGCCAATAGGTTTATGCTTCTTTATCTGCTCCAAAGAGTCCTAATCTTTTGGCAATACTTCTCTACAGGGGCTAGAATACTGA
This sequence comes from Astyanax mexicanus, assembly GCF_023375975.1. NCBI lineage: Eukaryota > Metazoa > Chordata > Actinopteri > Characiformes > Acestrorhamphidae > Astyanax > Astyanax mexicanus. The sequence continues at coordinate 50,116,665 of NC_064412.1, read as the reverse complement.
TTCACAGTTCAATACTGGGGGGCTTTATAACCCTTCATAACCCAGACCTGACATTATTAGACATGGTGCCAATAGGTTTATGCTTCTTTATCTGCTCCAAAGAGTCCTAATCTTTTGGCAATACTTCTCTACAGGGGCTAGAATACTGATTCACAGTTCAATACTGGGGGGCTTTATAACCCTTCATAACCCAGACCTGACATTATTAGACATGGTGCCAATAGGTTTATACTTCTTTATCTGCTCCAGAGAGTCCTACTCTTTTGGCAATACTTCTCTACAGGGGTTAGAATACTTAAGCTAGGGGCTAGCTGTGTGTGCATTTGCCATAGGTGCATAACTTAACAAAGCTAAATGCTGCCTTCTTTAAAAAATGTGCTTAAACTTTTAGACATTTTGGTTATGTTCATATTACTATTTTTCATAGTAAACTAAAGGCTAAAGAGATTCAAATCCAAAACCATTTTTGTTTTGATGTGACACAAATCAATTTTTTTCTGGAGTGTGTGTACATGTCAAATCTCAAATCTATTCTGTTCAAATCAGATTTAAATCATCTTCATATGTGGTCCTAGATTGTGTAAATGTCTGATTTGTGGTCATGTGACGTGACCGTAACCATTCAAATTGGATTTATGTTCACATTAGACAGACCCCGTACAGGTAACTTACATTTGTGATTGTGAACTTAAAAAAAAATGATTTGATTAATAAGGCTTCCAGATTTAGATTTAGCATGTCCACACAGTTGTTAAGACAATCAGATTTGTGAAGTTAAGATTTAAAACACTTCAGTTTTGATAATGTGAACATAACCACTTCTGAATTTGGTTTGAATCCGATTTGATGTTTGTTTGTTTAATCTGGACACATCTACATTTGACAAAAATCATATTTAGACTATCAGATTATTACACTATCTTAGTCTGTCTGTCTGAACATAGTCATAATTGCAGCTAAATTAAATCTAAGCAAGAAAACAACTAATTTGATTAATATGACTTTAATATGACTCACATGACATGATCGGACAGTCCCCAAAAATTCTTAGGTTCTCTTAGGTTTGTACCCTAAATAAAACCTTAAAAGAAGACAAAAGTCTGATTTGCAATATCAATCTGCATATAGCCTTAGAGCAGCTGAATGCATTCGTTAGGAAGTGTCCACAAACAAACATTTGGAAATGTAGTGTTCCAGTGAGTAACAGGAGGAGGAGCTTATCAAAACTCATGTTGAACTGTTACTTTTAGAGGTGTGTTCAGGTAAATTTCTGGCGTGTAGCTATTTTGGACAACAGTCAATCGTCTCAGTCCATTTGCTATAGGTGAGCCCAGCACACTGTGTACACCCCCACTCGTTAAACACACACTCTCTGACTTTTAATTTAACAACAAACAGAGTAAAGAATCAAATAACATGGATGTTCCCTTAAATGAGCTGCTGGTGTGTCTTCACAGGTCAGTATTCTCTGCTGAGACACACAAAGCACCGTGCTGTTAAGATACGAATGTGCCAAAGTCAGAGCTCACCTGCCTCTTAAAGGAAACGACTACTGGCACACTGATTGGTTTATTTCACGTTACGCACAAAATTAAACACACCCATGATTAATTAAGAGAATTAGTTCATGCCTTTTGCTCGTTTTGAGCCTTAATGATCCCAAAGACACGCCAATACACCCTAAATCCAACTGCGCTATCCACAATGGATGGTTGTTGCGCTATAGATCACTATAAAAGGGCCCTTAAACAAGGGCTGGAGGAGCCTTTAAAAAAAAGGTCAAACTGTTGCTGTTAGATTAGTTAGGATATTTCCTGTAATGTTAAAGCCAGCCTCCTAGTTGGCGCCCGGGCTTCACTCGGCCGCAGTCTCTCTGCTTTTACTCAGGCTTTCATTACGACAGGAAAAACAAAGCTCTCTCTGAGATCATTAATAAAAGAATCATTATTGTTTCCCCAGCGTTCCTTTTCAACATGGCCACGCTAAGATTAAATGCGCAGGGGTCGGCCCATTGTAATCTGCACAATCTGCAAATGAGTCTTATTTAGTCAAGCTGGAGGACAAAAAGGAAGGACTTGAAAGCACACAACTGTCATCCTCGTTTTAGCCCAGATACATTTCATCTTCTCATTTAAATAATTTGCTCTGAAGTGAACTTGATTCAATGCGAAAGTAATTATGCTCTATTATATTCAAACGAGATGTTGTAAACCTTTGGTCATGCTAATCAAATCTCCTTTTATTCCAAATTAAGATTCCAGTTTTCGCTCTTTTTCGTCCTCTTCATATTTGATACTTATTATCTGTGTGTGTGTGTTTTTTTCTCCTTCTTTTGAGGCCTTGATTATCCCTCGTCTGAAAATGGACAATAATTACTGCCCCACTGCTTACAAAAGGTCTGTTTCAGAGAGGGGAAAAAATCATTCACATTCAGTGAACAACAAAGAGGGCAAATGAATCAGACTCGCTCTCTTTTCTCTCTCTCTCTTTCTCTTTCTCTTTCCTCTGTGTCTCCTTTTGTACAAGAAACACACATCTCTGCGCTGGATTACAGCCTTATTAGCCCTGCACTGATGCAGGAATAGTGTGTGCAGTATCAGAGGGGGTGTGGGGGGGGGGTAATGTGGGGGAAGCATGTAAACCTGAACTCGGGTTCGAGGCGTTTCTGCGCTTTGAACAGGTTGGCCTGGAGCTTTCTAGCCCGGGACACTTTGATGTGGATCTTAACTCATGAAAGACGGGTCCGATCTGGCCCTGCGGGCGCCTGCTGAAATTTACACACTTTAATCACACACCCGGCCTTTACTGCAGGTGTGTGTGTGCGCGCGCGCGTGTGTGTACGTGTGTGTGTGTACGTGTGTGTGTGTGTGTAGATCACGGACCGCCCCGTTTAGTTTATCATATCTGAGCTGAGGAGGCTCTTAACTCGGAGCGACTGAAACGGTGTGAAACGATTTCCTGCTCCAAAAAGAAGATTTCATTATCACTGTGACACGCCCCCCAAACACCCCCCTGAACAGGTACACACTGGGGTGTGTGTGTGTGTGTGTGTGTGTGTGTGTGTGTGTGTGTAGAAGAACAAAAAAAAAGAAACGATGAGCAGTTGTTGTTTTAATGCTTTAATAAGAGTCGCAGCGTCTGATTAAGATCAGCTGGAGAGAAGAGAAAGGTTAACGATGCCCTTTTACTGAAAGAGGGAGAGAGAGAGAGAGAGAGAGAGAGAGACGCAGAGAGAGAGTGAGACGGGAAAGAGAGAGAAAGAGAGACGGGAAAGAGAGAGAGAGAGAGAAAGAGAGAGGGAAGTAGTAGAAATAAAAAAAAAACTGTATTAAGGGGAAAAAAGGGGGAAGAGGGAGAACAATGAAGAGATGATCAGCAAAAGAGAGGAAGGGAAAAGAAAGAGATAGTGGAGTGAGGGAGGATATGTGTGGATGGAAAATGATAAAATAGAAAGAGGGAAAAAAGAAGACAGAGAAAGAAAAGGGCAGAACGAGAGAGAAATATAATTGTAGGGAGGAAAGAGAGAAAGAGGAAAGAGACAATAGTAAAAGAAAGAGAAAGAGTGGTAGAAGTAAAAGACTGTATAAAGAGGAAAGAACAGGGAAAGTGGGAGAACAGAAGAAAGAGATGATTAGTGAAAGAGAGGAAGGGAAAAGGGAGGGATAGCGAAAGAGGATATATGAAAATAGAAAAGGGAGAGAGAAAGAGGGAGAAAAGAAGACAGAGACAGAGAGAGAGATAGAGAGAGAGAAAGAGGGAGAAAAGAAGACAGAGACAGAGATAGAGAGAGAGAAAGAGGGAGAAAAGAAGACAGGGAGAGAGAAAGAGGGAGAAAATAATACAGAGACAGAGAGAGAGAGACAAAGAGGGAGAAAAGAAGACAGAGAGAGAGATAGAGAGAGAGAAAGAGGGAGCAAATAATACAGGCAGAGAGAGAGACAAAGAGGGAGAAAAGAAGACAGAGAGAGACAGAGATAGAGAGAGAGAGAGAGAGAGAGAGAAAGAGGGAGAAAAGAAGACAGAGAGGGAGAGATAGTGAGAGAGAGAGAGAGAGAGAGAGAGAAAGAGGGAGAAAAGAAGACAGAGAGATAGAGAGAGAGAAAGCGAGAAAAGAAGTCAGAGACAGAGAGAGAGATAGAGAGAGAGACACAGAGGGAGAAAAAAAGACAGAGAGACAGACAAAGAGGGAGAGAAGAAGACAGAGAGACAGACAAAGAGGGAGAAAAGAAGACAGAGAGAGAGAGAAAGAGAGAGTACATATCTGTAACTGATAAGATTTAGTTATCTGTATGCTGCTCCTAAGGCGACTCCAGTGCTTCTGATTGGTCGGACGGTAGGTGAGCGTAAGCGTCTGATGTTTATGGAAGTGAAGCTTTTCCATCTAAATTAGTCTGATAAATCAAAACCAGAACAGACACATCAGGGCACACAGCAGCAGCAGCACAGGGTTTGAGGATTTTTCATCAGGTCTGGATCGGGATGCGGGATGCGGGATGTTCTCCTCCCCCTACGATTCCAAATGCAGTTTTCCACTCAGCTTAATTATGAAACTGAATTTAATATGATTATGCAGATGTATGAAATGTGAGAAACTACATTTTCACACAGACACACACACACAGTCTGTTCAATCTCTTATCTCCAACATTGTTGTAATCATGTCCTACTTGGCCAGCTATTTTTTGCTTTCTTGCTCCCGTGCCAGAAAGCTCTAGCCAATCAGAAGAGACAATTTGCTCGCGTGGTTTACTGGTACACATTTTGTTGGGTTTAGGTTTATGCCTGTGTGAAACCAAACCAAACAGAGGGATGAAATGCTCCAAATAAACAAACCCATCAACTGATTTGTACCATAGAAAACAACTACAGGTGTGAAACCAATCCTAATCCTTTAAGGACAATGGGACACAATACAATATCTACGAGTTCCTGTCCCATGACTTTAGGCACACGAGTGTAGAATTAGCTGATGAGGATAGCATCTCCAGTAGATATTGCAGGTACGAGGCTCGGCGCGAGCGGGCGGGGGGGGGGGAGAGAGATGCAGCTTAGCTCGGCGTGCACTCGGAGAATCTGATTTCGCAATATTACAGTCTAGATTTTCTCATTTCGAGCGACTAGCAGAGACACGCAATCACTCCGGAGCGCGCGGACTCGTCCGCACAATACCGACTGTTTTATTTATGGCTCTAAGTAGATGACACGCAACAATATGCCCTTTCCCGATTACCATAATAACTCACCACAGACTTTTCCCAGTTTGAGTCATATTGCAATCTCCCCATTATTGGAGGATAGAGGGAACGGGGAGACGAATGGGGTATCAAACAGGCAGAAACACCGAGCATATTACCACTTATGCCTCTCTCTCGGAATACAAAGGCTGCGCCTGGCATGCTATCGCAAAGAAAACAGCTTAGCGGCGAGGGCATTTGTTTTCCATTCAGCTGGGGAGGCACTTTGTCTTTCCAATCGTTACCTGCCTGGGAATCAGTTCCTCCATTAAGGCCGGACTAAGGAGGGGAGGTGCTGTCTGGGGCTAAATTGCAATTAGTGGCCTGGCGAGTGAGTCTGGCACCGGTTAACTCGGGATATTGGAGTGCAAGGGCCCAGTAATCAGCCTTCGGTCATGTAGAACAATGCATAAAATTAAATTGACATTAATGAATAATTGTGTAATGAGAATGGAGGAGGCAAGCTAATTGCATGTTACAGCGAGTGTAATGCCCAGATAACCTTGTGTCTAATGCTGTTCTTAGGGGCCGAGCGCCCGAGCGGCCCTCTCTCGCTCGCCGGGAAGTCATTAGAGAGCGAGAGAGGAGATAATGCCAGAGCGTGGAGGGGCAACAATCGAGCCTGAGTATCTTTCAGAAGGGTTTCTGTCTCTGTGTGTGTGTGTGTGTGTGTGTATGTGTGTGTGCTGTAGAGTGTGTGTAAGTGGGCTCCACTGAAGTCATTTGTATACAGTGTGAGTAGAATTAAAGGTCAGTTTGCAGAGCTAAAAAGCTAAGCGGCGGCGAGGCGAGCGAGAGCTGATTACCTGAAGAAGAAGAAGAAGAAGAAGAAGAAGAAGAAGAAGAAGAAGAAGAACTCTGAGGACGGAAGGAAAGAGAGAGAATCCATGGAATCCATTCACATTCATAAGAAGAAAGGCTGAGCCTAACAAGCTCAGGCTGAGCTCAAGTCCTCAATATTAACTCTGAATTTTATAAGTAGATACGTTCTGAAAATATATTAATGTGTTATATTTCCAAATATTAGTGGATACCCTTTCTAATTAACAAAGTAATTTACTTCCCAACTAACAGAGAATGCTATAAGAACATTTGCCATCATTTAAATGAAAAATGGTTTCAGAAAGGTTAGCTTTTAATTACAGCGTTATTAAAATGTGTCTTGTTATTAAAAAGTGTGACGAATACTAACATTATGGAAACTTTAAAAGTAACCACTTACAAAGCTGTTCATATTAAAGACGTAGTACTAATCTAGTTTTAAGAGTCTGGTGTAGCTAATGCAGCACAGTCACCCAGACTGGGAATTGAACCCCAGTCTCCGACATGATGTGGAAGCTCACTAGCAGGTAATAGTGTTGTCCACTGCGCCACACCAATCACAAGTGACATTGCAGCAATGTTACCAGATTATCCAGAAAACTTGACAGATTGAATGTTCTAAGAATGAAAATTGGTAACATTCAGAAACCATTCTACTAGGTGGTCTTGGTTTGGTTCAGTTCGTTTGCACTTTTCTAGACAGGTTGGACTTTTAAACCAATACCATAAGGTTAAATCAGTCTTTTAGGACCCAAAATAAAGAAAATAAAGAAAGAGTTGTGCCAAAATCTGACTGGTCTTAGTGTAGAGGCGCATCATGCAGCGGCAGTTTGTATACAATAGATTAAGCTGGTGATCCTGTATCTACTGTAACTGTAGATTAACCCTTATTTATAAACGGAAATAAAAGGAATTTGAGGGGAAAATGCTGGTGGGAATGCAAAATTTGGCTTAGCACAGGTTTAGCACAGTTGGAGAAGTTTAGTCATGTTTCTAACATCTAGAATCGACAGGGTACGGGTGGTTTAGCTGCCATGCTAACAGCTGACATTGACAGGGTTAGAGCAGTTTAGCCCTGATGCTTACAATTAGCACCAATAGTGGTAGAGTAGTTTAGCTGTGATGCTAACAGCTAGCCTTAGAAAACTTGGGCAGTTTCCCACAATGCTAAAGCATTCAGCATCAAATGGCTTGACGTGGTTAAGCTATGATACTAACAGCTGGCAACAATAGGAGTATGGTGGTTTAGCTGTGATGCTAACAGTCAGTCTTGGCAGGCTTGTGGTGGTTTAGTCACGTTGCTAACAGCCAGAATCAACAAGGTGGGGGTGGTTTAGCTGCCATGCTATCAGCCAACATTGACAGGGCTAGAGCAGTTTAGCCCTGATGCTTAAAATTAGCACCAATAGTGGTAGAGTAGTTTAGCTGTGATGCTAACAGCCAGCCTTAGAAAAGTTGAATCTGTTTCCCACAATGCTACAGCATTCAGCATCAAATGGCTTGGGGTGGTTATATGTCATAATACTAACAGCTGGCATTAATAGGAATAGGGTGGTTTAGCTGGGATGCTAACAGTCAGTCTTGGCAGGGTTGGAGTGGTTTAGCCACAGTGCTAACATTAGACATTGAAAGGGTTGTCATAGCATTAGCGTCATAATGCTATTCAATGCTGTGATAGCAAATGTTACACAACATTATATTATTGTGTATAGTATTATACAAACTGTTGGGCCTAATGAAAAGATAACATAGCGTGCCTCATAACAGCAAACAAATGAAGCCCTACACACACACACACACACACACACACACACACACACACAAACACTTCTATATCCATGCTCATGCACACGAGTACACACAAGTACACAGCACTTGTGGAAGCCAATCAGCACTGAGTAATTGAGCACAAGAGCAATCCCTGTAAAGTACACAGGCTCCTAAATTGGAGCTGCAGGTTATTATTTGGCCCTCTGCATATTTCCCTTCAATTACTTTCTCTGCCAGATATTCTACCAGCCGCTTTATTACCACCATCCATTGACTCCCACTGTCGTTTTTTTATTATTATTATTATTATTATTATTATTATTATTATTATTATTATTATTATACTTGTTTCCTCACATAGAATGCACTGTATATAACATACATTTTCCACCAGTATTGAGTGAGAAAACTGCACTTGTTAGTGTAACTGAAGCAGATAACTGACTCCTATACCATATTATACCACAGTTAGTTCCGACCCTGCAATGCAATTGGCTGAGAGGCGTTTTTTGAGTGACATTATCAGCCGGTAATGCACTGTAACCGAAGCTCTCCGTGTATTACTCCACCACATACAAGGAACCTAGCAAGGATGCAGCGCTTACAAACCAAACAGAGCAGCAATGGAACTACTTTAACTCGTGGAGTGTTTACAACCAAACAAATCATATTTTCTCATCCTCTTTAACTCTTTAAATCTTTTAATAAACAGCGCTAATGGATCTGTGGTATAATCGCAATAATACACTTGGGGTTTGTACTATAGCAGTTACAGTATTGCATGTAAAAGCACTCCCTCTAATGGATTATTGCTTAAGTAACACCTTAGCAACCACCTAGCAACACCTCAGCAGGGCACACCTCTACATCCGACATCCCAGAATGCACCTCACAGCCGCATCAGCTGAGGAGAAAGTGCATACTTGTAAGTTAAAGGTTTTAAAAACAGTCCTGCTATGGGTTATTTTTAGGTAAGAAAGTGATAGTTTACACTTTAGATATTTGGTTTTAAAACAAGCTTTCCGTGATATCATTAAGTACACAAGTGTTTTTATTACAGAATAAAAGTTCTGTAACATTTATGTGACATATAAAACCTAAAATAACTATTTCAAAATAAGTTAAAAACGATACTATAAAAGAACTTTGATAAAACCTTCATTACTTCAATCCCATATTCAGTTGTAAAATAAATTATATATAAATTAAAGTAAAAATGAAAAGAAAATAATAGTAATATGTTTTTATGAATTACATTTTACAAACTATAAATTAAATTATAACTTTAAATACAATGAAATGCTTTTATAATACAGATATATTAAAAAATATATAATAATAATAATATAAAAATAAAACAGAATATTAAATTCTCATTGATCACAGATCAGATTTATAGGATGTCCTAATTTTTTAGAACAACAAGGGGAATGAACTATGCAAAATGTCTTTTTATTTAAATTCTAGAGCAAAATACATTTAAGTGGTAACCTTGTGAGAGAATAAACATAACAAAATAAAATTCTGGTTACATTTAGAAACTTGAATATTTTTGAATATTGAATATTTAAAGTTTATAAAGTTATAACTAAACAAGATTTTTAGCAGCAGAAAGGAATTTTATTAATTAAATTTGACAAATACTTGGAAAGTTTAAATATTGTTAAACTATTTTTTTATTATTAAAATAAGTAATATAAATATTATTAGTGTAAAGAAAATGAAAATACCCAAATGTTTAAAAAATGTTAAAGAATACAAGGGTTTTATTAATGATGTTTTTTTTTAGGACTGTAACTGATATTAAAATTACTAAATATTTCTATGCTATAAAAGTAGACACCTATATATGTTAACTCTAAGTATATATTAGACTCCTCAGATTCCATAGATTTAAAGCTGAGTGCGTCTCTGTGAATGTAAGCGCTGAGCTTCATCCTCCGGTGTTTAACACCCTTCTGACCGAGTCCAACAAAGAGCTGCCGGCCTTCAGGAAGCCGCCCGGACCTCCGCGCTCTCCACGAGGTCAGAGCCACCATTACGCCGGGCCGCTGACCCCTCCAATTACTGCCCTGCTGAAAACAGGGGAACAGCGGGAGGGGCTCTCCCCTGCACATTAACCAGAATGAATTAGCTCGCTGAAGCTAACGCTAGCTCATTAGTGCTGGCTGTAGGTGAAACTCTAAGCCCGTCCTTGAAGTAATTAGGCAGACAAATGAATGGTGGTGAGGCGCGCTCACACCTGCTCCAACTTTAAAGCAGAGGTTGCCTTTTATTCCTCCGCCTCAGAGTGCTGAGTGCTGAGAGCACTGGATTCAGACCCAAACCAACCCCGCCCTCCATCTACACTCCTTCCTTTTATTCTTCCCTTTATTGCATTAAATAAACTGCCATATTTCACCAATACAGAAAAGTGTTAACTAATACAGCACCAAGTTTGGACACACCACTTCTTATTCCAAGGTTTTACTTCATTTATTTTTTTTTCCTATTGTAGTTTTGTGGATTTAACCCTTGTGTGGTGTTCGGGTCTGTGGGACCCGTTTTCATTTTTCATCAAATGATACTAAAAAAATATTTTTTCTAACTCAAACTCATTGGCATTGGCTCATTTTTTGTGAAAAACATATATCAAAACACATTTTTGATAAACACACACTGTACACCCCCCCCCCAACACACACACACACACACATTTATATTACATACAGTATGTTTGGCCAAGGGCTAATAAACATTGCTTCACTTGTAAATTTGAAACTAAACAAATTTTCTACTCATATCTTGAGTTTAATTCATTTTCTTTTACATTTTATTAAAAAAACTAATAAAAAAAGAGTAGCACTTTTTGAAAGAAATGTAACATAAGAAAGGTAAAGGGCAAATATTAACCATGTAAGCTGTTTATATTGCTTGCAATTTAGGTGAAGCAAGCATGTGTAAAGCATTTTAATGTAAAACTGCTTAATTTTGCTGAATTAAATACAAGTAACAAAGTAAACGAGTAACAAAAATATGAACACCACACAATTGTTAAATACAGCAACTCTATAAAGAAAGGAATATGTTTAAGAATATACTTTAAATTTTTCAAATATGTATTTTTTGGTGTACAATCCCAATTCCAAAAACGGAAGGGGCTGTGTAAAATATAATAATTGTAAATAAAATGGGAATGCAATGATTTGCAAATCTCATAAATTCATATTTTGTTTACAAACAAAATATCAACATGAATTGATAAGTTTCAGCATCTGATAGGTGTTCTATATTCTATATATGTGAACAATATATGGGTCTACAAAAAAAATGTAATTATAACATACCTAAAATAGTACATAAATGGATGAATTAAAAAAATGGACTGAAAGTAATAGCACATCTTTTTTTTTCCTCAGCCCAAATATGTGTGATGATTGAGAATTGCTGAGTTAAGATATATATATATATATATTGCTTTATGTTAGATACAGTAAGTTATGTCAGGATTTGGACTTTCATACAATATTCTTAATTTTTTTATATTGGATTTTTTAAAAACGTAAACAGTTAAGATGCATTTAATGATTAATGTGTAAATGTGTAATTAATTTAGTATTAATTCAAGGGGGTTTGGTACTTTTCACACAGATTCAAAATTAATTGGACAACAGCTGTAAAATTGACTGAAAAAACAAAACAAACAAACAAAAAAAAACATGGACACTGTGTTCCATTCCCCAAACCTTATATAGAAGTGTCAAACCAGAGGCAAAGCCAGACTCAAAACCTATTTATTTGTAGAGCCTCCTTTTCTCCCAGACCAAGCATCTCAGACTGCCTTCATTGAGTTTACAGTTCAGCCTAAATGTCTAGAGGCAGAGCAGTTTTTTCTTTGGATTTTCAGTTTTTTCAGTAAGTGTAATGTTTCAACAGTAAAAGATCTTTAACTCTACTCTAACTCTTCAACAATACTTACTCAATATAATGCAGATGGTCTGTTAAAGCCAAGTCTATCAATCACTTAATTTCCTAGTGTAACCCCACCTTCTTACAATATTGTCGTAGCTGAATTTTGTTTTATAAACTGATTCCTGGGGGAAATACAATATGTGTGAGTTTGATCCATATGAAATTGTATAGTAAATCACATCTACACAAAGAAAGACAGTAATTCTTTTGCCAAACAAACAAAAGTTAAGGCTAAGTTGGCTCAGTTATTGTTACTATCCTAGTCCTGTACAGCTCATATCCTTGGGCTGGAAAACAGACAGGTAGTAAACTGAAAATTGATGCTCAGTCTGTTCCAAAACCCTGCCAAAATCCTGCCAAATCCAATTACAGAATAAAAGTTCTGTAACATTTATGAAAATCCCATATTTAGTTGTAAAATAAATTATATATCAATAAACATAAAAAACATGTTCTAGAAATATATTTGTATTAATTACATTTGACAAACTATAAATTAAAATATAGTTTGAATATATATATATATATATATATATATATATATATATATATATATATATATATATATATATATATATATATCAAACAGAATATCGAATACTCATGGATCAGATTTTATTTTATGGGACGTCCTGATTTTTTAGGACAGCAAGGGAAATTAACTAATTAAGAATACACATAAAAAAACAATCTGGTATACATTTAGAAACTTTCAAGGTATAAATATTTAAATTATCTAAAGTCAAACCAAGCAAGATGTTTTTTTTTTTTTTTTTTTTTTTTGTAGCAGAAAGGAATTTTATTAATTAAATTTGACAAATTCTTGGAAAATTTCAAATATTACTAAACTGCATTTTTAAAAAAATATATATATGAATATGCTTAATATAAACAAAATATATATAGCCTCTGTCTGTTCCAAAACCCTGCCAAATCCAGCTGTTAACATTGTGGCTGATGTTGTACCTGTGTTATATTAAATAAATGAATATATAAATAATTTAATGAGTGACAACATTAGCACAAAGACTTACTAACTATTGGAATAGCGCACAAGCTAGTGGCCACGTCCAACATTTCAGTGCAGCCAATGGTGTTCAGGCAATACTAGCCTTTCGTAGAATTGTGCATTAACTGCGCATGCTAACCTCTGGCGATTAGCTCTGTGGTCGTCGGTCGGACTCTCTGGTGGGGTGCCCCTGTTTGCTAACATTTAAAAACGCGAGCTCTCCGCGCTCCTCGGCTGGTGTGATGCAAATGCGGTGGGCCCAGTAACCTATTGTGTAACTCATACGGGAGCGGAGCAGCTTAACTCCGTCCCAGTGGCCTGGTTTAAGTTGTAAGCTTCAGCTGTTTGGCGCATTCATCATATAAGTCTTGATAAAATTGGTGTGCTGCTCTGAGACGGGGGATTACACAGGAAGTGGGTGGTGATGTGTGTGTGTGTGTGTGTGGTGGGGGTGATGGGGGGGGGCTTTGATAGTAGTGTGTATGGAGGCTTATGGCCTTCATCAGTTGATAAAATACGCTTTACTATAAAGGTTCATGAATGTTTTTTGGGGGGGTTCTTTTATGGCATGTGTCTCTAAAGAACCCTCACTTTTAACACTAAATTGAAGTGGATTAGTACACAGCATATTAAATGGACAAAGGTGTTGGGACACCTGGATATTCTTCATTTTTTGAAGATTCATTTTTGAAATCAAGGGTATTAAAGTTTTAAAACAAGTTTTTATCCTGCTTTAGGATGAGCAACTAGATCTAATGCCCAGAAAAGGCTTTTTGCATTCTACTTAAGTAGAATGGAGCTTGCCGTGAGGATTTGATTGCATTCAAAAACAAGTAATCACCACCTGCATCATCCATGGCTCCCTAACTCATACTCATCCTAAATAGTAGAGTAAAGACAGAGGAAATTTTAGACTTGACACATAAAATAGGACTTCAGAAAAACACACACCCAAAAAGGTGACAATGTATATTAATGGGAGAAAATGAGAAAAAATAAAACTATTTTTTTAACTATAATTTTTTATTCATATGGCTGTACAAAAGTATTGGATACTGTAGCATCCATTATTCCAGAAAACACAGTTCCACTTCTGTACAGCTCAGTATTGGGGAATTAATATAGCCCTCTATAGCCCTCATCTGGTATTATTCATGATGCCAATAGGTTCTTATTTGTTTATCTGCTCCAAAGAGTCCTATTCTATTGGCAGTACTTCTCTACAAAAAATAGAGACGCTGGTGTCACCACTCAAAGTTCTGACACATCTTAAATTCTGCTTTTTTTCCATCATTTAAAAATGTTATGCAGTGTAGATTAATACTAAAGTCATCCGAACTCTATAGAGCATGAAACAAGTATGAAACAAACCAGAATATGTTATATATTTTAGTTTTTAGATTCTTCAGTTTTGCACATCTTGGCTGGATTTTCCTTCAGCTTTATGAGTCACCTGAAGTTCAGGCTTACAGTTAACAGCTGTGCTGAACTCATCAAGAGTAAATTTAACTTGAATTTTTTGTCTCTTAATAAACTGTTTGAGAACATCAGTTGTAAAGTTGTGAAGGGGTAGAGTTACAGGTATACAGTGAATAGTGAATATTTGAGTAATGTTTTAATACATATTTTGACAAACCTACTCAACAAATTAAAGAAAAACATACTAAACGAAATGAAAGTCAGTTAATACTAAATATTTTAAGAAATTAATTTGGAAGTATTCTAAAGTGCAAAAGACATTATGATGAAACTGGCACTAATAAGGACCACCTTAAAGAAAAAAAAAATGCACAGGATACGTTTAGAGATTAGAGTTACCAGCCTCAGAAACCACGATTTGCCAGCTCCTAGATAATTCACAGAGTATTTTTTATATGTTTTACCCTTTTTTTTAAGTTACTACATGATTCCTTATGTGTTCCTACAATATCTAGATAACTACTATACTATAACTACTACTATAAAGTAGGTTTGTCCAAATTTTGACTGATACTGTACATTGTATATAAAGTGTATATAAAGGTTGTCCAGTTAAAGTTCATTGTGATGCTTCTTCATTTGGTGAAGTGGAGTTATCTATCACAGACATCAAAGAGCAGAGCAGCGGAGTGAGGATAGACCGCCCACTGTTTCCATCGTTGTTTTTTAATGGGGTGTTCACAGCAGGCGTCCTCACAGCCATTTGTGTTTCCTATTGTCTTTCTGTGTCCAGGCTTTTCTTTCTCTTTCTCTCTCTCTCTCTCTCTCTCTCTCTCTCTCTCTCTCTCTCTCTCCTCCAATGTCACTTGTTCTGACACTGAGAAGGCCACTCTGACCCCTCCTTCAGAGAGTAACTCTAAATCAGACACTGATCTAAGACCAGGCTTTTAATGCTGATCCTCTTCTTTACCCTTTCTCTTCTTAGCTACAGGGGCTGAACAATGAAACATTTTAGTGTGGGAGGTTTCATGGCAAGATTGGAGCAGCCTGGTGGCCAATCAAGTGAAGGTTCAATTAGCAGGGTAAGAGCACAGTTCTGCTCAAAATATTGCAATGTACACAACATTATGAGTGACATAACAGAGTTCAAAAGAGGACAAATTGTTGGTGCACGTCTTGCTGGCGCATCTGTGACCAAGACAGCAAGTCTTTGTGATGTATCAAGAGCCACGGAATCCAGGGTAATGTCAGCATACCACCAAGAAGGACCAACCACATCCAACAGGATTAACTGTGGACGCTGTAAGAGGAAGCTGTCTGAAAGGGATATTCAGGTGCTAACCTGGATTGTATCCAAAAAACATAAAACCACGGCTGATCAAATCACGGCAGAATTCAATGTGCACCTCAACTCTCCTGTTGCGCAGCTACTTGGTTCTGATACATCAGCTCACAGATGCCTTGTGCTGATCGACATCACCCTTTGGAGTGATGAGAGGAAAAAGGGTAATCTAGCCACCCAGAGAGAGCAGTGCCAATTGTGGTCTCTCAGGGCTCCGACAGCCGATGGCAATCTGCATGACCGGGACTCGAACCACAACCTCCCGATCAAAGTGGAAGTGCAGGATCACTTGGTGCCCCATGGAAAATCTCCCTTAGATAGACAAATGAGGATGTTAAATGTCTTTTAAAAAATCGGCAGGTGTCCCAAAATTTTGGAGTTATCCAAATGCATGGCCTCCCACCTGATTGGCCACTTTTCAAGACATCCTTGTGCTCTGATCTGGTGCTTGGAATGTCTGTCGGTATTGGGTTCAGTGCTCACAAACTGAGAAAAATCTACTGCAAATCTGCCATCAGTGCTGATAACCATGTCAAAAGAAATATTCTGTATATTTTTATTTATTTATTTATTTTTTACTTCTTTAAAGAACATTTAAGCATTAACATTTATTTTTCAAGGTCTTACAAAATGCCCACTTGTATCAGCCAGCGTATCCCATCATTTAATGATATTCAGGATGAGAAACCAAATTAGGCCTCTTTGTTGGAAGTCATTTTAGCTCTGCAGATGTGCGCATAAAAGAGGCGAGGAAGAAAAAAAAAAAAAAAAAAAAAAAACGTGGAAAAAAAGCGCAAAAGCCAAGCCCCAAGGTGTTCATAAGCTCTGCTGGAAAAACTTCGCAGAGTTGCTGCGCATATTGACGCTCCGGGGTATGCAGGCTTACCTGTCTAAAAGGAAGCATTAGTGAATAATTTGATCGCATTTTTCATTTCACACGCCGTGCTGAACAAACAGGAATCTGTGATTAACAGTTTTAATTAGGATTCTAACGTGACGAATTCCGACAGCCTCGCAACACTCCTCAGACGAATAAATCACCCGCCGCACTCTGTGGAGCTGCCTGCTCAGAGCCGCGGCCTCAACCTCGCTCTCAGACTGCAGCTCGCTCACAGCCT